>NC_064419.1:31751033-32351033 GCF_023375975.1 Astyanax mexicanus | reverse complement strand
TTACTCATATAAATGTGGTATATCATGATATGTATCGTTATCGTGATATAAAAAAAATCCATACTGTGATATATCATTTTTCCCATATCGCCCAGCACTACCTTAGATACAGCTTTTATTCTGTCTGATGATTCTTCAGCTCTGAATGCCAATGCCTTCTTCAAAAGGCAAAGATTTTCCAACAGCCAATTTTACAATATCTGGTCTTGTGAATCTGCGTTTTGATCTTAGTTTATAGTTCCTGTTTTATCAGAGAATTCTTGGGGTTTTTTTTAAGGTTTTGTAATTGAATCCTCTACAAAACAGCCTAATAACTTCTACCCTGGACTCGTTATGATGTTGTTCCATGCTTAAATTGACCCAGATGGGACTTGAACCACAATCCTTAGCTACGAATGCTGATGCCTCGTCCATCTGGAGGACATTTTCACATTTCAAATGGTATTTTCCTTAATGTGCAGCTTTACTGTGACCCTACATTTAAAAAGCTTCATAGCCATTTCCTCTGTTCATAATGTAATTACTTTAACAAGAAAGGTGAAGGTCAGGTTGAGGTCTGGAAAATGGAAGGAGACCTTCTGAGATAAAAACACACTGAAAAAGAGAAGGAGGGTCTCCAAACTTTTGGCTTGTACTATATATATATATATATATATATATATATATATATATATATATATATTGTGTGTGTGTGCCTAAAACCACTAGTATTATTATTATTATTATTGTAAAAGCTCAGCTACACTGACAGTGAAGATGACAAGTAAGATGAATTGACTGATTTATATTATTGTATTTTTCTCACTATATGGCATATTTAAAATCCTTTTTTAATGAAAAAACAAACAGTGTGCCTTATGTATGAATTCTGTTTGTGCTTACTGACCTCAAACTAACTTTATGTAGTATATGGCGCTGCAACATGGGGACACCCATTTACCTTTTCCGTGCCATTATACAGCTCTGAAAAAAAAAACAATTAACCATTTCACTTTTCTGAATCAGTTTCTCTATTTTGCTATTTATAGGTATATGTTTGAGTAAAAGTAACATTTTGTTTTATTCTATAAACTACAAACAACATTTCTCCCAAATTCCAAAAAAAATATTTTCATTTAGAGCATTTTTTTTGCAGAAAATGAGAAATGGCTGAAATAACCAGAGCTCAAATAATGCAAAGAAGTTCATATTCATAAAGTTTTACGAGTTCAGAAATCAACATTCGGTGGAATAACCCTGTTTTTTTAAATCACAGTTTTCATTCATCTTGGCATGTTCTCCTCCACCAGTCTTACACACTGCTTTTGGATAACTTAATGCCACTCCTGGTGTGATCATCCATCTTCCTCTTGATTATATTCAAGAGGTTTTCAATTTGGTAAAATAAATTAATTGGTCTTTTATTCTTTTCTTTTTTTTTTTTAGTTTGGGTATGTGTAAAAGTAACAGTAATGTATGTATGGTAAATAATATTCTAATAATAATACTGTTTAGGAGGCACTTCCTTTAGTTTAAAAGCACTATGCTGTGTATTTTATATTGTTGCATATTGTTTTATTGCTTTTCCTGTAACATCAGGAGATCATATTCCTGTGCGTTGCCAAACGTCGCAAAATCAGAAGCAGATTGTGTTGTTTGGCTCAGTGTAGACAAAAAGACTCTGTCACAAACTGAATGTGCAGCGCAGCGGAACGGTCTCCCCTGAGTCGTGAATTATTACCCGGTCCAGCTCTTGGCCTCACTTGACTTTCGGAGAGGGTTCATATTTTGTGGTTTGTAGGAATCTCTGGAGTTCTAATTGTTTGGGTCAGTGCAATACACTGCATCTTCATTCTTCTATATTTAATCTTCATTTATGACTATTATCTGTTCTTTGACAGAAATTAATAACATCACAAATAACGTATGCTAAAGGCTTAAGAGTCTGGAACTGGTTTTCTTTATTTAAATCAGACTGAGGCATTTGCCTCTGAGAGTGTGGAGGTATTTCCGAATGGCTTCCATGTGGCAGCATGAGCATGGATACTGTAGGAAACTCGAATACCCAGACTCCCTTTTTTCCCTATGGAATGCTCCTCATAAGCAGTAACTCTGGGCACGGAATTTTATGCACTGCTTCCTTTTGAGTTTGTTTATATTTTGGCCGAATAAATGATTCCTTTGTTAATTGTATTCGTTTCAGTGTCAGTGTGCTGGTTTAAACATTGAGCTATTGCTTGCAGCACAAATGAAGTGAAGTTCTCGCCTCCGCCTGTATCCGTCCGTCTGTCTGTCTGTCTGTTCTCGTCTGTGCCAGTAATGTGTTTTCATTGCACAGGATATTAGTGGATGCTTGAGGAGAGTGGGAAGCCCCCAGCTCCTGCCTCTGGGCTCTCAAACAATCCCCTAATTATTTCCCCCGCTTTCCATACAGGCCTAAAGGAAACTGAAGGAAAGACATGAACGGGTTCCATAGAGGCCAGTTACAGTTACATACTGTGCCGTAAAGCAACATTCTGTATCAGTAGTACCTTTAAAATAACAGCTTCAGGATCATACTTACATTATTAATGACTCTAACAGGGAGAATGGCATGCCTCCATTTTCCATTTCCGGACCAGACCACTGCTACTGCACTGTGAAGCTTTGGTGAAGCTGCAGTAGAGCTTTTGCCATAACTAAGTATGTGTAATATGTGTAATACGAGTCAAATGTGTGTAAAATCCTGTCGTTTTACTGTCGTTGTCGTTTTAACGCATCAGTCCACATGCTTCTTTCACTTGTAACCCAGCTTGTCACAAAATGCATGTGTATAGCTGTTGATTTTGTGGGTTTGTGGGTTTGTATTTACTGCTATAGTGTAAATGTAAAAAAAAAGATACTGCCCAACTGTAGAGGGAGCCAAAGGGCCCTATCGCACACCCTGAGCAAGGAGTGTGGCGATGATGCTCATCGCTACCTAACACGTCAACAGTCTATTTTCACGCATTCTCCAACGCCATTAAAATAGCGTAAGAGATTAGCAATACATTTACGCCGATAGGTGTGGGGGTCTGAAAGGGAGGTATGTTTAGTTAAATATCTGGCATGTTTCTATCTTGGTGGCGGGAAATACAGGTACGCCACTGACTGATTTAAACACTCAGCCACCCAATCCTATTTTAGCACCATTCAAAGTCTGTGCCCTCAGCCCTGCTAAACACACACAAACGGGCGCACTGCACCGCACAAACCGCACCCTCACCATACCAAAGACATTCTGGCATGTCCTAAATCAAGCTGCTTGATCCGCAATTGACCAGTGCACTATATCGCACAAAAAATCAGTTCAAAAGCTGTTCACGTAGTTCACGTTGTTCACGTTGTACCAGCTTATTTTTTTAAATCAGATTAACTAATATTGTAAATTTGAAATTAAACCTGAAAATCAAAAATTTTGTTTGTTGAGCCGACATAACTGTGATTTCAATCAACTTTTAGAATAGTACACGTGTCAAGGTTTTATATCAGTGTTGATTCATACAGCTTTTCCATAGGTTCCTGGCACCATATATTTGGCAAGTTCCCCCCCTGACTTACCATCAATGTGTTGGCCTCCACACGATGCTACCTTCTCCTAGATAAGTGTGGATAAGTGTTTTATATATCGGGTAGCTGCCAGGTCTCAGTGTTTTAGGTTGTAAGACAGGGGTGTCCAAACTTTTTTTGTTGGGGGCCAGAAGGAGAAATATATTTGAAGTCACGGGCCACACTCTGTAATAAAACAAATAATGAAATATACCACTTTAAGTAATATCTTTTTCCTGATTACTTTCATTTACACACCATTTTACTTGACTTACTATCTTTATCTTTGACAGTGTTGTGTAAACTAAGATTTTTCAAATTGATGTTTAATTTCATGATGTCTCTTAACATTAATTACGGCAACTTTTAGACTCTTTGCCCCATTTTTCTGCGCTAGAAATGCGCACTCTCTCTGCTTTTAGACTCTTGCCCCATTTATCTGCGCTAAAAATGCGCACTCTCTCCGCTTTTAGACTCTTTGCCCCGTTTATCTGCGCTACAAACGCGCACCCTCTCTGCTTTTAGACTCTTTGCCCCATTTATCTGCGCTAGAAATGCGCACCCTCTCTGCTTTTAGACTCTTTGCCCCATTTATCTGCGCTAGAAATGTGCACTCTCTCCGCTTTTAGACTCTTTGCCCCGTTTATCTGCGCTAGAAATGCGCACCCTCTCTGCTTTTAGACTCTTTGCCCCATTTATCTGCGCTAGAAATGTGCACTCTCTCCGCTTTTAGACTCTTTGCCCCGTTTATCTGGCTAGAAATGCGCGCCCTCTCTGCTTTTAGACTCTTTGCCCCGTTTATCTGCGCTAGAAATGCGCACTCTCTCCGCTTTTAGACTCTTTTGCCTTGTTTTTATGCGCTAAAAAATGTGCACCCTCTCCGCTTTTAGACTCTTTGCCCTGTTTATCTGCGCCAGAAATGCGCACCCTCTCAGCTTTTAGACTCTTTGGCCCGTTTCTGACACCTAGCGTTCAAACTTTGAATCTCACATTATAAAAACCTGCTTAACAGCGGGCCAACTTTCATTCTATTTCTAAAGTACCTCGCGGGCCGCTCCAAAAAAGGAAACAGGCCGTAGTTTGGACACCCCTGCTGTAAAAGCAAGTTACCTTTATTTAGTGTTGCTAAGAGTGATCATATGTTGGCCTTGTGCAGGAGTATTCATACTTTTTTAAATAAGCGTGTTAGATATATTCAGCTTAACTGATTCAAGTCATCATTTAGCTTTGACTCAATTAAGTAAAAAAACTTAAAATGATATATCTTTACATTTTGACTGAGTCAAAGCAAAATAATAAGTTGATTAAGTAAAGTTGTTTATTTTATTTATTTATTTTTTTCAGTAAATCTTTCCACCCTATCCATCCATCCATCCATCATCTTTCTGCTTCTTCCTGCTCAAGAGTTGCGGCGGGTCCAGAGCCTAAGCTGAAAATACTGGGCACAAAGCAGGAACACCCTGTGAACAAGGCACCAGTCAATCATAGGGTACCACACACAACCTCACACTTACACCTAAGAGCAATGTAGCATGAAACAATGTAGTCCTACATAATCATAATGCATCATGAGCTGTGTTAAATAAATCTTATTAATATGTTATGAATAATCTATTCCCATCACAAAAGTGTGAAACTTTATTTAGAACACACTCATCTTTTAAGACTGAATACATGATTAAATATAAGCTATTATTATAGTATTAAAGATAAGTATAATTCAAGAGTGGCTAAACATAATTATAGCATGACTGAGTGTGTATTATCAGAAGGTCAGCTTTCTTAGTTATAATGCTCTATGCAGGCTGGGACTGAGTTTCTTGGTACTGATGTATACTGGTGTATAGCATATTATAATCATGGCTTATGATGCATTGTGATTGGAATACACTATAAACATGACTATAGTGTGCTTTGTATTTTTGTGAATATTTATAGCCATGTTTGTGATGTCTTATAATGTGTAATAAATGTGCTCATAGAGTCTTATAGAGGTGAGAGAGTGTTACAAAAAAAAGTCTATTGACTTGAGAGGCTTGATTTAGACTAGGGCTGTCAACGTTAAAGCAATAACGCACGCAATTCATTTGTAATCAGTAACACATTCTTTTTTTTATGCAATTAATTGTGCCACCAAGTTTGACCCCAACTTCCGCCATAATCTGCCACGCTCCCGCCCAACGCACAGATTTTTTTCTGGAGCGATACGCTTGTGTTGATGATTTGGCATAATCTGGTCTCAATTCAAACTAGCTATCAAATATACTTCTTTTAATTTAAGCTAAACTGCTGATAAGGTGCAGTTTATTCTGTATATATAAACAAATGCTGTCTTTGCTGCTTCATGCTGTTTACACGTACAGTATGTGCTATGTTCACTGCTTGTTCACAGCCATGACACTCCGTTTAATACATCTGCGCTGCATGTCCCATTGAAAACACTGTTTGAAAGCTCAGCGGCAAATTTTCAGCATTTCAGCTTCACACTGCACATATTTACATACTGGAACACAAACTATTTACTTTTTACTTTTTCCTCCCATGCTAGACAGCTCTAACCAATCAGAGGAGACAACATTCCCACGTGGTTTATTGATGCAAATTTTGATTAATTTAGGTTTATATTATCAAACAGAAGGAGAAAATGCTCCAAGTAACCAATGAAAAGAACTACAAGTGTAAAAATGTCCTTTTATACTCAAATTAAGACCTAATTTAGAATCCTTACAACCAAGCTGAGATGTTTATAAAAAAGGAAAAAAAGTTTCCTCTGTCTAACATTGGCTTTATCTCCCCTCAAACCTATTTATATACAAGTATATATTCGTATTTTAATTCATACCACTAATATAAATAATTGCATTGTACATTTCATTTTATTTACATTTAAATATCCACTATTAAAACTTGAGTGTTAAGAGTGTGATTAATCGCAGTTAATCACATAATATTATTGTTTTTAGTTGATTGACACCACTGATTTGCCCTGATCTTAACTGAATTTATTTCATTAATTAATGAACAAACAAACAACAACTTAACCATGTGATTTTGAGCTCCAGTGTAGCAGAGGCCAAATATTGAATAAAAAGAGCTCTACAAGACTCAAGATTTTTCCACTATTTCTGTAGACTTGGCTGAAGTCTAATTGCTTTAACAGATGAATGTTCTGAAGGAGATGAATGAACAGAACCAGAGACCATTTATTACAGCTCATTTATTTAGTTCAGCATCTTCAAAAACACGGTACTGGAAAATAGCACCTGGTCACATCTCTAATGTTTACTGCTCAAACTGCAGCGAGTTTAAATGATGCTGAGCATCAGGAGCACCAGAGATTTCACGACTGTGGTCTTCTACAATCAAAATAGACTCTATACATAGAAACAAGCATATAATAATAATGTAGTATCCCAAAAAAAAAAAACCCATACATAACCCATAGTTTATAATATAGCACCGTTCATAGCATTCATCTGCTGTACTAGGCATCCACAGTCCTCAGGGGTGGTTACCAAAGCAGTCAATTAAAGAGAGCACAAATTATAGGGGCGGAAAGGCTGCTACGTACAGTAGTGTCTAGTCCACAGGATTATGTTTTTATTAAAGGAGACAAGGGTCTGCACCTTGAAAGGGGGAGCAGGATGTCTGTGCTCAGGTCTTCAGACAGAAGGACTTAAAGAAAAACATGTGTGGACCTCACTGTTCCTACATCCCAGCGAGGGATGCCACATATGGAAAAATACATAAACCCAGATGCTGATGGATGTTCCACTCAAGAAATGGAAGAGGATATGTTACGAGTTGGCTCGCGCAAATGCTGGACTCTCTATGAAAACTAGTCCGGGCCTTCAGAAAGAGCTACTTATTCTAATTTACATACATAGATTTTTTAAAATCCATTACAATTAATTCTGATTAAAGATTAAAAGTGTTTATACTGTATGTGGATTTTACTCTAACCATCTTACCATCTTATTGTATGCTGTTTAAATAGCATTTACACAGCAGTTCAAAAAACAAGTGGCCCAAATCAGATATTTTTGCAGTAGTGTGAACAGCAAAAAAAAAGTGGCCAATTCCAAATATTGACCACTTTTGTATGTTTATTTGTGGGTTTAAAATTTAATACATATCTGACTAACATCAATGTGAATCAGTCTAAACAATCCGAATCCGAATTCATGTAACTGTGAACATGGAAAATGGACAACAGCAGTGAGTAAGAGTTTCAGAAGCACTGAAAAAGTAACGTCTAAAAAAGCTTAAAAATAAAAAGGCTTAAAAGCTAAAGAAACCAAAGAAATTCCAGTGGGCTAAGCGCTGCCACTATGATCAGGAAATCGCCGGTTCGAATCCTGTTCATGTAGCTTGCCATCAGCTACCAGAGCCCTGAGAGAGCACAATTAGTCTTGCTCTCTCTGAGTGGGTAGATGGCGCTATCTCCCCACATCACTCCAAATAGGTGATGTCGATCAACACAAGGGATCTGTGAGCTGATGTATCAGAACCGAGTCGCTGCGTTTTCCTGCAAGTGTGCTTTAATGCTACTCGGCAATGTTGCATCAGCAGCAGTTGGAAAATAGGCGGTGGCCGACTTCACATGTGTTAGAGGAGGCATGTGCTAGTCTTTACCCTCCTGGTGTGCTAGGGCATCACTAGTGATAGGGAGAGTCCTAATGAGTGGGTTGGGTAATTGGCCAAATAATTTGGGGAGAAAAAAAAGATAAAAATTTGATTTAAAAAAAATGATATTTTTGCCATAGTGTGAACTGCAAAAAAATCCAATTCTAAATATGGGCCACTTTTGTGTCTTTATTTGTGGATTCAAAATGTAATACATATCCGATTAACAGCAATATGAATCAGTCTGAACAGCCAGATCCAAATTCATGTAACTGTGTACATGAGGAGAAGGGAAAATGGACAACAGCAGTTTGACATGTTTAAAGATGTCTTTTTTTTTAATGTCTAAACATGGCCACAGGAGGATGTAGCTACAGGATCAAAGTTTAAAAATAAAATGCATAAAAGCTTTTAAAAGAAACCAAAAAAGTGTTTGTGTTCAAATAACTTGCCTTATTTACAAGAGTTTGAAATGTTCACACAGATGCCAGATATGGGTTACAATAAAAAAAAGTAGCTTTGATGAGCAGATTAGATTTTAATCTTCTGTGAAAATGCAGTCTTAAGGTCATTCTATGCTTCTGTGTCTAACCTACACCGTAGCCTGATGCACAACTCCCCATAAATATAACAGCGCAATGTGGCGATGCAGATGCAGCAGCTGTGGTTTATCTGCTGGGCATTGTCTTCTCGTCTTCACATTTTCATTTTCACTTTGTCTTTGTTTAAGAGGTGTTTTTGAGCAATGCAGACACAACAATGCACAAATATAAATGCTCACAGCAGTGGAGGCCATTTGTTCAGGCTACACCATAGCCTCTGCATTGATTTATAGGAGAACTCCGGTGTAAAATTGACTTTTGGTGTAGTAAAAACATAATAAAAAGTACTTACCATTGTTGAATAGCACACCTCAGCTCTCACACAGCTTTCTGAGATAAGGTAATTTTGTGCTTTTTGCCCAGCACCGCTTTGGGGCATATTTTGCCCCTGATAAACCGCTTTTTACAGCATTATCCAGGGTAAGAGTAGCTCCACACCTCCTTGGTAGAATCCGGAGAGCCCCAACATTAAAATTAATTACATTTAATTAATAACTTCAAAAGTGCACAAGAACCTTAGTAAAAAATAATGTTTACATCCCGTGCCACCAGCTTTCAGCTCTGAGCACCGCCATCACTGTACTGATAATGACAGACATATATACATAGACTTCTCATAGCTTGCCTCCTGACACCCAGTGCATTTATTTATACTGAGGAAGGTGTTTAATACACCTATAATAATCACAACTATACCAATTTTACTTGATTTTTACACGGTTCGGTTTATTACAAATAGTAGAGATGTAATAATGATACAGGACGCTGTCACAAATTACAAAATACCTGCTTTCATGCTGAAATACTTTGTATTATGTTCTTTAGCACAAAATTACTGGATCTCTGAAAAGCTGTGGGAGAGCGGAGGTGGGCTATTCAACAAAGGTTAGTACTTTTTATCATGTTTTACTAAACCAAAAGTCCATTTTACACCGGAGTTCTCCTTTAAAGCAGAAGTATCATGACAACAAGCCTTGTGTGAGTCCATTCAGAGACATTAAGACACTATGTAACCTGAGTTTTCAGTTGCTAGGTACGTTTTTTAATTGCTTAAAAATGATGGCGACATGCTCTGCAAAATTCTGAGCTGGATGCCAGTCCCACCACCGGTAATGCAAAACCTCTGGATGAAAGAGTGCAGTAAAGACTGGTGGAAGAGTCATAGTAAAGGAATTCACAGACTTTTTCTGTAAGAGCGTAGGAGCGCAAGAGCCCCAATTCCAGTAATAATGCATGTTGCTGTTGTCTTGAACAAGTTAGACTTTTTAATAGAGTGCAAAATGTGCGTGCAAAGAGGGTATTTAGACTTTCTGATTGGGAATGTAATTGGATACAAGTGTTTACATGGCTATTATTTGACTATGAATAGCAGAAAATTTAAAGAATTATCAACTTATATTGTATTTAGAATAGCCTCAGTTGATCACTAGATTGATTTGATTTAGGTGTATACAGTTGCAAGAAAAAAACTCACAAAAAATATGTTTGCATGGTTTTATTGAACACAACATGTTAACACGCACAGTGAGGGGGGGGATATGTGAACCCCTAGGCTAATGACTTTTCTAAAAGCTAATTGGAGCCAGGATGTGATCAGATTGGATGTGTTGTTTAAAGCTGCCCTGCCCTATAAAAACACACCAGTTTTTGAGTTTGCTGTTCTTAATAAGCATTGCTTGATGTGAATCATGCCTCGCACAAAAGAGCTCTCAGAAGACCTACGTTCAAGAATTGTTGACTTGCATGAAGGCTGAAAAGGGTTACAAAAGTAGCTCTAAAAGCCTTGATGTTCATATGTCCATGGTAAGACAGGCGGTCTACAAATGAAGAAAGTTCAGAACTGTTGCTACTCTCTCTAGGAATGGTCGTCCTGTAAAGATGACTGCAAGAGCACAGCACAGAATGATCAATGAGGTGAGGAAGAATCCTAGAGTGTGAGCTGAAGACTTACAGAAATCTCTGGCACATGCTTACATTTTTGTTGATAAATCTACAATAAAGAAAAACATCAAACAAGGATGAAGTTTATAGGAGGACGTTTGATTGAGGTTATTGCTGCCAAATTAGTAATTAAATGCAGCCATTTATTAAATCCAAAGGTTCACAAACTTTTTCCACCCTGCACTGTGAATGCTAACATGCTGTGTTCAATGAAACCATGCAAACATATACATTTTTGTGTGGTATTAGCTTAAGCAGACTGTGTTTGTCTATTGTTGTGACTTAGATAAAGATCAGAACACATTTAATGACCAATTTATGCAGAAATCCAAGTAATCCCACATCCTTTTTCTTGCAACTGTAAAATAGCCTCCCTTGGACTAGATCAATTTGATTGAAGTGTATACCTGGACGTGTTATAGTCCAGTTGAGATATTAGTCAGATTTTTTTGTGGAAGTTAAAATTCTTATTCATCTTTTCATGTGACTTAAAAAAGTTGATATATACAGAATCAACCAAAAGAGCCTGTGTTCCTGTAATAATGCACATTTCTGTAGCCGTGTTGTACAACCTAAGTTTTGCAAAGAATTTAAACCTAAAATTATCCAATTGGGAATCTAATTGCATGGCAATTGTTTGTTTTATATTTTTTGGATTATTTACACAGTAACTCACTTGTATTGTATTCTGAATGGCTCAACTGATAATGGATGGATGATCAGGCTGAATGTAAACATGGCTAGTGAAAAGGACACTCCAGATGAACCAGAAGTGTCCAGATGACACTATTTATGGAGCCTGGAATGTTCTCCAAGTTTGCCGCTCATAAGCAAATATTTTTCATACACTTGGTCACAAGGGAAATAGAAGAGAGCGAGTTCAAACAAAAGAGACATTCATCCTCAAATCCTAATAAAGCCTTCAAGCTGCTAGCTGCTCCAGTCCCAGCAGGGTGACCCACCCCCACAGTCCCTCTCCTCAACCTTTGCTTCTTCGGGGTCTCTGTGTGTTTTTCTTTCTCCTCAGAGGATTGTGCAATGGGATTTCGCACCACCTGAAACGTTCCCCTGATGTTCTCTCTTTCTCTCTCTCTCTCTCTCTCTCTCTCTCTCTCTCTCTCTCTCTCTCTCTCTCTTTGTCAGTGTACATCCAGATGTTGCATCTCTAGAGGGGACAGGAGATGTTTTTACAGACTCGCTGCACACAGTTCCTCGCTGAGATGTAGTTTCAGCGAGACTGTGATGTTTATTTGTTTGAAGTGGTTCAGTAGTAGTCTCCATCGTAGTCTCTCATCTGATCATATCCAGTCAGATCTCTGATGTTCGCTTCTATGTAGGCAGCCATCTCATCTAGAGAAACAGTAATAATGAGGTCAGTAAAAGTATACATTGTATAATAATGTCAACACAAGGTTTTTATACAAAAAAATGAGATGACTAAATAAATTGTATTTGTAATTCTTGGTAATGTTTCCATTGTTCTTAACAACAGCCTCAGTTTACACAACAAATTTTGCCATCCAGAATTAACTTCACTTATCTTGAGTTTATATGACCATTGGGCAGAGTTAAATTAACACTTTTCCGGAAGTTGGTCTTTTGGTGACTTGCTCTTATGGCCTACAACACAGTGGAGTCTGTGAAGTCAAGAATTATATAAAATATAACTCAATACTCAAGTGAAGGTAGCTCTTGTGGGCAAGACTACACACTAATGGTAAGTTAGTATACTTAGAAATTTTGGGTATACTTTATTTGTAGCTAGTTAATATTTACTCAAAATATGATTTTTTTTCTCAAATAAAGTGAATAAAGAAATTGTTGCTTCAAATCGCAGCAAAGCAGTAAAGGTGAATCAGCACCAGAAGAATTGAATCATGCTTCTCAACAGCTTGCGAATAAATACTGTCCTGTTGTTTCTGTCCATGTTAGCGCACTCCTTTACTAAAAACATCAGATTTACTATCATCAATTCAGAACAGTACACCACCTATACAGGATTTAAAATAGGCTGGGCTGTTAAACAGATGGTCCATAACTTTAAAACCACCTGCGTAGTATTGTGTAGCACTGATACATCAAGATGTTGGCTTTGGTGTTCAGTTGTATCTGGCATCAAGTCATAAGTTTTGTAGATGTAGATTGTAAGGTGGGACCCCCACCTCCATCAATAGCCTTGGATGTCAATGGTCCTTTCGCGGGGCTACTGAGAGCCTTGAGAATTCCCTAGTCCACTCATCTAGCCATCACACATTGAGAACTGACTGTTCACTTACTGCCTAATTAATCCATCCATTGACTGGAATGATTAGAACCAATTTTATTCACTTCAGTTGCTAGTGTTTTTTATGTTATGACTAATCAATGATGATCCTTGCTCTTCATTACAGATAATTTAGACC
This sequence comes from Astyanax mexicanus, assembly GCF_023375975.1. Lineage (NCBI taxonomy): Eukaryota > Metazoa > Chordata > Actinopteri > Characiformes > Acestrorhamphidae > Astyanax > Astyanax mexicanus. The sequence continues at coordinate 32,337,916 of NC_064419.1, read as the reverse complement.
AATTTTACTTTTCTCTAAATTGACTTTAAAATAGTTTTGATGACATCATATATAGAATATCTCGGAAGGTGTTTGCAGTGTTCTGTTACCTGGTGGTAAAATCCGCAACACTGCGGTGGCTGAGATGTCACCAAGATCATTCCTAGTGATGCACTTGTAGGTACCCGAATCCTCCCGAGTAGTTTCTTCAATCTGTAGCCAACTGGAGAGCTCATACTTCTGAGGGCCTCCTCTGGACTAGGGAGTCATAGACAGGCAGTTAGACCAACAGACAGACAGATTGATTGATTGATTCGTTCATTCATTCATTGATTTACCTGCACAGATATATGAGGATCATCACCAGGCAAAATGACCTCGTTCCCATCCTTCCTCCACTCCACAAGAGCCATGGGGAAAGCAAACACCTCACACAGGAACGCCACACTGCTGCCAGTCACGTTCACCAGGTCCCGCGGCGGGACCTTAATGACTGGAACTTAGCATCACAAGAAAAAAGAGAGAGAGGAAGAAAGAGAGAGAGAGAGAGAGAGAAAGATCAGATAAGGGATCGTGTTCAGAAGCCATTTCCTCTCATGTAAGTCTGACTGCTGCAGCTGTTCGGAGGCCATAAATCTCCTCCTGAACGCCAGTGGGAAAATTACAGGTTCCAGAAACTCTAAAATTCCCAAGTACAGACAGGCAGGTTCAGGGAGGTTAAGGTTCAGGGAGGAAAACATCTGACTGAACGTAACAAAAACAAGCAAGAACTTCTGGCATTCTTGCATGTTACCACCATTAGAAGTGAGGCCTCTTAATGAGCATTACAGTATAAGGCAGAAGTAAGGTCCAGAAAGGAAAACATTCTAAAGATCATGAAGAAGAACCACTGAGACAAACAAAGACAAAAGGAGTCTTTTGTCTTTCTAAAGGTAGAAAGAAGCCAACACTAAAAATAAGATACTTACTAAAAGCATGAAAAACAACAACAGAACCCAAGAAACCCAAGACTTAAATGAAGAAACTTTTTAAGAGCATGAGGAAGAACCACTGAATTGCACCAAGACTCCAAACGTCTTAATAGCATAAGGTAAATCAACTGAGAGACACCTAAAACTTTGAGCATTAAGAGGCCTCTTAATGAGCATTACAGTATAAGGCAGAAGTAAGGTCCAGAAAGGAAAACATTCTAAAGATCATGAAGAAGAACCACTGAGACAAACAAAGACAAAAGGAGTCTTTTGTCTTTCTAAAGGTAGGAGGTACAATTGTAGAAAGAAGCCAACACTAAAAATAAGATACTTACTAAAAGCATGAAAAACAACAACAGAACCCAAAAAACCCAAGACTTAAAAGAAGAAACTTTTTAAGAGCATGAGGAAGAACCACTGAATTGCACCAAGACTCCAAACGTCTTAATAGCATAAGGTAAATCAACTGAGAGACACCTAAAACTTTGAGCATTAAGAAAAAACGCTAAAAGCGACCAATACTCAAAAAGAGAAATATTGTAAGGCCGTGAAAAAGAACCCATGGGAGAAACTAAGACTTTAAAGGAAAAATCCATCAAGAACATGGAAAGGAAAGGAATGAAAAATCAAAAGGAGAAACACCCTAAAAGTATTTAAAAGAAACACTCAAAAGGAAAAAGTCTCAAAGAACATGTGATGAACCAATACTCAAATGTTCCTAAGAACGTTAGATAGTACGAACAAAAGAAACCTAGACTGCAGACTTCGCAAAGGTATGAGGAAGAACCACTAATAGTCCAAGAATCAAAACTCTCAAGGCAATGAGGAATGACCTCTGACACGAGCCAAAACATGAAGACCACAAGAAAGAATCACGGTTAGTCCTTTTCCACCACATGGAACGGGCTCTGTTCTGGATTGTGCACCTAATTTTTAATTGTTCTAAGGGGGGGGGTTCCACTAAATAGGTTCTTGAACCTGAAAAAATGTTCTTAGGTGTAACTAAAGAAAAGTAGGTTCTTAAGTGCGAACCGAAAGCCAATGTGCACCAAGGTATTTAAAAGCCGGAACCAGATGTATTTTGGTCAAAAAGGGGGGAACTATGAGAATAACCAAGACTCAAAAAATGAAACTCTCTAAGAGGATGAGAAAGAACCAATGAGAGGAATCAAGACTCAAAACTCTCCAAATGCATGGTGAAAAAACACTCAAAACTCTCTGAGAACCACTGAGAGAAACCAAATTTCATAAGGAGAACCTCTGACTGGACCCAAACTCTAAGAGCACAGTAAAGAACTAACATTCTTTATAACAGTCTTAATAACAATTTAGACTCAAAACATTCTAAAAGAATGAGAAGGAACCAGTGAAAGAAATCAAGACCTACAACATAACATATCTGAGGAAAACAGTACAACAAATACACAACAGAGGTTAAACTCTCTGGGATCCGACAGTGGAAATATCTGGCAGATACAGCAGTCACTGCTAAAACTCAGAAAGAATGGTCTGTTGAATTACTTATACTGTAGAGAACATACAGGATGTTAGATTTAGAACACATTAGGGAAGGGACTCAGTATGAGATTACAGCATCTCAGAAACACATTGGGTGCCACGTTACATAATGTGCTAGTAGAAATATTAATTATACTAATAATGAAGAGGATATAAAGAGACGAAAAAGTGTATTATTTGGGCCTTTCTCATGGTGGCCAACTCCATCCCCACTTTTCCATGAGCTCCTTTGGGCTCATTTTTATTAAATAAAGGTTCTGCAAATGGTTCTTTGAGCAATCAAACCCAAGAACCAATATTGTCTTTCACAAAGAACTGAAATGAACCAAGAATCAAAAGGTGAAACTGATGAGAAAGAATCACAAAGAGGAACTAAGATTTAAAAGCTGAAACTCTCTAAGAGGATGAGAAAGAACCCCTAAAAGATGAAATTCTATAGAAGGATGAGAAGGAACCACTAAAATGAATCAAGACTCAAATGCTGAAACCACTAGAAGGATGAGAAAGAACCACTGAGAGTAACCAAGACTCAAAGGCTGAAACTTTCTAAAAGGATGGGAGGAACCAATGAGAAGAACCAAGACTCAAAAGCTGAAACTTTCTAAAAGGATGAGAAGAAACAAATGAGAGGAACCAAGACACAAATAATAGAACTCTCTAAGATGATAAGAAAGAACCACTGAGAGGAACCAAGACTCAAAGGCTGAAACTCTCTAAGAGGATGAGAAGGAACCACTGAGAGGAACCAAGACACACATGATGAAACTCTCTAGGAGGAGAAAGTACCACTGAGAAAAATCAAGACTCAAAATCTGAAACTCTTTAAGATAATGAAAAAGAACCACTGAGAAGAACCTAAATTTAAAAGCTAAAACTCTCTAAGAGAATGAGAAAGAACCACTGAGAGCAATTCAGACTGAAAAGGAGAAATTCTCTAAGAACCACTGACTGAAACATAAACTCTAAGAGAACAAGGAAGAACCAACTTAAGGACTCAAATAAGACTTAAGTTTGTCAGACTCAAAAGAACCTTTAACCGCGTGATGCTTTTTTCAACCTTTCTAAAGTTATTTACACTTGTATTTTACCCTATTACATACATGCATTTTTTATTAAACCAAAATTGATTTTTTTAACTAAAGGATTGGTTGTTCAAACTTGTTCAAAGTTTTAAAACTTGTTATTTTTTAGAAAGCGCATGTGGTTCTTTTGTAAGTGTTAAGAACCCATACATTGGTAAAGAACCTTCATATCAAATAATGTTTTTTCAGAGTGGTTCTTTAAAAGGTTCTTCACAGTTTACATGGAACCTTTATGGAACTTTTAGAACCTTTATGGAACCAAAAACAACTATGTTGGGTGTGAAGAAGCTTTAAATTGATGAAGAACCTTTACATCACCTAAAAATGTTCTTTACACTCTAAAATCTTTTATACAAACATGATTCTTATATAAACAATGTAAAGAACACTTATCCTGGTAAAAAAAAAAGACTTTACACCAAGTGATTGTTGTTTGGACTTCTGAAAGTTTCCTTACATTCACAAATCTCTTCTACAAAATCTTAGTTTTTTTTCTAAATGTGAGTTCTTTCCACTTTTAAAAAACCCTCTACATCACTACTATATTCAGGGTCTCCTACCTGTTTTACAGGGCCCCTCACTCACGTTGAGTCCAGGACTGGAGAACGCTGCTTCTTTAAACTTGCAGAGGTTCATGTACGTCTTGCCGTCAGTCCCACACAGAGGTTCTTGTGACACACAAACGCACTGAGCTTCGGGAACACTTCCATCAGCGTCCACCACCTGCCCGGGTTCCAGCTTGCACTCCATGTTCTCTCCACAAACTCCGTATCGGACGTTCCTGTCCTCCAGATCACATGACTGACCCTCCAGGTTTCCACATTCGAAGCAGCAGCCGCAGATATCCCTCACCAGCCCGGCTCTGCAGCCCTGAGTCACCGGACAGAGCTCCGGCACACACTCCTCACACACACTCTCGTTCCTGTAATCCAGCTCGTCCGTGGCCTTGTAATAGTCAAAGGTCATGGCCAAGTCATCGTCCAAGTCGTCGTAGGTGTACTGAGGTAAACTCTGGCAGAGTCCCACACTTAGGAGCATGAACGCCATCCATGTCATTGTGCACCACATGGCTTTATTCTTTCTTTGAGTTAAATAAACTTGAAAACTTGCTTTGTACAATAATTCTACTTCAAATTGTTTGGTAAATTAAATAAAATAGATATTTGTATTTATATTAAACTATACTAAAGGAAAGGAAATGCTATAGAGCTAGCACAGAGAGATAACAGCTCAGAAAATGATGCTTGGATCAGCAAGTTTACCTAAGGTAGCCTTGGGGGAAATTACTACACACTGATGGTAAGTGTCAGAAACTAGGGAACAGGACCAAGTATTTAAATATTGGAAAAAGCAAATGCAGAAGCAAATGGAAAAAAACTCAACTATTATAGGTGGATCCAACTCAAAGACTGCATTTACGAATGTTTATGTAGCCGCAAATGTTCATCAAACTCAAAGTAGTTGAGTAATGTTTGGAACTATTAATTTTTATATAAAACAGACTCAATTTATTTACTTAATTCAAACTAATTATGTGATTATAGGATTAGGAAATCCAAAAGAAGAGGAAAACCAGAAATCTTAATGTCTGGAAAAAAGTCTCAATATTCTAGACATAGACAACCCTAAGAAGATTGCCTACCTATATTATGTTCCTAATATTCTCCAAATACACCAGAAAAATCCATCTAAGTGATCTGGAAACCCTTGAAGAACTCACAAGACAGTTGATTCCACCAGTTTCAAGATTAGTCTCCAACCAGGCATGAGCTCCAGAAAATGCTGACAGGTCCTGAGAGATGTTCTTCAACGTAAACAATGGTAAGCAATATTATCCCTGTGTCCTTTATACAATGTGTTCATCAAAACCATTTAAAAAATGCCATCCAAAAACACTTCAGTCTCTTCCAGACTTCCACTCAGTCCCAGAGAAAAGAGAGCAGAGTGAGCAGCAGCAGCTCTGCCTGTCCTGCTCAGGTTCCCACCCCCATCCTCCTTCTTCTCCTCCTCCTCCTCGTTCTTCTCCTCCTCCTCCTCCTCCTCTTACTCTACCTCCTGCTTCTGTAGATCAGCCCCAGGCTCCTTAAATCTTAACACCATCTGTGGACTAGAAAAATAAACAAAAAATACACCCCCGTCTCACGTTCCCAACCGTCTACCCTCTTGTGTCAGCCCCCAGCCCTATTCTGGTAAAGTCTCTAGGAATGCTGGGAAGTTAGACAGTTTAGCAAAGTAAAGTACAGGGATTATTTATATACCTTGGAGTACATGTTATTTATGATGGTTAATAAATCAGAGTAAACCCTTCAGACTTCAGTTTGACATAATTTACTACTGTACACCTTAAACAAAAGAGTTTTTGATTGGTTAGTAAATCTACCGAGTCTCTAAAAAACAGTAAATGGCAGTTCTAGTAGTAGAGGCACAAAATAAAAAAACTGTTAAAATATTAAACAAAAACTGCTAGTTTCCGGGAATAAAAGACAATGTTCTCTTTTTATTTCAACAGGATGGTAACATTCTAGCAGCAGAAATCTGTAAAAAGTAGCATTTTTCTGGAATCCCAGTTGACAGAATGTTACAGCTGATCCAGCCTTGTTTGCTAGCTTCTTTGCTGTTACACTGATCGCTCACTGAAGCCCTGCTGACAAGAGCTGCCAGCAGGGCCGCCGCTCTGCATACGCAGACAACGCAGCCAGCGTTAGGCCTCAACCATTTTGCAGTTGCAGGGAGCCAAATTGACTGAGAATGAAATGTGTTGAAATTATGACATTATTAAATTTAAAACCCAATGTGAATTATTTATGATACGCTCATCTTTTTTGTCTTTAAACATTGCATGGGGCACCTACTCTACTACTTAAAAGCGGCACGTTATTATTTTTGTGCATAATATAATGCCCCCACCCCTATTGCCTGAAATGGCACGGCTCGGTTTGCTCTGTTGGTTGTTGCCAGATGTGACATTTTCCAGTCAAATAAATAATCAAAAAATGCATGGAGGCGCTAAATCTTGCGCATGTTTAACCATTTTTAAAGTGTATGTGGCCATTCTATACAAAAACTTGTCCAGTGCAATATTTGTGTAAGTTAAAAACTTAAAATAAAATAAACAAATAGGATGAAAAATCGTAACTTATCTGGCAACCTTAGTCCTAACTAAAGTAGCAACGCTACTTGAGTTTGGCAGGAGACAAGTTCACCGCGCGAAGTTGCTACTAAATGGTAAATGGGGGGGGGGGGGGGGGGCCTCCCTGACCAGTTATGCTTAGGGCCTCCAAAACCTTAGCAGCGGCCCTGGCTGCCAGTGCTTACACTTAACATGTTTCCTTAATATCTGATGATACATCCTGACCATTTTTATAATTTACTACTGAAAATATAATCATTTGTGGTTCTTTAATGTCCTCAATATATAAAATTACAATGTAAAAATCATAAAAAAAAAAACATATTGATTGAAAAGAGATCTGTCCAAGATTCGAATTGGTACTCTATCTACATAACAACAGTCATTTTTGTAAAGCTTGAGAAAATATTAATACTTTTTAAATAATAGATAATTAATTAATTAATAGATATTAATTTTAAATAATATAAATTATGGCTCACAAATAATGGCACTTTACAAGTAAAGTAAAAAACCTTATCTTTCAATATAATATACTACTTAATATTTTTTGCCAATTCTCCTGTTTTTGGCATGCCACTGATGAGTGTGGTTGTTCAAAGAATGTTTTAAACATGGTTCTAACCTTTTACAGTACTATATAAAACCCATTTTCCTAGAGTTTAAATTGTTTGCACTCTAGGAAAAACTTACCATTGTTTAGTATCGTTTTTCTTCAGAAAGAAACACTAAACTAAAGCAGCATCTACTGAACCTGATTCCCTTGGAACTGTTATATCTCCAAAGCCTGTGCAAATTACCCCCTTGTTTTGATGTCAGCTCTAAGGTTCTACAGAAGTCCTCTATAATTAAATGGTTTAGAGGTAAGTAGAGTCATTTAGAGAGGGTTTGGTGTAAAACGCTTAAAAAGTCATAATTGCTCACAGTGGCAGTGAACAGAACACTGAAAAAAGCCATCTGAACCTCTCAAAAAACTCCCTCAAATTAGTTCAGTAAATGCTTATGAATGCACTGTCTGATGTCGCAGACACTTTTTAACACAGTTCTGCCAGAAGATTCTGGGTCTAAAACTGTGTATCATTTAAATAGTGGAAGGATACATGTGGGGTGGCAAAAAATAGTCCACAATGGGATTTCTTTTTCTAAGTCCCCTGTTGTGTTTTTTTCTGAGCTGTGAACCACAGCTGCAGTTAAATTAGTGGAGAATGTTAATGATGACACTCTGACCAAAATGATTGGATTGGATTTCAGCAATTCCTTAATTCATCCAAAAACAACCACAAAATCTCACTCACTTAGAATGAAGGTTAGTTGGGACAGTCAAAGCACCCAAATCTATAATTAGTGGCTATATTTAGCTAGAAGCTGATTTACACCATTGGATCTTTTCAAATTTGATATCAATTAGCAAATATTGTTGAATTGTGATATTAAGCATCTCTAGTATTTTAGTAGTAAAGTGACTCATAGAACTGTGACACTGTGATGAGACAAGAAGCCACCAGATGGCAACATATCGTCCACACTGACTGAAAACCTCTTCCTTTTAGAGTTTCATCAAGTTTTATTTTAAGTTTGTTGTAAAATTAGGTGACCATAGTTCAGTCTGGCTTTCTGGTCTTGGCCAGTATGTTTACTGTGCTCATACAAAGTCTTATGAAGCCTTAATAAGATGTTGTAACCCAGTAATTATAGGGTTTTTAGTTTTGAAATGTCTATAAAGTGATTACATGTAACACCTTTATACCATAAAAACAAATGTAACAATAAAGGAAAGAAAGTGTAAAAATCTCACATTTCCAAAAAAAAAAAAGGAAAATAGACTTGTTTTGTTACTTAAGTCACAAGAATGTTAATTTGCACAGCTTTATGCCAGGGAATTCATGTTTTTTTTGTATTTAATTTTTTTATGTTGGTACACCATAATTTTACTAAGTTCGGATCCAACTTCCTCCCACAATTCACTCTTTTTATTAAGCTTAAAATTAGCAACAGTGTTGCTACTGTTAAGTTCAGAAGGTAAATAACATAAGGTATATTTGTGGGAAAATATTTTAATTAATATTTTAAAAATATATTTTTTATTTAACCTTTTTTTTCTATTTTTTAACTAGAAGGTCCCTTGAGATTATTATTTCTTTTTTGATGGAGGATTAAATCTCATAACTGACTCTCCCTCAACTCTCATTATTGTTATCAATATAATTACATGTTTTTATGTACTAATAAAAGTGTATGTAAGTGTGACTACATGGTTCTCTTTTGTGAAGCAATTAAAAATTTGATATAAATTTTATATATATATAAATTCTATATATACAGTATTTCTTATATCCATATAAATATTTTTATCTTAGTTTTCAATCCCTATATATTATCTCTTTATATATATTTTGTCTCACAGTTTCAGTCTACTTTTTATTATATATATATTTATTATATATATATTCCATTTATTTTTATTTTTTTACAAATTATTTGGCTCTATAAAATATTTTTGTACACTACATATTTTTGTAGTTTTTTTTATGTGAATGGGCAGTCATCATTGCATATCACTAGCATTAGCGTTTTGCTTATTTTGTAAATTAACACCACAGATTGTCACAATTGTGCTGAACAATTGTAACTTACTATTTATTTATTTTTTTTTATTTCCATTTATTTTTATTTGAACAAATTTTTGTCTCTATGAAATATTTTTTGTACACTTTCATATTTTTTATGTGAATATGCAGTCATCATAGCATTTCACAAGCATTAACATTTTGCTTATTTGTATCATTGTATGAAAAAAAGCGAATTATTGCCAAACTGTTACCAAAATCATTTCCAAGTTGTCACTTAACACCACAGATTGTGCTGAATAGTAAAACATAGATATAATTCTCTCTCTCTCTCTCTTTCTCTCTCTCTCTCTCTCAGGTCAGCCTGGGCGTTTTTGCAGTCCGCCCTCATTGTACATCTGAAACTCTTGGCACGGGTTGTGCTGAATCATGGGATAGCGAACAAAGAGCGGCTGGGGGAAATTGACAACTAATGAAATAACTCAGTGGGCATCAAAAAGGGGAGGGCCAACCGGGCCTGCTGAGGGTGATGTTCTGGTTGGGGTTGTGGTCTTGGGTGGTGGATTGGTGGAGTGGGGCAGGTCGGGGGGGGGGGGAGTGTTGGGGGGGCGGTTGGTTGGGGGAGTGTATGTTGGCTCGATTTGTTTCGACCCCCCCATGGCAGCACAGCCAGCCTATTAGGCCTGATTATGAGTGTGATCTGAACTGAGAGAAGTTTTGGCAGAGTTTCCACCCCTGGGCTTGCTGTATATATTCAGCCCCCCATGCCACCCAATACAGACTGGCACACTGCAGAGCTGGTAAGACCCCAACGTCGGTTCCTGCCTTTATTTCTGCTCCACACATTACGCTGCTGCTTTTAGCTCTTGCTGTTGTTTAATTACTGAAAGTAATATTTAGTAACTGTATGTAATGTAAACTCTTATATAGAGGGATACTGTCATTACTATACATTTCTTATTCTGAGCTAAATTGTTTCAAAAATGTTTTTTTGGGGTTTTTTTTTACTGGACACTCAGTTTTGAAGTGTTGAGAGTGAACACAGCAGAAGGATTGTATTTATAATTGGATTAATTGGATTTATACTTTATTAAGAACATAGCATCAATTTTTATGTAAAATATGTTTAATTTTAATAATAAAGATTATTTCTCTCTTTCTCTTTTGATGAAATGATGTGACTTGCTGTCCTGAAGCTCGTCACACCCATCCTGGTTCACTATGGCAACTGATCACCAGAACCCTGCAACCAAACAGCAGCAACCAGGATCCAGTGTGTTTAAGGTGCACAAAATGAGAAATATATATTTGTTTGTTTATAATACATATCATATATTTCTGTATGGTATGTTGTCAGGATATTGTAATGTAATGTATATTTTCCGAATTTGCCTGCATTTGGTGTGATTAATACACTAAATAATAGAGCGCACACAGTGTTCTCTTCTATAGTTTTTGACTTTCTTCCGCTGTAAAGATCCACTGAATCTAAAATTATTTTTTTTATTTTATTTATTATATTAATTCTTTTAATTTTTATTATTATTATTAAAATATGAAGCAGTACTTGATCCTGTTTTTTTGTTTCTTGCACAGCTAGTTATCTACGAACAGGAGAACTTCCAAGGCCGCTGCCATGAGCTGACTGGGCCCTGTAACAACCTCCAGGATGCGGGCGTGGAGAAAGTGGGATCGATACTGGTGCTGTGTGGACCGTTAGTGTCTGTGTGTGTGTGTGTGTCTGTGTGTGTGTGTGTGAGAGAGAGAGAGAGTGATGGTGATGCAGTGAGAGTGGGCACATTCTGCTAGGACTGTGCTCGGATTTGAAAATGTCAAAAGTTAGTTGGAGAGATTTTGAGGTGGACAGACAGTCAGAGGACGATAGACAGACTGTATATCTGTCTGTCTGTTGAATAATCTCTCTGTCTCACAGTTTGTGTGACTAATAGATAAACAGAATATTAGTCAGATACACAAAAAACAGACAGAGACATAACTACACAGACAGACATGGACAAATAATAGATGTACAGACAGACAGACAGTGAGTCAGCAAGACACAGACATGGACAAATAGATACAGACAGTCAGATAGACAGACAGACAGTGAGACACAGAGAAATAGTCAGACAAATAAACAGACAAAGGCAGATACACAAAAATAGATAAACATGTAGACAGATATATATATATATATATATATATATATATATATATATATATATATATACACAGATAGATATTTATAGATATAGACAGATAAATAGATATGAATAAGGGTGTAAACAGACAGACAGATTGTGTTTCCATGAATCCATACTCAGAACTAGTTTTTGAGTGCAGTATCGATAGACACTTCTCTCCCACAATGCAATGCAAAACGGAAATGGAGGAGATACTCACGTTTGAAACAAATGAGAAAAGTGATGGCTAAAGATGCTAGCGCAGCAGCAGGTGCAGTAATGTATGTTGACACAGTCATGTTTATCAGTGCTTGTTAAGTGGGGTATTACATTAATATTTTGTGTACTTACCTGCCATACCTACACTATTAATATTAGTATCTATAGTGTGTATATGCTCTGAGCTTTTGCTGTGTGTGTATGTGTGTGTGTGTGTGTATGTGTGTACAGGTGGGTGGGGTATGAGCAGCCCGGCTGTAAGGGGGAGCAGTATGTGTTTGAGAAGGGCGAGTATCCTCGCTGGGATGCCTGGACCAATAGCCGTCGCAGCGACTGCCTCTTCGCCTTCCGCCCCATTAAAGTGGTAACTAACACAAACACACACTTCCCTCACTGACCTACAGTCTAGAACCTTCAGCCATCTTTACACTGCTCTTCTTAGTGTGATTTTTTTTTAGTACTGTGTAAAGTTTTTTCTTATCTAGTAAGTGTACAGTAACTGATTGGTAGCTACCCAGAAAACATGCTTATGTGGGACCACAATGTGTAACCCAACTGGAAACCAAATTGTTTTGTCCACTCTTTCACTGTTGGTCCCACATATGGATGCAGAGGTGTGCAGACATAGACATCAGGGGGTGCTAAAGCACCACCAACTCTGCCCTTTATCAACCAAAGTGCCCTTTTAAAACTTCTTTTTTAAAAATATTATTAATATTAAGATTTTACTGTGGCCGGTTTGAAAAGATCTTTTGAAAACCTGAGCGATTAAAAACGAGTGAAAACAGAATGCCCTGAAATCAGCTCGCACACACCCGACCTCTCTCTTCCTCTGTCACGTGATCCCGCGCGGTCGCGCGCAAGGCACACTAGATGCGCTGCAGCAGCAGTTCAGTTCAGCGAGTCTTCAGCACAGCACGCTCCCCCGTGTCCCACCAGCCAGGTAACATACACATCAAGTAAAATCCTACCGTTTGCCCTCTAAGCCCAACGTGAAATCATTTTGTTGTGCAGTAAAATGTCTCATACAGCACCAAACTACTAAGCATCTTTAGCCAACTGGTCACCAGATAAACTAGCCGCTCTAGCCCAAATCAACGATAGATAGCGTTTTTTTATAATGAAGTGTTCCACGTGCGCTAAAAAGTGCCCTTTTTCCCCCCCCGAGCACTTGTCCCCCAAAATGTCTGTGCACGCCACTGTATGGATGCCCACCATAGTTAGTGATGGGACCAGGAGGGGTTAAACATGGGCTCCAACTGGGTTGTACACTGTACATGAGGCCTACACTGGACCCTTGTGAGACTGAGATAAGCTGAAATGATTATAGCCCATTTGGAAACGCCAACTGGGTCCCAGCCAGAACATCCAATCAAAGCACATGCCCATCTAGAACCCTCCTAGCTCATGTTCCACTCGTGTGAGCACCACATGAGAATTTTGGCTGTGTTAATCAAAAGATCTCCAAAGCTCCAAAGTTCTCCTCATGAGAATCCAGTGTTATATACAGCTCTTATCATATCAACAGCAGGTTTGGTAATTAAGTGTTTAATGATGTTAAATCAGGAATGAACTTGTGATGGAATTGAACACATCCACTGGTTCACAGGAGAAATCTGGGATGAACTAAGCCTTGTTTTTCCAAACTAGCTCTCAAGATCCACAACAAATATTTTCTTCAATGTCAGAAATTATTTGTAATTTTAACTCTATTCATGTTTACCTGCATCTGTACTAATGTAATCTGATGTTTTAGTGATTTTAAATAATGTCATTAGGATCTAAAATTATGCAGTCTATTAAAGAGCATCTCCTTCAGTTCCTATAGCTCAGTCTGTGGTCTTCTTGTGCCATTTTAGGACAGCCAGGAGCACAAGATCGTGCTGTATGAGAATCCCAGCTTCGCAGGAAAGAAGATCGAGATCATAGATGATGACGTACCCAGCTTCCACGCTCACGGCTACCAGGAGAAGGTCTCTTCAGTCCGAGTGCAGAGCGGCACGTGAGTATGACCTCAGTCACTTTGATGGACAAGAGCACGTATAAGCACGTATACTACAACCATATTGGTGTTTCGTAGCAGCTGTTGCTGGCCATTCTACTTAATGAGAAACTACTGCAAATACTGTAAAGGTAAAACAAAGTGGGCTGTGAATGTTTTTACTGTGCTGAAAACTGCATGATGGAGCTACAGTCTCTCATCAGGGTTTGTAGAGTAAATTACTCTCATTTCTCAACTCACAATTTAAGTGAATTTGAACATGAACTTCTTCATAGATATTTAAAAAAAATGCTAAAAAAAAAAATAAAAAAGTTTATTATTTGAGTAAATACTCCCATCACATGGGATACTTAACTTTCTCAGCAGTTCTCAGCCAGCATGAAGTCCTACAACACTATAGCCAGTCAGCCATCATATAAGATAATACTGAATACCCAAAGGAATGGCTATACCCAAATAGGCAGAATATTAAACTCATCATCACCTCATCTTCACCCACAGCTGGGTGGCCTACCAGTACCCTGGTTACAGAGGCTATCAGTATCTGTTTGAGAAGGGTGAGTATAAGGAGTGCGCTGAGTTCGGGGCCCAGGTGCCTCAGATCCAGTCCGTGAGACGTATCCGGGATATGCAGTGGCACCAGAGAGGAGCTTTCCACCCCGCCAACTGAGCTTCAGCCCACGCCCCAAACCTCTCCAGCCTCCTCCAGCCGTCACTCTCCTCCCCTTCACCTTCTCTTCACTCCTGAACGCTGATTTCTTTGATGCCCGATTATGTCAGTGATTCTATTTGCTACTGCTAAAAAATGAATAAATGATTTTGCTTTACAAGTTACGTGAAGCGTGTCTGAGGCTTTATTTGGTGTCATACAGCATGATTTTTAAATGTTTTTATTAGGCTATAGTTTAGATTTGTACACTATACAATATACAATAAAATATCTTCTCATATTCCAGCTTAGAAAGCCAGAGCCAGAGATGCTACAGAGCCCCCTGGAGAACAAATGTTTAGTGGTCTTGCTTAAGGGTCCAAAAGTTAAAGTAAAAATACTAGATGTATCCAAAATAAAGATTTACATGTTTTACATTATTGTTAAAAGTTTCTGAAGTTTCTGGCAGAAAACTGCCAGGGCCTTTAGAACAATTAACAAAGAAATGGGAAAAATGTAGTATTATAAAAAAAAGAAAAATTGTAAATGTATATTGTAAAAAAAAGTGAAAAATCATATATTGTTTAAAAAAGAGGGGACTTTTGTTTTAAAAAGAGTGATTTTTTTAAAACAATTTAGTTGAAAATAAAGTGAGCTTTGGAAATGGATGCAACAAAATGTAAATTTCTACTAACTATATATTGCTAATAATATACATTTTGATCAAATCCTAAGGCCTGTTCTTTTGTCTTTGCCAAATAATCAGAAATATTTTACAACCTCCCAACAAGTACCTTTTGTTGTGGAGTTTAGAGTTAATTTATTGTTATCTTTATTAAAACAAAAATCACTAAGTAAAAAGTGAAAAGTGATTTCAACATTTAGAACAGTACATTGCAGTATTTAAATACTGTATTTTTCCGCACTATAAAGCGCACTATCAATAAACGTCTATTTTCTGGTCCATTTTCTTAAATAAAACGCACCAGATTATAAGGAACATTATGCAACACAAGTAAGGAACGGGGTGTTGCCATGTTTTCCTTCTAATTCAGCAGGTCTCACCACTGGGTTAAGTAAAGCTAAGTTAAGTAAACAAAACAGTAAAAAAAAAACAACAAAAAAAAAACATTTTCTTTTAAAGTCAAATGAGCACTGGATGTTAATCTACACAGATTTCTCTCCTGAAAACTGTTTATTTGGGTAAGTAAAATGCTTCCGTTTATTTACAGTAAGCTTAGATTTTGATAATATTATCATTAGCAGCTAACCGCTAGCCCTAGCTGTGGTTAGTGCTAGTAAATGTTAGCCTGTGGTTCATCCCATGTAGCTTGTTTTAACACAGTAAACACTCAAACTACAGTTCATATGCTCACCTCTGTACAGCAAAAGAGCTAGTGCAGCCTCGGTGCTGGAGAACTAAACTAAAACTCCTGAATAATAAAGATGTACTTTACTGTGACTTTACTGCTGCTTACAACCTGACTGATAAAATTAATACATAAAATGACGATTTTGGGGAAAATTAAAGTATTTTAAGTGCACATAACAATGACTTTGTAATCTGCATGATTACTGATAATCCTTTGCATTCAAACATGACACTACATTCACTGTGTTTTACATATGAGACTTCCTCTGAACCATAATCACTTATCACATAATTATTATCACTTATTTCTCCAGATTTTCCTAATTTCGTTCCTCACAGTCTGGTCATTCTTATTCTATTTTACAGGATCAATCTTATTAATCTTATTTTTTTTTACAGTAAGCCAGTAAGTTATGTAATCAGTTTACAAGACTTCTTATCCTGACAAAGTGTTGTAATTCTTGTTTTCAATGATCACCTCCAACATCTCAGACAGAAGATATCCAACTGTCTTTTCTGTTATCTATCTGTTATCTTCCTCCAGGACGGACAGCTTGTCTTGGACCATTTCACCGGTGTTGTCCTCCTCAGGTTTGGGTCTCTTCATAAAGTCCTTAACTGATTCAGACCTTTGAGCACCAAAGATTCTTAAACTACCAATCCCAGAACTGACAGATGAAGCCATTGACATTAGTGACCCGTAAAGGTTGCTATCAATAGAGCCTGGATGTGAAGCTTCAGAACTGTAGCCTGAACTGGTTTCTAAATCATCATCTCCTCCCACTGTGGAGCAAGAGGACAGATATGATGTCAGTAAAATAGCCAAGACCTGTAAGATATTAAATATGTTGCAATGCCAAATAAAGCATTTTATAAACCAGTGATGTCACAATGAAAACCAATTTTTTATAGTGTACAAACTATTTAATGGCTTATAATTTTGTGTTGCAAAAATGTTTTATTATTAGTAAAAAGAATCACTAAAATTTTTAAACTTAATTCTACAACATTTTCTATGAATGTCATAGAAATATTAGACATTTTATTTATAGCCATGTTAAATGCCTTATGAATGCATTATAATGTGTTATGGGAATGTTTATAGTAGTTTAATAGACATGACATTCATAGAAAGTGTTAACTTAAATATTTAAGTAAGCTGTGTATATTATATGCTACACATCTGTTTTAGAATATCAATAGGATCTATTCCTGTGATGAAATCTGGTATTGTATAAATGTTCTTACTTGTTGGTTGTAAGTGCTGCATACTATGAGCTTTGTGGACATTCATATCAATGAATTTCCTGCTTTCATCCTTGTCTGGAAATGTAGGCGTGGCTTCATCCAAAGTGTCATTTTCTTGATCTGTTTTGGGCTTTTCCTCATTATCCTCATCATGTTGGCTGGTGTCCATTCTATTTGTACTAAAGTTTAAAGACTCAGATACTTCTCCATCATGATGTTTCCGTTTGAACTTGGTTGGTGGAGGCTGTAGTACTATAACAGGAGTCTGTTTCTTTTCAGTTCTATCTAGCAGTTCCATGAAGGGAGTATCTTCAGATCTCATCTCTGGAGGCTGTACAACCAAATGCCCGCCATTTCCAGCCACCATCTCTTCTATTTTATCCAGCAGTTCCATGACCTGAGCATCATCACCCTTGTCCTGGTTGTTTAGGACATGGTACCTATTCCCACATTTCTCCACAAGCCAGCAGAGAGCTTGTCCTTCACTCTTAATGTACTCTTCTATAGTCCAGTCTCCCAGCCAGTCTCCACACGTGAACAGCACCATGGAGTAATTCCAACCCCTCTCGTCAAGTAGTTTCATGTGTACCTCCAGTGATCTCCTTTCAGTCTCTGTGAACGAGGTGTCTGCCTGGATTACGAAGAGCACAGCGTGTGGACCTGGAGCACACAGGGTTACACACTCTTTGACAGACTGAGCAGTAACACAGGGACTCCAGGTTGGAACCTCAACTAGAACAATCTCTCTGGTTCCTACTTTGGCTTGGTGCCTCACACAATAGGAACTTCTCTCTAAGCTAAACACATCACTGCCGAGGATGGTGTTACCAGAAGAACTCTTCCCAGAGTACAGTCTCCCAAGCATGGCTATCCTCAGCTCTGGAAAAAAAGGTAAAAAAATATAAATAAAATAAGTAACATGACGACCATTAAAAGTCTAGGTTTCTTGTTTTTGTTATGTAATGCAATTTCTCAGTTTCTAATCAGTTAGCAAATGATTTTGCGCCAAATATTCCCCAGTTAAGGTACTTTCAAGCAAGTAAGGACAATAGAAAGTATATTTAAGCCCAAACCTATTTAGTTGTAGCAGCATAAACCTTTATTTTTCTTACCTTGTTAGTTCACATATGCCATGCTGTAAATGTTTTTGAACCCTTTATACCAGGGGACTCAAACCTATGGCCCATGGGCCAATTGCAGCCTGCAGAATGACATTTTGTGGCCCGCCACCTTTAAAACAAATTTTAGTTGTAGTGCGGCCCACGCAAAAGACGCACCTGCACTCTCAAGTCTCAACGCATCCTATTAATTTCAATGTAGACAGCCACCGCATGCCACAATGCATGCTGTGTTGCACTGCAATGAGCGCAGCCTTATTTATGCCACCAAGTTAGACCCCAACCTCCGCCGCTATCTGCCCCGCCCCTGCTCAATACGCATTTTTTTTTTCTGTCTTGTGGTTTATTGGTGCACATTTTGGTGCGTTTAGATTTATGCCTGTGTGAAACCAAACCAAGCAGAGGGTGAAAACGCTTCACATAAACAAATTTATCAACTGATCCGGACCACAGAAATGAAATACAGGTGTCATATTCAGCAAATTAAGTTCTAATTCAGAAATTGTTACAACCAATCTAAGATGTTTACAATAAGGTTAAAAAAATCTAAATGGTCTTTGTTGATATTTATTCTAGCTTCCCATGTTGGCTTTATCTCCCATCAAACATGCAGGCATATACTAGTATTTTAATTGACACCACAACTATAAATATCATTGCATTTTACCTTCCTACATTAATTCTTTTAGTTACATTTATATATTTACTATAAAAACTTGTGTCTTACAAAGAACAAGTACGAATAATCGCAGTTAATCACAGAATACTGTCGTGATTAATCGGATTACGTTTTTTAATTGATTGACAGAACTCATTTAAGCACAATACACTTATGACAAATCTTTACAAACAAACCTAATGAGCAAAAAAAAAAGATGAATGTTAAAAAGCTGTACCTTACCCTTTAGCCATTTGAGAACTGTTCTGTTTTTCATCACCTTTAACATGCTCAGATTTGCATTTTCCTCCACTGTCCTCTGTCCCTTCTGCACTTCTTCTAATATCTCGCTGCTGACCTCGTAATATTGAGGATCATTTTCTGCCACAATTCCTTCAATCTGTTCTAAGAGCTCTGTGACCTGAACGCTATCACCTCTATTGTAGTTATTAAGAAGATGGTATCTGTTTCCACACTTTTCCACAAGCCACTGGAGAGCCTCCCCTTCACTTTCAATATGCTGCTCAATGCTAGTTTCTCCAAGCCAGTCTCCATAGGTAAACAGCACCATGGTGTAATCCCAGACCCTCAGTCCAAAAAGCTCCAGGTGCTCTTTGACTGGGTTTGTGCTTTCCTTAGTGAACGAGCCATCCACTCGCAGGACCAGAAGCAGAACGTGAGGTCCTGGAGGGCAGAGGGAAACACTGTGCAGAAGTTCTTGTTTCGTTAGCTTCGACGAGTCGTTTAAGCAGTAGTTGTTCCACCAACCTGGAGCTTCCACCACAGTGACCTGCCTTCCTGCTACTTTTGCTTCTTTCATCACACATTTTGATGTTCTTCTCAACTCAAACTCTTCACTGCCCAGGATAGTGTTTCCAGCTGAGCTCTTCCCTGAGTGCCTGTGTCCCACCAGCACAATTCTTAGCTCAGGTTGTGTTTGATCACCTGCAAACATTGTAAATAAAATTATCAAAACAATATAACATGATTTTTTTAAATTATTCAAAATTATTTTTTAGATTTAATTATTACAAGTTAGTTGGATTATTCCATCAGATTTGTGTTACAAGATACAAAAATCTGAAAATCAAGAAAAGATTCGAGAATCGAGAAAAAATAACTTTTACACCCAGTTTTCTAATTTTGAATTTAACTTGAGATGTTCAGAAACTGGAACTGCTAAACATTACACTGAGCAAAATGAATGCTTCATGGCATGGTTCAAACAAAAAGCAACTTTTAAGAACTATTTTTTTTTGCTTTGTTTTAAGATCTCTTTTGTCTTATCTTGTCTTGTTTTTCCAAATACAGCATATAAAAATATATCTTAGCAAGTGAAATGATATAATTTTAAGGCAATAAGTCTTATTTTTTCCTTAATATAAATTCTTGTCTAAGCAGTGTAGATTGGTTTACTTATTTTAGAAACAATGATCTTATGCAGTCTTTCACCTTCTTTTAAGCAATTTAAACTGAAAGTAAGCACAAAAACGCTTGCTTATTTTAAGAAACCTTACTAGGAAAACAATTCTCCCATCATACCTGTAAAGTTTTGAATTTTAAAATAAGGGAAATTTTCTGTAGCCTGTTACGTGGCATCCCACTAGCCCAACCGAGGTTCAGTATCCCTTACATTTCGGGACAGGTTTACAAAAAAATTCTAAAATAACCCCCTGTGAACCACTTACACTCTACAATTAGATGATCAGAATCTGAGAACTGAACAGAAATGCTGTGAACATTCCTACATATGTAATTCTTATAATACAGCCTAAATTAAAACAATGAATTGCATCCATCCATCTCTCTCATTTGTTGTTTTTGCCGCAGCCTGGGTGGTAGTTCTCGTAAGGTTAATGACATTTCATTTTGGAGAGGCGCAGAAATGTTTTTTTTTTATTATTATAATATAATACAGGAAATTTACAAGAAAAAACTAATACGGGAGGACAGTGGGAAAGAGGGGTAAAAAACTGTAGTTTCTCGGCCAAAATGGGAGACTTGACAGTTACGGCTCCCTTTGCAAGATTTTTTTATTAACCTAAGAATATACCTCTCAATAATAACATACAGTATATTTTATCTAGTTTTTGCCAATGGATTTTGTGCAGTGTACTTGTAAGTAACACACCTTAAAAAAGGTTTGACATGGGTATACCATTCACCAAGACCAACTTCCAATTTCCCAACTTAAAATACAGCTTTCAACAGGTGCATCTGGTTTGCCCTGATTACCCTTTGGGCTTCTGGGATTTTGAGACTTTTTGGATAACAGTACTTTTTTGCCATCGTGCTCTGCTACCCCTCACAAAGGCTCAGTATTCTGATAATGATCCACATATGTAAGCAAGCTTTTTTAACACATATCTTCTTACCTGTTCTACATGCAGTGTCTTGTTTCTGCTTCTGGACCCGTATCAGTCTTTCCATTGCTTTCATTTCATCCCTTCTCCTTCTGATCTCAAAGTCCTGTAAAAGCTGACTGTCCACCTCAAAAGTACCCCCACTGTTTATCTTCACCATGTCTT
Organism: Astyanax mexicanus; assembly: GCF_023375975.1. Taxonomy (NCBI): domain Eukaryota; kingdom Metazoa; phylum Chordata; class Actinopteri; order Characiformes; family Acestrorhamphidae; genus Astyanax; species Astyanax mexicanus. The sequence continues at coordinate 32,316,692 of NC_064419.1, read as the reverse complement.
CAATCTTTCCCAACAGTTCCTGGACCTGCCGGGAGTCGTTCCGGTTCTTGTTGTTGAACACATGGAACCTGTTCCCACATTTCTTCACAAGCCACTGGAGAGCTTCCCCTTCGCTCTCGATGTGCTTCTCCAGTGTCGTGTCTCTCAGGCAGTCTCCGAATGTAAATAACACCATAGAGTGGCTCCAGATGCTTTCACTCAGAAACAAACCCTGACGTTCCTTCAGAGCCTCTCTGCAGGTCTTTGTGAAGTGAGTGTCCAAGCGTATGACCAGAAGCACGACATGTGGTCCTGGAGAACACAAGGAGGCACTGAGTACGATTTCCTCAGCATTTAAATTGGGACCGTCCTTCACCGTGTAGTTTCTCCACCATCCTGGAGCCTCAACCACAGTGACCTCTACCCCTGCTGATTCTCCCTGGATCTTAACACACTGAGCAGTCTTTACGTCTGGCTCTTCGCTGCCCAGGATGGTTCTTATGGAGGCACTTTTGCCTGATGCCTTATTGCCCAGCAGTAATATCTTCATTTCTGTTAAATGGTGTGCTCCTTCTGTAAATGGAGAATAACACAGTTTGGATTTAGGTTACTCTACACCTCTGCTGATATTGATTCATTAAAGGTCTTACCTGGAGCAGACTCGCTACCCTGGAGTCCGTGTGCTTCAGTCATGGCATTATCTTCTATCTTAACTGCAGATCAGAAGAATCTGCTCTCAACAACAACTGGGTTACAGCAGTTTCATGTCTGTACTTGTTGATCAGCAAGTTTCACAAGTTTTGCATAAGTGTCAGCAAATCTGGTTAACCCTTAAGTTCCTAAGTCCACTTGAATAAAAGCTTAGTGATTAAATGGAAGCATTTCTGATGTTGTGTAACATGTTTGTATGTGTGTTTTTTAACAGGTGCAGCTAAGTTAAAAGGTGACCACTAGAGGACACTTGGTAGACAGACAGTCACAAGAGAGGGCCACAAAGGAGAAGCATGGGTACGGTAGTTCTATCTTAATTGTAACACTGTTAAACAAATGAGACAAAAAATATATACTTGATAATTTATTTACTGGAAAAATGTATCCAGTATTACATTATAATTTGGTAATGTGGAAAAAGTTAGTTTGTGGAAGTGTATCATAGCATGAACAATAAAGTTCCTAATGCTCATCAAGCTGCAAAAGATTACAAAACCAATCCACCAGTCAGACAGATTGTGTACAAATGGATGAAATTCTAGATAATGTTACCCTCTCCAGGAGTGGTCAACCAAAAAAGATCACTCAAAAAGCATGGAATATAATGATAGGATTGGGTATCTGTTTTGTAGAAGGATAAGACCAAAATACAACTTTTTGGTTTAAATAAAAAGTGTTTGAAAAAGGAAAGCACTGCATTACAGCATAAGATCTTTATCCCATCTGTGAAACACGGTGGTGGTAGTATAATGGTTTGGGCCTTTTTTGCTGCATCTGGGCTTGGATGGCTTGTCTTCATTAATGGATTGGTTCAATAAGAATAAAGTTAATGTTTTGGAATGGGGCCAAGTCAAAGTTCTGAGCTTAATCCAATGGAAATGTTGTGGAAGGACCTGAAGGGAGCAGTTAATGTGGGGAAACCCACAAACATCCCAGTCTTGAAGCTGTTCTGTTTTTTTTTTTATTGATTTCTCGCTGTGGTTTGCTGTTGGCAGTATAGGTTCCTGTTTTGCTGAATCACATGACCGTGAGAACGCTTGCCTTTGAAGCTTGTTTCCAGAGTTGCCAGGTTCGCGGTTTTACCGCCAAATTGGGCTTGTTTGAAAAGCCAGTCGCGGGTGAAAATTCAGGCTTGGCGGGGTGCGCTTTTTTGTGCTACTTTTAAAAATGACCGCAGCCTCCAAAAAACAAAAAAAGTGGGTGTTGCCTTGGATGTCACGTCAATACGGCGGGCAAATGTGTACAAGTCGACACTAAGGAAGACTGATTACAAGAACCAGGAGGGAAGAGAGCGAGAAAAGGGGAGAGAGAGAGTGAAGGAGAGAGAGAGAGAGAGAGCCTACGAGAGACAGAGAGAGAGAAAGACATAAAGACACACAGAAGGTAAAGAGAAAACAGCAGTCGCTAGCTAATATGCCAGGTAAATGGGGGAAATATGGGAGGCGAGGCAAGGAGTGGGAAAAAGAAAAAGGTTTGATGGAATGGATTAAAAGTGTTCCTAATGACGAGAAACAGGCATATTGCAAATACTGCAAATGTGAAATAAGAGCTCATCACAGTGACCTGATTGCCCATGCTGCCACAGAAAAACACAGAAGGAATGCAGCTCCATTCTCAAATGCCAGAACATTGTTTGACACAGGCAGCTCGTTTACAAGATCCAGTATTCCAGTGAAGGAGGCAGAATTGCAGCTGGCTGTTCATGTGGCATGCCATTCAAGCATTCTAACTGTTGATCATTTAGGATGTGTAGTGGAAGACATTTCAAAGAAAGGCATTAGTTTACACAGAACAAAATGCACCGCACTGATTAATTCAGTGATTGGGCCTGTAGCACATGAAGATCTTTTAGAGCAGTGTTTCTCAACCAGGGTGCCACGGCACCCTGGGGTGCCGTCTGGCTTCATCGGGGGTGCCGTCAAAATATTGCGCCTCACGTGCATATTTCCTTTCCAGAGTCAGCTCGTGTCGGGGTGTGTCCCAATTCACAGGCAGCATACTCTGAAGCAGGGCCGCTGCTAAGGTTTTGGAGGCCCTAAGCATAACTGGTCAGGGAGGAGCACATGTAACTGTGAATATTTACAACGTTATAAGTAAGGCCAATAACAGTGAAGAACAGCACAAGAGTACTATTTATAATGTATAAATAATAAATGAAACGATGCATGTCTATTTTAAGCAGTGGACACGTCATTTACACAAGCCAGCCTTAAAGGTTATGAAATTATCGTTTATATTCGTGGTGTATTTATATCAGCCTGTCAAAATCTATAGAGCTGTCTGATCCTGCTGTCATACAGACCATTTGGATAGTGCACTGACGGCATTAGTCAATAGGTAGGCTACTCTGTTTATTAATTTTTTATTAAAGTCACTAAAAATCTTCAAACTACACTACTACTATTTGCAAACGTGCCACGTGCCTTGCAATACCCAGATTAGTTTCTAGTTAAGCGTTTAAAGCTACCAAATCAGCAAAGCCAACGTAACTAGCTCAGGCAACACCACTGAACATGAAGTAATCAAAACTATTTAAACCTTTATCATCGAAGTTACTCACCAGAAAGGGATGCATGGGCCTCATCTTTCTGCTTCTTTTTCTTCTTCTCAGCTCCAGACTCAAACCGTCGCTTCATAGTTGAATTACCATTTAGTAGCAACTTCGCGCGGTGAACTTGTCTCCTGCCAAACTCAAGTAGCGTTGCTACTTTAGTTAGGACTAAGGTTGCCAGATAAGTTACGATTTTTCATCCTATTTGTTTATTTTATTTTAAGTTTTTAACTTACACAAATATTGCACTGGACAAGTTTTTGTATAGAATGGCCACATACACTTTAAAAATGGTTAAACATGCGCAAGATTTAGCGCCTCCATGCATTTTTTGATTATTTATTTGACTGGAAAATGTCACATCTGGCAACAACCAACAGAGCAAACCGAGCCGTGCCATTTCAGGCAATAGGGGTGGGGGCATTATATTATGCACAAAAATAATAACGTGCCGCTTTTAAGTAGTAGAGTAGGTGCCCCATGCAATGTTTAAAGACAAAAAAGATGAGCATATCATAAATAATTCACATTGGGTTTTAAATTTAATAATGTCATAATTTCAACACATTTCATTCTCAGTCAATTTGGCTCCCTGCAACTGCAAAATGGTTGAGGCCTAACGCTGGCTGCGTTGTCTGCGTATGCAGAGCGGCGGCCCTGCTCTGAAGGATGCGACCCACAGAGGCGGTGTATTACTGCGCAGCTGTGACGCAATCTGTCTTCTAATACAGCCTCTGAAGGATGCAGCCCTTAAATTGGGACACACTGTAAAGTTTTTGTCCCCCACGCGATGCACGCGCTATTTTATTTCATATTCCGCCAGCAACAACCCTCGTTCTCACCTGAAGTTCTGCGCCAGCAACGCCCACGAGTGTGTATGCCATTCCCTTCAGCTCTGTGCATCAAAGGCTGTGAATGTTTTGCCCCGAAATGTGGAGTATATGGTGTCACAGACCTACAACTGGTTTTCAAATGCCACCCAGAGGCTTCAGAAATATGCAGAATTGTACAAGACCATAAATGTAGGTGAAAATGCTCTGAAAATACTGCAATTAGCAGACACTAGGTGGCTTGTTATCAGTGAGTGTGTCAACCGTATCCTTACACAGTACCAGGAGCTGAAGCTGCATTTCCAACTGACAAAAGACAGTGAAAGAAGCTACGCTGCTGAGTTGCTTTACCAAATGTACAGTGACAAAATCAATCTGATCTACCTGAAATTCCTTCAACCAATTGTGTTAGAGTTAAACAGGATTAATAAAATATTTCAGCTTGACACAGCCAATCCTGGAAAACTTCTAGAAGAACTTGTAACATTCTACCAATCACTTCTTGAGCGAATTGGGCTGCCACAGACATTCAAGAGCTGGCATGACATCATGGAATTCAACCTGTCTGATCATCAAGTCAAGTCAAGTCAAGTCAAGTCAAGTAGTTTTATTGTCAATACTGCATATGTACAGGACATACATAGAATTGAAATTACGTTACTCTCCTTCCCAATTTTACAGCAAGTACAGATAATGGATAATAAAGAAAAATAAAGAAAAAGGGGAGACACTATGTGTACAATACAGCAGCAGGGACACAGGGATACTACTACGATGATAGGGATACTATCATCGTTTGCCCATTGATGCTGTAGACTTTGGAGTACAGTTCTTGTCTTACTTTGCACAAATCAAGTGGAATAAGTGACCAGGCTATATAAGACATGAAAACAGGGCCGCTGCTAAGGTTTTGGAGGCCCTAAGCATAACTGGTCAGGGAGCCCCCATCCCCCCCCCCCCCACCAAAGAAAAAACAAAAAATACACACACACAAACAAACACAAAAGGTTTACGCAAAATTTTTCTATTTATTAAAATTACACATGTAACTGTGAATATTTACAACGTTATAAGTAAGGCCAATAACAGTGAAGAACAGCACAAGAGTACTATTTATAATGTATAAATAATAAATGAAACGATGCATGTCTATTTTAAGCAGTGGACACGTCATTTACACAAGCCAGCCTTAAAGGTTATGAAATTATCGTTTATATTCGTGGTGTATTTATATCAGCCTGTCAAAATCTATAGAGCTGTCTGATCCTGCTGTCATACAGACCATTTGGATAGTGCACTGACGGCATTAGTCAATAGGTAGGCTACTCTGTTTATTAATTTTTTATTAAAGTCACTAAAAATCTTCAAACTACACTACTACTATTTGCAAACGTGCCACGTGCCTTGCAATACCCAGATTAGTTTCTAGTTAAGCGTTTAAAGCTACCAAATCAGCAAAGCCAACGTAACTAGCTCAGGCAACACCACTGAACATGAAGTAATCAAAACTATTTAAACCTTTATCATCGAAGTTACTCACCAGAAAGGGATGCATGGGCCTCATCTTTCTGCTTCTTTTTCTTCTTCTCAGCTCCAGACTCAAACCGTCGCTTCATAGTTGAATTACCATTTAGTAGCAACTTCGCGCGGTGAACTTGTCTCCTGCCAAACTCAAGTAGCGTTGCTACTTTAGTTAGGACTAAGGTTGCCAGATAAGTTACGATTTTTCATCCTATTTGTTTATTTTATTTTAAGTTTTTAACTTACACAAATATTGCACTGGACAAGTTTTTGTATAGAATGGCCACATACACTTTAAAAATGGTTAAACATGCGCAAGATTTAGCGCCTCCATGCATTTTTTGATTATTTATTTGACTGGAAAATGTCACATCTGGCAACAACCAACAGAGCAAACCGAGCCGTGCCATTTCAGGCAATAGGGGTGGGGGCATTATATTATGCACAAAAATAATAACGTGCCGCTTTTAAGTAGTAGAGTAGGTGCCCCATGCAATGTTTAAAGACAAAAAAGATGAGCATATCATAAATAATTCACATTGGGTTTTAAATTTAATAATGTCATAATTTCAACACATTTCATTCTCAGTCAATTTGGCTCCCTGCAACTGCAAAATGGTTGAGGCCTAACGCTGGCTGCGTTGTCTGCGTATGCAGAGCGGCGGCCCTGCATGAAAAGCAGATGTAGGGACTTCATGCTGGAATTAGCTAAAGAGATCAAAAAGAGGCTTCCAGATCATTTGAAACAACTAGAGGCTCTAAAATTTCTGTCACCAAGCAATGTTTTGCATGTAAATAAGCCAAAGCTGGATGATCTTCCCTTCTTCTCTCACTTGAAAGGAGACATAGGAAAAGCAGAGCAACAGTGGAGAATCATACATACTCTAGATTGGAAAAACAAAGAGGACAATAAAATCGAGGACTTCTGGATAGAGGTTGCAATGCACACAGATGCTGCAGATGACAGAGATTTTGAAGAACTGAGCAACTTTGCCCTGTCTCTGCTTGCTTTACCATTCAGCAATGCTGCTGTTGAACGTTCATTTTCTCAAATGAACTTAATAAAGAATAAGCTGCGAAACAGGATGGAACTGCCATAAATTCAAGCCATCACCACGAATGATCTCTCTCTTCACTGCAGATATTTACTCAGCACTTGCTGAGGAAGAGGAGGAAGAGAGTACAGATGTTTAGAAGAATAAAAGAAAAAAAAGTATGAAGATTGTAAATAGTTCTTAATAAAATGAAATCTGAAGGATGTTTGAAATGGTGGAGCCCTTAAAAGTCACAAGAAAAATGAGAGAAGACAACAACAGAACAATGCGATGAAACAAAATGTTAAAGAGGATCAGAGGAGAGAAGAGTGTTCAGGAGGAGCAAGAACAGAAATGAGATTTTTTTTGCTAATTATGTTACTATTAAATGTTCTTAACTGGGGTATAAAACTTATAAAAGAACTAAAAATACTAATGTTTTGCCATTTGCTTCAAACATGTGACAGACATATATTTTGGGCTAGTTTAAGCTTCTGAGGGGCGGGTTTTAGACTGACTTTGGGCTGGGTATTTTTGTTGGACCTGGCAACCCTGCTTGTTTCTCTGGTGCTTTGTGTCGGCTCATTGTGTCGATTCTGTGGCATTTCTAGCTAGTTGCGTGGTGTTTTCTGCGTGTTTCCACGGCTATGCCAGGAGCCTTTGGCTAAATTTTGTAAGCTTATCTCTAGAGGTCTGGGCTGAACTGCTTTTAAACCCGCTCCATCTCGCTCCCTTGTTCTGGTCCCGTTTCCGCCGCTTTTTTAATCCCGTGCCCACCCGCCGCCTATGCTTTTCTGCCGCTGCCGCCCGCAGTCCTGCTATGAATTATTAAAATTAGTGCTTTAAAAAATGTATGTTTTTATTACAACAGCAATGTAGCGCTGGATATCCTGTTCCATTTCCTGTCACTGTCCACACATATGACGTCGCCTCAGTGAACCTGGCCCTTCATATAATCAGAAACTGCGTTTGTGCAGCAACATAAAATAAATAAAGAAAATTAAATGCATGATAAATTATTAAACTTTGCATTCCTGCTAATATCGTTATTGGGTCAGGTGAATCGGGGATGCTGAAATTATCCCATCAGTGTGTGTTTGTCGCCCCATCTCTTCTTATATATGATATTCATCTGATATATATGTGTAATCTTGAGGCGTTTTGTTGCTTGCTTTGCCTCTTAACGTGGAACTGCTTCCTTTTTTCTTGACAAATTTCCTTACGTGCCAGTTGTGCCTCTGTGCATCTCGGATTGATACTGAAATAAACAAAAAATAAATTTAATACAATTAAACGTGTAAATGTATGAATTATTTTTCTTATTGTCTAGTATTCTTAATTTTACTGTTTGCTTCTCTCCAAGCATTTTCTCGTTCGTTTGTGATCTCACTCTCGTGCTGCATCTTTGGATGGTTAATCGCTCTTGGGCTTTACTATTGCTAGATGTATATTTATTTCATCGCAGTTCTGCCAGCCCTGTTACCTCTGTCTGAGGTTTCAGTTATCATTGCAAGTGCTTTGATTTTTGTTCTCGAATTCTTTCAAACTCTCTCTGCCCTAAATTTAGTTTTTGACCCCATGCCAGCAACAATTATTTTTATTTTTTTATTAATCTCTGAAAAAATCTCTGAACCAGCTGAAGATTTGAGATATTCTTGTCCACCGTATACAGAGAGATTTAATTTCTGTATATACCTTTTAATTTTCTCAAAAATCCTCAGTGTGTCTCAAAATCCAATGCACCTTATGGATGCATTCTGGATGTGCTTAGTAACCTGAACCGATTTTAGGTGGTACTTATTTTTGTTATTTAGCTAGAACAGTCACGCTGCCGCTGCTTTTTTTTTTGTTGTGTTTTTTTTTTTAACCGGTGGTTGCGCCTCATAAGGCCGGTTTAACGCCGTCTTTTAAAAAAGCTCTGTGCATAGTATAGTGGTATAATGGTGTGTAACTGTACTGTACTTTCTAGAGTGGACAGACCAACTTCTATTTAAAGGAAGTTAACATCCCTCTAGCTGTTCTTCTTTCATGGTGCTGCTGTTTTTCACCACGCCTTGGTGAAGCTGCATATTCTGTCTGTTAAACTGCTGATGCAGTTTATTTGTTTTAAGATATTTGCGTGTTTTCTAATAATATTGTTTTCTACTGTTGTAAAACAACCTTCTGTTTTTATCTTTTAAAATTCGTTAGATTATATTTAGTTAGTATTTTGGGTTTAGTTTAGTTCGTTATTTTCCTATTGATAATTATTATAAGTTATTATAAAATTTGCTTATTACTTTACTTTGAAAGAATGAAAAAGAGCAGGTCTTATGTCTTGGCCTGTAGGACTCTCACAGACCTTTTTAATGAATGTTGATTTATTAAATTAAATAGCTATACTTAAGTACCCAGACCTAGTACACTACAGCTTAGCTTCTCTGTCCGAACCCGACCTGATCCGAGGCCCGACCAGAAAAAACGTTTTATAAAGTGTTTTGTATTCATAAACATTGTTAATTATATTAGAGTAGACGGGAGATTGGTAATTAATATATTTTTTTAATAATTAATAGGTATATGCTTCTTTAGTATTGTGTTAACATCATTCTGAACAGGTTTCGCTCATTTAAACAGCTCGATTTTTTTTTTTTTTTATGTGGGCGCTGTGGAGAGCTCACATCGCATTGGGAAATAAAAAATGAAAAGAGAAATGCACTTCGACTGAACTTGAATTTATTTTATTTCACTTTTCTATTTTATACCTTCTTTTTGTCTAAAAACAAACATCCAAGCACATTGTCGCGCTTTCGCGCCTCTACTCTAGCTGCGCTGCCCGTCAGTTCTTCAATACAACTCATGGCGAAAGTAGCGGTCAAATACTCAGATCATACCTGTCAAGTCTCCCGTTTTGGCCGGGAAACTACCGTATTTTACTCCTCTTTCCCGCCGTCCTCCCGTATTAGTATTTTCCCGTAAATTTCCCGTATTATACTAAATAAAAAAATATATAGGCCACAGGCGACAATGCACTGACCGCTGTGTGTCTCTTAACCAATCGTGGTGCCGGTTCAAGGAGAAAGTCCCGCCTTTCAGGAGAAACAGCCAATCAGCTAGCTGGTTTTGCGGAGCGCAGTTTAGTGTGCGGGAAGCCCCGCCCCTCCCCTCGCTGTGAGTTCAGGCAGCTAGTCGGAGCAGCTGTCGTTAAAACTAATCTGGATATACGGAGATTTTTCTAAAAGAAAGGTAATTAACCATGTAAACTGTGATGAGATTGTTTCTGATAGCTGGTTAAAAAGACTCTTCTCTGAATCAAAACATAAATTAAACCCACTGTGTGTTTAATAAAATACAGCTTGTGACTCAGTTAGCTTAACTTTAGAATTAGCTAGATAGATATTCAGGGTTTGAGAAAAATCTACATATATATATATATATTTATATATATATATATATATATATATATATATATATATAATGCCCTGCCCTGATGTGCCTGATCAGCCAATAACTATCATTTCCAAACTCTATTAGTTCAGGGCTAGTTTTAGGGTTTGTTAGAATTTGTTTAAATCTCAAGTATTGTGGTAATGTATTATAATGTAATGTAATGTATTATTTAGAAGGGGTAGAAGAGATGGTTGAGCTGGAGAGAGAGAAAATGTGGAGAGGGCTGAAATTAACTGAACTGATCAGGAGTGGACTGAACGATAGAAAGAAGTATTAATGAAAGATTATTAATTGTGTAGGCCCCTTAGGACTATTATTTACTTATGGAATATATCTGATCCATGTCCTTTTTGTAAATTTGTGCACCCTTCAATTTCAATTTTAAATCTATTAAATAAAAAAAAAATATATATATATAATATATATATATATATATATATATATATATATATATATATATATATATATATATATATATATTTTTTTTTTTTTTTTTTTCCTCGTTTGGGCTGTTGGGGCGGCGGAAAAAATCCCTTATTTTTAAGTCCAAAACTTGACAGGTATGACTCAGATCTATGAAGCTATGTTAGCACTCGTTTTTCATCACCAGGTCAGATTTTAGGAAAAAGTCAAATTAAGTCAATCATAATTAGTTTTGTTCAGCGCTCTAAGAGGCCGCTGGCTGCTGGAGACCCATGAGCACCGCGGAGCGCACGGAGCGCGTGGCATTGCGCCTCGTCTCTTTCGCAGCGTTCAGCGGAGTTTAGACAAAAATAACCATAAAAAACTCCGTTCAGTTAAATAAACTTAAAATAAGTAAAGTTAATCAAATATTGTCAAAGATGAAGGAGAGGTCGGGGTTTTGGTGTGCTGTTTCCATGATTTAAAAGTAAAACTAATGTTGCGGTATAATGGTACTGGAGATATTTGTGTTTATTTCGAAATGGGTGTTTTTCTACAGTTTCAGTGTTTTTCTACAGTGTTGTTGAGTTTTTCGGTTTTATCTTTTCAAATTCGTTAGATTATATTTTTGTTAGTATTTTGAGCTTATTTAGTTGGTTATTTTTATATTATTTTTTATTATTAATCTTTCATATAATGCGGTGTGCCTTACGAAAATAGACTGAAAATAGACCATCGACTGATAGTGAGCCTTATAATGTGTGCGTCTTATGGTGCTAAAAATATGGTAGTTTGCTTGTTGGTTACATGCCTTTTAACTTGAATACATGACCTTTGTTACAATCTTCAGGCCTATAGACAAGATTTTTCTTGTTTTCTTTGTTCTGCGTCCTTTTTAGAATAAATGTTGTTTGTATTGGTCATTAAACACAACTGTTTTCTTTATATTTTAATTTACTAATCTTATTTGTATTCTCTTTTATTCCTATTTGTACTTTTGAATATTATATTCGCAGCCTATGTCTAGATACTTTTTTACATAAGAGTTCTTCAATTAAGGCATCCAGTAGCTTTATGCAACACACTTAGATGCTGTAAGTACACTTATGAACACAGAAATAATAGAAAGGTGTATATACAAAGGGTATAAAAAACTTGCACTGCAGTGGAGCTCCTGCTGTCTCTGGGAACCCTCATGTCTATGCTGTCCTCCATCTTTCTCTTTAAAGTTAACTTAGTTATAGTGAACCCAGCTGAAATTATACTCTGCATTATAATTTCTTATGTAGCTACCCTCGGATTTGGAGAATAAGGGTACTTTCACACGTACCTGGTTTGATCTTTGAATTTTTGTCACAATAAAAGCCTCTCCTAAACATCAACTTTACAGGAGACAAAAAAACCAATGTAAAGTTGAGTAATATCCAAAGTTTCTTTATCTTGAGCTGAGGGACCTTTAACTCCCACTGCTGCCTCTGGCTCACTCACAGAGGTCTTTTTAACACCATCTGATAAAACCATGATTTAAAGATATTTGACTGTTTTTTTGTCCTTCTAGCATCTTCTAGAATAGAAGTTGAGATTTAACTTCCCTTTTGAGCCCAGGGGAGACTGAGCCCCTGACCTTTGCCCTTAGACTGTAAAAAAGTCCTCTTGGTCAGCATATATATGGCATTCATTAAGCGTAATAGGCTCGGGCTGTGGAGTCACAGTCACGCATATGGATGCCCCCCCCACCCACCCCCCCGTGCAGTTTAGCACCAGTTCCTTGCATAAGTGTTAAGATTCTACCTCAATTCTAATGTAACAAATAATCATAGCTTCACCAACCACTCCAATAACTTACTGTAATCAATAAAAAAATAAAAAATAATTTTGTCCAACAAGTGTAGTGTTGTGGCAGTAGAGGCACTAATTATGTGCAGAACCAAGGTGGTGTTCGCTGTGTACAAACAGGGTCTAATACAAGCCTCTGTGGAGCTTTAACTAGTTCTAACTCACAGCTTTATAATGAGAAACTTCACGGTTTTAAATGCTGAAGGTCAGGGGTCAAATATTTGTCTGCTTTGGGAAAAACTCAACACTACTGCTCAATGCTCAGGTTTCCTTTAAGACAATATACAGTACTTGCAATATACTGCTGAATAACTTAGGTTGTTGAATAACTTAGGTTTAACATTTACTACAGTACTACAGGAAAGCCATTTCTATAGTTGAACTATTAGTGTGGAGACAATGTGATTAGACCAGGGTTCAAAAATCTCAGCATCCAAGACAAGTCTTGATTTGGCATGGTTTTATATTAAGGCTGTTGACTTCATAGGCATAACACATGCAATCCATCTGGAAACTTTAATGTGTTAGTATTTTAATAGTGAAAATGAATCATGCCACAAAGTTAAATACAGTTTCATTTAGTGATATTACAGGATCACTACTGTTGAGTTCAGAAGGTAGAATTCTTTTTATTCATGCTAAAGTGCACAATTTTCGGAACTTTCTACTTACATTTTAAAAATAGCCTCATTGCTACTATTTTAAACCAGCTTGTTTTTATTTTGGCTCATCATAAAAAAAAAACCCTATGCAGATAAATCTTTCCATCCAGACAGAGTGAATCTGATTGTGGTTGGCTGTAGGGAAGTATAAACCTATACCATTCCATCACCCTATTGGTTTATACGTGATCCATCACATCTGTACATGTCCCGCCCACACTCCAGTAAGAACACGTCAGATATGTAGCCTAGTATAAAGATAAAGACTCAAGCTATTAAAACGTCCGTCTAAGGTTCTTTAATATGCAGTACTTTTACACTTTTACTTGAGTGAAAAGCTTCTGGAGAAGTATTTCTGTAAACCCTACTTTACTTCTTCCTGAGCAATGAAGGGCAATGCTTTTTACTGTCTTTCAAACAATATTTTCAAAATTCCTTATAAAATAAACTATCCTCTTAAACCATTACTAGTATTACATAGCCACAACAGCTCTCATGTTTTTAGTGTTTCCTGAAAAACTTGAAAAAAGAAAAGAGTTATTTTAGGAAGATAGGAAGATATGAAATAATCTTTAGTATGTTAAATGAAAATACTGTACATAGAAATGATATATAAAATGTGCAGAAATAAATGTCATATGTTTTATGTAGAGAATGTGGTCACGTTTACACTTATAAGATCAACAGAATTTCACTTAAACTGGGGTGCACAAACTGTTGCAGACCCTCATATATACAGTAGTAGACACTTGTAGTAGACGTTTCTGATAAAAAAAAATGCAATAAATCACATTAAATTTGAACAAAATGATGAACAAGAACTGGCAACGACTCGCTTTGAAAGTGGCAGCAAAGAAAATAAATTTATTGTATTTTTTTTAATTATGAATTTACAGACACTGGTTGTACAACGCAGTGAAATATACATTTTGTAAAGTGATTTTAAAAAATAAAAAGGACAAATTTAACCCTTGTACGGACAAAAACACTTGCGGACAGACACAGGGGTTTCAAGAGAAGCGGGGGAGTAAAAATCAGCACTCGCTCACGTACTTCCCGCGTTTATGCAGGCTTTACACTGCAGGAACACGCGTTTATAAAGTAAAGTGTCAGCCTATTGGTCAGTACTGCTGTCCATCAACCGATACCGGAAAGTGCTTGTCGGAGGGCGTGTCCACGAACCAGCGGAAGTTCGGGTGAACGTTACAAACGTACTAATGAACGAAGGAACAAACCGGACTGAACGAGTGGCAACAAATGTGCAGTGTTGCTTACAGTACGTTTACACCATCCCTTTAAGCTGACCAGTAAACACTAAACGAACAGGCAGGACAGAAAGAGAGAGAGAGAGAATACGAATAAGAACACAGATCACCAGTGTCCTCCAGCGCTCCTCATTATCTGCGGAACTACTGGGAGAACCATCCACACCCAGTTTAACTCATCATGATTGTGCAACATCATCACCATCATCATATATTTGGCCCATGATTAAAGCAAGCCAACACTAGCTTTCTGACATATAAGACTGCAGTGAGCTTTAGAGGGAATGATTGTACATGCGCCTGAAGGGGAGCAAAAGATAAAAGAAAAGAAAACATCAGGAAATCAAAGATAAATGATAATTTGTTGTGTTATGTCCCCTCATATGATGATCGTTTAATAGTGAACAGAAAAAGGAATGTGAAGTACAAAACAAAAAGCACATGGGTAGAAATAGATTCCTATGAATCCTGTATTCGTAATGCATTACACGGAGTACTGTACATAATAAACCTTATAATGGTTGTCATAACCGTGTATAATAACTCACAAATACTGCTTGAATTTTTGCACCAGGAGTGGCATAAAGTTATCCAAAATCAGTGTGTAAGACTGGTGGAGGAGAACATGCCAAGATGCATGAAAACTGTGATAAAAAAAACAGGGTTATTCCACCAAATATTGATTTCTAAAAAAAATATTTCAAAAAATGTTTCAATGTTTAAGTGGTCTCTTAATTTTTTCCTATAACATATAATTCATTATAGAGAGTACAAGTATTTACAAGACTTTTATAATGCCTTGTAATATCTGTTCATAACTGCATACTAATGTAGTATACATACAACGCAGTATAACACAACTTAGGTACTTTTTGTATTACCATTGTAAAGTTTTAATACATTGTTCAATTCTTTTATAGAGATTATAATGTATTATAAAATGTTATTACAAGCTTTACAGATGAAGTGAGTTATTATATGCCTTTAAAATGTGGAGAAATATGTTGTTTTTGTCACTTTTAGTCACTGTGAGTTCGTTCTCTTTAATATTATAAGTTTATGACAGTCATTATAAGGTATTCATAACGCATTAGTAATACAGGATTCATAGCAACCATTGTTACCATAACATGTCTAGCACAGCTGTCCAATTTCATTCGTACATACAAACCCTGACAATCTGGACAGACAGAGAGACATACAAATCCTCCAATCAGGGATTCATTTGTGTTCATTCACACAATTCATACAAATCATACTATTGATTCCCAGCAGACATACAAAAAAAGACCTTCTTGCATCTTTCTTTGATACATTATGAAGCTAAAAGGAATGTTCTATAACAACAATCTGTGCAGAAACATAACTAGTAAGGACTTTTTTCTATTAAGATTTACTGTTTAAAAATATAGATATTTATATATTTATCTTGTTCTTGTGTTTTGATTAACTCCTTCAAACCATCAAAAATACAACATCTCTCCATTACTCTGAAGGTTTCTGACTAAATACATGATCCTATACTGTCCAACATAAACAAAAGTGAATTAAATCATCTGTCTGTAACCCTACAGAAATGCAAAATGTGCATATTACACCCATACCCATCCAACATTTGAACATAAAGAATAAAATGAGAAAAAAAAGCAATGAGGAAAAAAAAGGTAACTACTATGAACATACAAATATGAAAAATGAACAAAAAATAAACAAAAATAAATGATGAAAACCAAACCGAATATCGCTCGTAATAATAATGGAGAAACTGGTACGTCCAGTGCAGACTCCAGTCATGCAAACAAGCAATTTCGGCTCTCTATCCAACACCCTGCATGGTCCCGTGAGCCGAAACAATTCTTGAGTTCTTTTTTTTTTTTTCATTTCTTTTCCAAGCCCCGCCCATTTCTGTATTCTGCAGCTCACCAGTAAATGAAGTAAAGTGGCTCTATGCAATTGAATCCTCTCCCAGGAAGAGGAAGAGGAGGAGCTGAGTAGATACATACAGCCAATACAGGCAGACAAATGCACACATACGTACAAACATACATACGTACATACGTACGCATATACCCACACACGCACACATACACATACACACGTAATGATACACACTCTTCTCGTCTCCTAGAAAGGCACCATGCACGTGTAACACCATGGGAACAGGAAGGGAGAGAGGGACTGAGGGAGGAAGGGGGCGGAGCACAGAGAAAGCAAACCACCAATTAAACACGAGCAGAACGATGATGTAATTCATCAGCAGCAGTGGGTTTCCCGTCGACTCCAGGTCAGAGGTTAAGGCTTCTGTCATCGAGTTTTAGCTACAGGTACTCCAGTTATAAGGCATCCTAAGAAGAGGAAACAGAATATTAGAAACAGCAACCTGGGAGTATTAACGGGTTTATGGATGTAAAGGAGGAGCTGGAAGATAAATCTAATTTGCACAGATCAAACTGACATTAAAAGCAGGTTAAAGATTTAAAGCAGAAGATATAAAGAATCTTTACTAATTTAAAGAAATGAAGGTCAGTAATACAAAAAAATTCAAGAACTTAAAAAATATCCTTAAGTGCAGCCGCAAAGACTAATCAAAAATATTATGAGGAAACTGGCTCTCATCAGGACCACCCCAGGAAAGTGTTCCTTCAGGGAGCAGTTATTGATATGTGGTAGACTCCCGCAACTTCCGGGAGACTTGGGACGTCCAAAGAGTTGATTATGTAGCAAAGTGTTATTTAAAGGTTTTTCTTTAGGTATAAATTAAATCAACTTTTGACTGGTAGAAAGTAAAGACTGTACTGTGCAAATTATATTTTTCCACCCAACGTCTCCTGTAAAGATCTGGAAATCGTCTCCTACGTGCTTGTTGAGGCCTAGCTCTCGTTCTCATACTGACTCAACCGCTTCTTCGTTTTAAGCTCCTTCAGCCACTGTGGTGACGCCGCCTCCCTGCAGGAGAACAGAAAGAATGCTTACAGTTAAAACAGAGTGTCATAATAATAAACAGGTTATATATATATATATATAGTATATATAGCTCTGGAAAAAAGAGACCACTTAAAATGATGAGTTTCTTTGATTTTACCAAATTGAAAACCTCTGGAATATAATCAAGAGGAAGATGGTGATCACAAGCCATCAAACCAAACTGAACTGCTTGAATTTTTACACCAGGAGTGGCATAAAGTTATCCAAAAGCAGTGTGTAAGATTGGTGGAGGAGAACATGTCAAGATGTATAAAATTGATTAAAACCAGGGTTATTCCATCAAATATTGATTTCTGAACTCTTAAGTTGTTTTTTGTTATTTCAGCCATTTCTCATTTTCTGAAAATAAATGCTCTAAATGACAATATATGTATATTTGGAATTTGGAAGAAATAACAATGTTAATTTAACTTACACATATACATATAAATAGCAAAATTAGAGAAACTCATTCAGAAACTGAAGTGGTCTCTTAATTTTTATACAGTATGAAATAGTACATCAATGTCAATTAAAAAAACTTTGTATTGCATTATTTACTTTTTCACTAAAGTGTCCAATTTTTATAAGAATAAACCAACAGAATTTATATGCTTTAAAAAACATTTACACTGAAGAATAATGAATTGATTATGTAGGTCTGGTGTGTTATAAAGTGTACACACACTCACCCGTTCTCCTTGTTACCAGCAGGGGGCAGCACACGGGCAGCTCGTGGGAGGAAGGGAGACTTGGGAGAGCGTGAGAGCTGAGAGGAAGAGGCAGAGGCAGAGGGGGCGGGACCGTCCGGAGTGTCTCCATCACCACGCTTCTTCAGCTGGGCCTGTAGGAGAAGTAATGTGTTGGAATTCTGAAATTCAGTTCATGTAATTCATCCTGAAGTGTGTTGATTCCTTTTTAGGATCGTCAGTACTATCAGTGGTACCTTCTGATGCTAAAAAAGAGTAATAACTTCTGGTAAGACTCACCATGATTGCTGAAGGGTCCATGCCAGGGAAGAGCGAGACTCTCTGGGGTTGGGATGAGGCGGCAGAGGAGGTAGGGGTCCGGGATTCTCGAGGCTGCTCCTCCGAGTCTGACTCCTCTTCCTCCTGAGGTTTTGAGTCTGTCTTATCTTCTTTAGGGACAAGAATAGGAGAGAAGAAATGTAATGAGATTCTTTAAACCTGAGGAAGGTTTTTTTTTTTTCTTTTTGAGGATATTTGTGAATTTCTCTAATGGGAAAATGTTTGCTAATATAGTTAGGTGAGACATATAAAAATGATTCGAACAACCAGATACAGGGGTTGGACAATGAAACTGAAACACCTGGTTTTAGACCACAATAATTTACTGTCCCGACGGACAGTTCTGGTGGAAACAGGAGAGTTGAGGTGCACATTGAATTCTCACGTGATTTGGGCAGCCGTGGTTTTATGTTTTTGGATACAATCCGGGTTAGCACCTGAACATCCCTTTCAGACAGCTTCCTCTTGTGTCCACAGTTAATCCTGTTGGATGTGATTGGTTCTTCTTGGTGGTATGCTGACATTACCCTGGATACCATGGCTCTTGATACATCACAAAGACTTGCTGTGTTGGTGACAGATTCGCCAGCAAGACGTGCATTAACAATTTGTCCTCTTTTGAACTCTGGTATGTCACCCATAATGTTGTGTGCATTACAATTTTTTGAGCAAAACTGTGCTCCTGCCCTGCTAATTGAACCTTCACACTCTGCTCTTACTGGTCCAATGTGCAATTAATGAAGATTGGCCATTAGGCTGCTCCAATTTAGCCATGAAACCTCCCACACTAAAATGACAGGTGTTTTAGTTTCATTGTCCAACCCCTGTATTGATGATATTGCATAATGCATTTCAAAATGTTAAATCAAAAAATGGTATTTTGGTCCACAATTATCAGCTTTAGCCTATAATCTGCTAATGATCATCAGCTGCAGTGTTCAGTACCTGTTGAATCTCTGTAGCGCCATTCTTCTTCTTCTGCTGTGGTTAGCTGGGTAAATGCGGCACTATGGCGGGCGGTTCTGGAAGGCGGAGCTCTGCGGCTCATTCTCTTACCAAGCTGCGCTCTGGAGCGAAGAGCACTGGAGTCCAGTAGAGTGGTGGGGGTCTAACACAGGGAAGAGAATAATCACAGTCAGAACACATTAAATAATTTCAACACACTGTACACTATAATGCTCTATAATGTCTTTATGGTCCACAGACTTATTCTTACAGGCTGCAATACACTGCAGGTGGTATAGAAGGTACATTATAATGCTCTCTAACGTCAATACGATCCACCCGCTCATTGTGACAGACAGTACTACATTACAGAAAATATAGGGGGTGCTCTATAATGCCCTATAATGTCCATATGAACCCCGTACGCTCATTCTGAGAGACTGTAATACACTACAGGAACTGTAGGGGGTGCTCTATAATGCTTTATAATGTTAATACGATTCATGCTCATTCTGAATGAGTGTAATACAATACAGAAAGTATAGGGGCTGTTCTATAATGCCCTATAATGTTTATATGATCCACATGCTCATTATGACAGACTGTAATATTCTAGACAAAAAATAGGGGGACCTCTATATTGCTCTAATGTTCTTATTATCCCCATGTTCATTCTAAAAATACTGTAGCACATTAAAGTAAGCATAGAGGATATTCTACATGCTCTATAATGTTCCTATGATCCATATGCTTATTCTGACAGACTATAATACATCTCTGAATCACTGTTGATAAACACACCTCTGGAAAAGCGAGCGGCTCCAGAGGTTCCTCGGCTGAAGGGGCAGGGCTGATAGGAGTGTCTACAGGAGTGGCGTCTGCAGGTGTGGGTTCCTCAGGTGTCTGAGCAGGGGTTGGTTTTCGTGGAGACGGGGTGAGGAGTCCATCTGACGAGGGGGTAGCTGGTGTGAGACTAGAGAACAAGAGGAGAACATTAGAAAGAAGATCACTTGATTACACGGTTTCTGTTTTATAAACATAGGTTGAGCTACGGGCGTCCTGTGAAATTTGGAACACCAAGACATTACAGTCCTACAAGTCCTGTAAGGTGTGAGGTAGGGGCATCAATAGGCCTTGACCAGAAACACCCTACAAGACTTCTCTGATGTTTGGAGATGCTCTGGCCCCTTCATAAAAGCCATCACAGTATGACACAATTTACATTGTCAATAAGCAATGGGCGTTTACTAATTTTTTTAATTTGAGTCTGGTGCGTTCTGTCTTTGGTGGATTGCCATCTAAAAGGCGCAACTTTTCAGGAATCGCTGTGAAGGTGTGTGAGCAGGTAATTTACAGGGAGAGCAGTATTATTTTATTTAGTATTCTGTTTATTGATGATGTAAAAGTTGGGACTGTGCAGTGCTGTGAGTCCTTGTGTGTGTGTGTAATGGGCCAGGGTACACATGGTCGACATGTCCCCAAGATAGCAATTACTACCACACTCATCAGTGTACATTTATTCATAATGATCTTCACTATTTATTTGATGCAGCGCAAGTCTTAAAAATAGACTGTTGACGAAGTGTAAGATAGCAATATGACACACTTTGTGCACGGTGTAAGATATGGCTCTATATCTGAATAAGGTCAAGCCACATTAAAATGCCCCTCATAAAAAATTGTCCCTCCCAATATACTAGTAAAAACTGCTGTGTAGTTCAACATAGAGGTGCATTTGACTAATAAGTGTGTCATTGCATGTGGCAAAAATACAAAATACAATAAACTCACCAGAGTCTTTGGTTTTTGTAAAAGTGCTTCAGATTCTTACCTATTTTTCTTACTTCCAAAACATCTACTTTATGAACTGACTCTTCACTCGCTGCCTAATATATACAGCCTTATTTAGGAGCCATTAAAACCAGATCATTAAATGTTCTTCACTTTACCTGGGAGTTGATTTAATGTTCTGGATAACCTCTACCTTAAGGAAAAGAGGACAACAGCATGACTGTAAAGTAGAGCAACTTTTAAGGCTGCAGTACTCAACTAAAGACACTAGATGGTAGTACAAGATCAGTTCAGCATTTAGCCACACAGACCAAAACTCCTGTTTACATGTCCAGCTCCACCCAAACTGTCCAAAGGTCGTTGCTGAGCATACATCAGCTCCAGTATACCTGCATATCACACACTAGCTAACAACACAGCCTAATCTAAACCCGAACTGATCTAAACCAAGTCTGATCTAAACACAGACTGATCTACACCTAGTCTGATCTAGACCAGTCTTATTTGAACCCAGTGTAATCTAAAAAAAATGGTCTAAGCTAAACCAAGTCTGATCTAAACACAGTCTGATTTGAACCCAGTATAATCTAAACTAATTCTAATCTATACCCAGTGTGATCTACACCCAGTCTGATTTAAACCCAGTCTGATTCAAACCGAGTCTGATTTAAACCCAGTCTACTCTTGTAATATTTTAATGTTTTCTTTACAGTCTCTACAGGGGCTAGATGAGCTGTTTGTGTGCCTTTGTACATCTGTGTCAGCAATGGGTGTAACTTAAAGTAGATAACTGAAATCATTAGAAAGGGTGTCCATATGGAATTAAATTTGCTCCTTGCAGCAGTTTTCATTTTATCTTCCTATCTATATAATTCATTATTACATATTTAATGTGTTATATATTATTGCCATTTTCTACATATTATTCAATAATTAATTTGATTAATTATCAGTCTACATATATTAATTGCAGATATAAAAAATATATTACACATATCAAATATGATGCACTTGGCTTTCAAGGGTTAACCTTTTCAACGATAATCCAATCACCCAATAATGTTTCCTGGGCTGCATGTTTTTCCCCAGCTGGGTGACTGGCCAGAAGGTCATTACCAGCAGACACGATCGGTCAGTGTGTAGCTCCTGAACTGTGACTATTGATCCTGGTGTTAAATTGCTACAGCGCTGCTTTAACTGCAGTGATTCAGCACAATCCCGCTGTCCTCCACCACTACATCCACCTGAATCAGTAGGGGGTTGTGTGTCCCTGCTGTAAGCACACAGTGACCTTACCAAAGGAGAAAGAGCACAGCTCCTTCAGGCTGACGTCAGGTTGAGCAACAAATAGGAGCAACATTTGCCTAACAAAGTTATGCTAACTTTTGGCCTTATTCTAAGTTTCATCAATGAATGAGTTTGACCTGAATAAAGTCAAAAATGATTAGATTTGACTTATGTATTTCTGAATAATGGCTGTTCTGGTTTGCCTGTCTTGTCAGCATAATATCAGCATAATATATATTAGCTTTTTTCATATTTTAAATAAAATAACTTTGACATTTAATGAAATTTGCCTTTACATGCTTACACTCCCATTTGTGTATGGTGTCCTTTAGTGGCTCCAGGCCGGAGTAGCCATAAAACTGTCCCTAATTAAGTAATTCCGGAGGATTTCTATTGATCCATTTAATGTAATATGTGAAAAACAAATGTAAGACATACATTATATCTAAAACCTCTATAGATGAAAACTGACATCCGTTTGTGTGTGTGTTTGTGTTACACACCTTTCATCTGTGCGTAGCCCTGTTTCCCACGTGCCATACTGACTGTCCGTCTCCTGAACCAAAGTGTCTGTGTCTTTATGCTCATCCTGTCCACTCTGCTTTACCTGCTCCTATAGAAGAAAAGAGAGAGAAACATGAATAAGATGCAAGAATACATTAGAACATATACAAAATACAAAATGTCTCCACATTACCAGCCCTATTGGTCAGCTATTTTCTAAGTAGCTCAACTGATTTGAATGTTTGTCTTGGTACTTTTGGACACGTGTAGTTGTGTGTTGAAATACTGACAGTTGCCACAAGGAGGAGCATTACATCAGTAGCCAATGCTGAACTGAACTACACAGGGGTGTGACATCACTCCAACAGAGCAGGATCACAGCCAACCAGTAAGAAGGAGACCCCCAGTCAGCCTAGTGTGTGTGTGTGTGTGTGTGTGTTCCCCTCAGTGCAGGTAGACCGGCTGAGTGGAACACACACTGCCACGTGAACAGAACAGATGCTCAAAAGAATAAAAAAAAAAAAAAAAAAAAAAAAAACATTAGCAACAAAAATCAGCTCAGCAAAGCATTTATGACGGACATCCGAAAATAGTAAAATAAAAAGTTGTATTTTTAATATTCAGTGGAGAATAAATAAACAAATATATGTGAAGGAATATAGATAATAAATATACAGAATAAATGAAATGTCTTCATATATGTGACTTAATCGGAAAATAGTGACTTCACCAACTCAACTCAACTCAACTAAAAAAAAAAAAGAACACACATTTAGTTCAGATCTGAATTTAAAGGGAAAAGGGGGCAACATGAGTTACTGGAACAACCTCCAAGAAATGAACTGGGCAAACTGGTGAGAGTGGGTGATGGAGTGCGTGATAAACCTGTGCGTTCAACCATGTCAGTTTTAATGAGGACAGCTACAGAGGGTACAGTGTTCACATACACACACACATATACACACATTCAGGTTCCTGCATGAACTGATGGGGAAGGGTGAAGTGTGTGAAAAGTGTGCGCATCAGAGAGAAAACCTTGGGATTTTTGAGAAGAGGTGAAGAAAAATGTGAGAATAGAAGCAGTAATGTGTACAGTCAGTGTGTGTGTGTGTGTGTGTGCGTGAGTGAGTAAGTAACTGAGCAGGATGACATTCATCATCTCAGTTTTCCTGACAGGAAAAGAAAAAGGCCTCTGAGAACTGAACTGCTCTTTAGGTTAGGTTAGCATACCATGCTAACATCTGACAAACAGCTTAAACAGGCAAACACACACACACATACACACACACACAAACACAAAACCAGCCTACATCTGAGAAACCACTTACAGTACAGCAGACAGCCAACCACACACACACACACACACACACATGCACAAACATGAGCTAGTTGGTGTTAGCTGGTGTTTCTGCAGGTCTGCTTGCATGTCTGGGACTGACCCACAATTCAGTATGTAAGGCAAGATCCTTCCAAGGTCACTGCGCAAAGATGATTTTAGAATAGTTAGGGCTGCACCATTTAGCAACCCTATAGCATCCACCCATTACACCATAGCAACCATCTATCAACCTTATTACAACACCTCCAGCAACCACTAACACTTTTACAGGAACAACTCAGCAACACTTATATGATACCTTAACAACCACTTATGATACCACAGGAACTACCTAGCATCACCTTTAGCAACTACTTAGCAACTCTCTAGAAACAACCGAGCAACCACCTAGCAACCATCTTGTGTCCACCTGATATACCACACTAACCACCTAGCATCACCACTAGCAAGCACTAAGCAACTTTCTAGCAACTCTATAGGAACAACCTAGCAACCATCTAGCATCCACCTGATATATCACAGCAACCACTTACCAACTACCTACCAACATCTCGAGCAACCACTCAGCAACTCTATAAAAAAAAAAATAAAAAAAACAAGCAACAGCATAGCAACAATTTAACAACCCTGTAGCGTGGTTCTCATATTCCACAGCAACCACACTGCAACCACCTACCAACATCCTTAGCAACCACTAAGCAACTCTAAATAAAAACAACCTAACAACAACATAGCAACCATCTAGCAATCCATTAGCATCCACCCAATACACCATAGCGACCACCTATCAACTACTTTACAACACCTTCAGCAACCACTAATCAATTCCATAGGAACAACCAAGCAGCAACATGACAACCATCTAGCAATATAGCATCCACCTCATACTCCACAACAACCACCAAGCAACCATTTAGCAACCCTATAGCAACCATCTAGCAACTACATTACACCTCCAGCAACCACTAAGCAATTTCAAAGGAACAACCTAGCAACAACATGGCAACCCCATAGTAACCACTTTGGATACCAGCACATCTACCTAGTGACACCTCAAGCAACCACTAAGCAACTCTAAACAAAGTAAAAACCCAGCAACCACCTAACAACAACATAGCAACAACACAGCATCCACCCGGTATACATATAAACTATTTTACTTTTTAAAATTAAAGATGCTAATTCGTGTAAATTATCTCATTATTGGCTAAGCATCATATTAGCTTATTAGCTTAGTTTGGATTCCATTTGTAGATTGTAGGACTGCAGTGAACAGTATTTTGATTATTTAGATTTTTTTTATTTTTTTTTTTTACAAACGAACGAAAAATTAGTATTCCATGACAGAGACTCTTTAAACATCAAAGTCAGAATGAGCGTCCCCCTAGTCTGAGGAAACACTATAACCCTGCATTATAAAACACAGCTTTCTCAATGTCTGAACATGCCTGAACTGCGGTGAAACAGAGACCGCCAGGACCCACCTGATCCCCACAGGAATGATGCTACTTATGTTAATCACATGAGCAGCAACGTCAGGCGGAATGTATGAAGCACTTAAGAGGCTGATCTAAAGCCTTTAGCATGCTTTAACTGGGTTAGCGCAAATTTACTGGTATGGGTTAATTGAAAGAATTTCACTAAGCTTTATGTGGGGGAAAAAAAATGTGGTATGTAGACACTACAGTTTTAAAGGTGTACTCCACATGGATTATGTAAGGAAAGTAAGTGGCAAAAACAGCGGGTGTATCAAAAGTGTGTATGCTAACTAGTTTTTGAGTACATAATATTTAATACAATGTCAAAGTTGAGTTAACTCAAATATTTAGTGAGCCTTTGCAGTATACCATATTTTTCGCACTATTAGGCGCACTAACAAAGAACGTCTATTTTCTGGTCTATTTTTTTTTTATACATAAGGCACACCAGAACAGGGGGGTTGCCATGTTTTCCTTCTAATTCAGCAGGTCTCAATAAGCTAAGCAAACAAAACTGTAATTCTAAAAAAAAAAAAAAAACACTTTCTTTCAAAGTCAAATGAGTGCAGGATGTTAACCTACACAGATTTCTCTCCTGAAAACTGTTTATTTGGGTTATGAGTAACGTGCTGCCGTTTATTTACAGTAAGCTTAGATTCCCAATTTTTTTACAGCACTATTGCTGGAGCATTAGCCGCTAAACGCTAATGCTACATGCCGCCTGACAGTGCTAATGCTAATCCTGCTCCAAAAGTGCTAGTCAGGGTTAGCAGCAGACTACTGGCTAATAATACTACACCTCTGAATGGCAAAAGAGCTAGCACTTAGCATAGTAAGCGGCTAATGCTAATGCTACTCCAGTCTCAGTGCTGGAGAACTAACCTGAAACTCCTGTATGACGCTGCACTTCAGTTCAGCTTTACTGCTCCTTAAAAATGGTCTGGTAGAAGTCATACATAAAGGGCACTGACGATTTTTCGGAAAATTAAAGGATTTTAAATGCGTCTTATAATGCGGAAAATACGGTAGATAAAAGTATAAAAAATTTATTTACTTATATCACATACATACATACCCAGAACCAGAAAGTTTTTGAGTGTGGCTATTATGGAGTACTACTATTATACCTAGGGATGTTCGAAAATATTGATACTGTATCATATTGCGTTATTTTGTTTTGCAATACAGTATCAATGTTCTGATGGCATAAAAAGTACATTTATTTAGATCTTATAAATATTGTTTTTAACTGATTAAAACAACTTGCTTACAGTATTTTAATATTTTGTGAAATATTAAATCGTGACCTGCGTATCGAACATTTCAAACTTGCCAATGCAAAGCCCTAAATATGCCACACAGTGTTAGAATAAAGATTATGCATAACAATCACTTCCTTCTAGTACACAATGAGTTAATATGTTCATTTTAAAATGAAAAACGCACACTAACCTGTCAAACCAACAATATTAAAATAAATACACAGTCTATACCTTATCGAATTAGCTTGTAGTATGCAATTGAAACACTTTTTCTACAATAAAGTACCAGTCTAAAGATCGTACACACTTTTTTAATTAAAAAAGAATAAAGATAAAGATACTAAACAATTAAGGATGCATATGTAATTATGTAGTAAACAAATAAAGTGTTTATCCTTCACAATCCCCTGACCTAAACCCAACTGAGATTGGTGACTTGGGATAAGCTGAAACACAGAGTGAAGAAAAAGCAAACTATTGAAGCAACAAAAGTGTATTTTTTTATAGTATAATTTTTTTTGCAATATTATTGTGTACAATACAATATGGCACACCCTACAGTGGAAAGAAGTTATTTGGGGCTCCATAACATTCTGCTTTTTTGTTTTGTATGCAACACTGTTTGTATAAGCAAAATTCTCCTCTTCTTCCAATTACTGTAACACTACCCTCTACCTGACTACTTAATACTGCTTTTTCTGTGTGTTTACTGTCATTACGGTTGTAATCATTGTCAATGGATCTGCTGTTACACTGGAAGCTCAAAACACAAAGAAACCAAAGAAACCAACCATGCCCCCTCCCCATGCCATCATGGAAAATGAGGTAGATAGCAGCAGTTGGACTGCATGGACTGAGCCAATATACCATAAAAGATAACATAGAAAAACGCTTAAACCCATTTAAAGAGAACACACCATTCAAGCATCTAATCTAAGTTATGTTTCTATGCTGATTCACTGCCTTTACTAAATAACTCATTTTGAAGATCACTTTTTAATAGCGCATAGAACCCCATTCGCTAATCTCTGGGCTGGACCTATTTTATATTTGCTAAATATATCTATCTATTTATATGTGATGTGTGAACTTTGGTCCAGGACACACCTTCACACACCCTGACGCTACAAGCCTGTGTGAGACGCCCAAGCAGCATACCTGCTAAACACGCAGTGTTGTTGAGGAGCAGAGGGTTGCTATGGCCCAGGGGCTGATATGGACAGGTTGAGGGTGGAGTCTGGCTCTAAGCTCAACAATGTTCCATTCACACAAAGCACAGCCTTACAGAGTTTTAATAGCGGCCTTATCTTCACCCACAACACCCAGCACTTCAGCATTTACATCAATCATCAATTCATCCACTATAAAAGAGAGAGAGACAGAGAGAGACTAAGAGAGAGAGAAGGTGGAGAAGGAGAGAGTGTGAGAGTGAGAGAGACAGTACAACAAACACTGGATTACTTCTCCCCCTTTTCCTGTCCTTGTCCCCCTTCAACACTCAGACAGGAAGGGCGAGTTACAGGGAAGTGAGGGAACAATAAACGGATGGAAGACGGGAGGAGAGAAAGGCTGTTCGGCACTTTAGGATCAACAACACACACACAGGAGTTTGGCTGTGAAAGGCAGGCTGATACGATCCCCACATATACACACACTACTCCCTGATATTAGCTAATATACACATTATTTACTTATCATATTTTTTACACTAAAAGGTGCTCCTAAAATCCTTTAATTTTCCCAAAAATCATCAGTGTGCCTTATAATCTGGTGTACCTTATGTATGACTTTTACCAGTCAGATTGTAAGGAGCAGTAAAGCTATTCTGCTGAAGTACAGCATTATACAGGTTATTATTTTAGTTCTCCAGCACCAAGACCTGAGACTGGAGCAGTATAAGCATTACCTGCTAACTACACTTACCACTTACGCCCTTTTGCCGTTTAGAGGTGAGTATTATCGGCCTGTAGCCTGCTGCTAAGATAGCACTGCTGGAGCAACATTAGCATTACCCAATAACCGCGCTAGCTCTTTCGACATTCAGAGGTAAGTATTATCGGACTGTAGCCTGCGTGTTTACCGTGTTAAAACAAGCTACATGGGACGAACCGCCAGCTAATATCACCCTGGCTTACCGGAACACATTTAGGGTTCTTTAGTGTAGCGCTGTCAGGTGGCATTAGCTGCTAACAGCGGCTAGCCTAGTGGAAATCAACAAATCGAAGCTTACTGTAAATAAATGGAAGTGCTTACTCACCCCAATAAACAGTTTTTTTTTAAATAAATGTGTGTAGATTAATATCAAAAGCTTGTTTGACTGAAAATTATATATTTCTAAGGATTAGGTTTGTTTACTTAAAGTAGCTTAGCTTAACTTCACAGGTCTTGCCACCCAGCAGTGAGACCCGCTGAATTAGAAGGAAAACATGGCGACACCCCTGTTTCTTACTAGTGTCGCATAATGCACCTATTAATCCAAAAGATGGATTAATGGCAAAAGAGCTAGCACTTAGCGTGGTTAGCGGCTAATGCTAATACTGCTGCAGCCTTAGTGCTGAAGAACTAAACGGAAACTCCTGTACAATGCTGCACTTCAGCAGAGTGGCTTTACTGCTCCTTAAAACCTGTCTGGTAGAAGTCATACATAAAGGGCACTGACGATTTTTTGGAAAATTAAAGGATTTTAAATGCGCCTTATAGTGCGGAAAATACGGTAGATAAAAGTATTAAAAAATTTATTTACTCATGTCCATGATACACACCCAGAACCAGTGAGTTTTTGAGTGTGGCTATTTTGGACTACTACTAATATAGCTAGGGATGTTTGAAAATATTGATACTGTATCATATTGTGATATTTTGTTTTGCAATACTGTATCAATGTGCCTATGGCATAAAAGTATTACCTATTAATCCAGTGCACCCTGTGTATAAAAGTAGACCAGAAAACAGACGTAAAATAGACACAGAAAATCTGGCGCACCTCATAGTGTGAACATTACAGTACACTAGTGGCTACACACCTTTTCACTTTCAATACTATTTCAATATTTTTGACTGTGGAATATTTAGTAGTGAGGAAATTTCACAACTGTTCTTGTAGAACAGGTGGCATTCTATTACAGAACCACAATGGAATTTACTGAGGTCCTGAGAGCGAACCATTCTTTCACTACTGTTGGTAAAAGCAGTCTGCATGCTTCAGTGTTTGGTTTTATACACCCGTGGGATTGAAAGTGAATAGAACACAAACACCTGTATACGACAAGAGTAAAAAAAAATAAAAATCTAGAGCTGTGAAGAACTGAAATTACTCTCACTTTCAATTGTAGCCACATTCACTGAGTAGAAGAGAAGTCATGTTCTTGCACGCCCTGTTTGTTTGTGTGTGTGTGTGGTTGTGTGTGCATGTATTAAAAGTTATTCAGCCTACTCATTTCCTATTTGCCGGTAACTGTAATTCCCCATAAACACACTCACAAACCACCAACGTCACCTTCTTCGGGGTTTCTTTGTACTTTCCTATGGTGAGAAACAGAGGAGCTGGAGAATTCTAGGGAACTGAAGAGTGTGATGTGAAAACCACTGTGTGTAACACATACATCAAAGCGTAGCCTTTTCCTGTATTTTCTTTCAGGGACGGTTTACAAAAGAGGTAATTAATTGTGATTACTTGTAGTTATCCGACAGTCTACAACTTCCACAGGAGTGTCATGAGTGTTTCTGTGTTTAGCGGGAGGGCTTTGAAAGGGTGGGCTGTAGATAGTGAATGGGATATTTTTGGTTGAAACAGGACTCAATAAAATCACCTACTATGGCTTTAACTACTGTTTTCAAGTGGTTATGACTGGAAATGTGTCTCCAATGACATGAACAATAAGTCATAAAAGAGCAACAGTTTATGGAACAAACTAAACCAGTCCAAATTTCCAGAGACCATTGTTTCCATGTTGTACTATAAAAAGACAGACAGCAGTAGGGATGGGCCATAGGGTAAAAAAAAACAAAACAATATCTCTGGCTCCAAGTGGTCCAGCGGGCTAAGCCCCTGCCACTATGATCAGGAGATTGCAATTTCGAATCCTGTTCATGTAGCTTGCACAATTGGCCTTGCTCTCTCTGAGTGGATAGATGGTGCTCTCTTCCCACATGTCGCTCAGCACAAGGCGTCTGTGAGCTGATGTATCAGAACCGAGTCGCTGCGCTTTCCTCCGATCGCGCTGTGATGCTACTCAGCAATGCAGCATCAGCATCTGTTCAAAAAGAGGTGGTGGCTGACTTTACATGTATTGGAAGAGGCATGTGCTAGTCTTTACCCTCCTGGTGTTGGGGCATAATTAGTGATAGGGTGTTGTGGGTTGGGTAATTGGCTGCATTAATTGGGGAGAAAATGAGAAAATGATTAGTTATTAGTCCTGTTAACCTGCTTAAAGTGCACATTCCAATAAAAAAAAAACACTGTATAGGTAGGATAGGAGAGGTTTAATTATTTATTAATTTAATTAATTATCGTTTTC
Organism: Astyanax mexicanus; assembly: GCF_023375975.1. Classification (NCBI taxonomy): domain Eukaryota; kingdom Metazoa; phylum Chordata; class Actinopteri; order Characiformes; family Acestrorhamphidae; genus Astyanax; species Astyanax mexicanus. Next base: position 32,285,357 of record NC_064419.1, on the reverse strand, counting down.
TTTAGTTGTTGTTACTAGTGCGATTTGTCTGCATTGTATGTAAAAGTACTGCATTGTGAATACTGAATATCATAAAATAATATTTTGACAAAGTTGCCCAGCCCTAAGATGCAAGAAAACTGGACCAGTTACCTGAAAATCATGTAGGTCTACATTTTTTAGTTGAGCTAAGTCACTAACAACAAAAGTTAATTCATGTCTGGTAATAGAGTGTGTGTGTGTGTGTGCGCCTACGTGCCTGTGTACACTCACTGAGAAGACTAACTGCCAGGAGATACATTAAAGACCCTAATTTAGAACAATAACAGAATTATACTGATCAAATTAGTGGGTTAACATTAAGAAGCATGGAGTAAATTACTGTAAATGGCACAGTAGGGCCAAAAGCTTGTCTAATATATAGGCTATCAAGGCAAAGTCAGTCCAAAAAAGGGTGTGGCTTATGCACACAAACATACCCATGGACTCTTTTTAAACATCCACATCCCACCAATTTTCATCCATCCAGCACCATTTATTCACACACATCCATAGCTATCCTCCATGCCATCTATCCCCATTCATATCCATTCCTATTCATACCAAGCCACATTCATAACTCCCACCTTCCCCATGCATATCCACCCATATCTATCTCTATTCCCTAATACCAATCTCTATTCATCTCCTTCTATTTTCGTACCAATTCCTATTATTATTATAACCATCCATACTCATATCTATACATCTCAATGCATCCTCATTTACTCACACCCATCCAAAAATGTTCTCTTTACCAACATTACTATACATCCATCATTATCTCCATTCATACCCATCTATCCATCCATCCCTATTCACATTTATATGTCAATCCATATCTATTTTCATTCACTTATAGCCATCCATAGTACATATTCACTCATCTCCATTAAATATCCATGACTATTCATAACTATTTCTATTATTCATATCTTTCCCTTTTTATATTAATAATCTCCATTCATTTCCATCCTTATTCTTATCTGTAGATCCATATCTATTCATTCTCAACCATAGCTAACATCTTTCCCACACTTCCTCATACATATCCATCCACCTCTATTTTAAATATTCATCTCCATTTCTATTATTCAAATTCATCGCTATTCATACCAATTCCTATTTTTCATAATAAAAACTTTTCGTATCCATATACAGCTCTGGAAAAAATAAGAGACCACTTAAAAATTATGAGTATCTTTGATACCAAATTGAAAATAATCAAGAGGAAGGTGGATGATCACAAGCCATCAAAGCTGAACTGCTTGAATTTTTGCACCAGGAGTGGCATAAAGTTATCCAAAAGGAGTGTAAGACTGGTGGAGGAGAACATGCCAAGATGCACGAAAACTGTGATTAAAAACCAGGGTTATTCTACCAAATATTGATTTCTGAACTCTTCAAACTTTATGAATATGAACTTGTTTTCTTTGAATTTATTTGAGGCCTGAAAGCTCTTAATTTTTTTTTGTTATTATAACTATTTCAAATTTTCTGCAAATAAATGCTCTAAATGACAATATTTTTATTTGGAATTTGGGAGAAATTCTGTCTGTAGTTTATAGAATAAAACACCCCTGGTCATTTTACTCAAACATATACCTATAAATAGCAAACTTAGAGAAACTGATCCAGAGACTGAAGTGCTCTCTTAGTTTTTTCCTGTATCTCCATTTATTTATTCCTGTCCACAACTATTGTCCTTACCTTCCATCCCTTATTCATATCCATCCATCTCATTCCAGAGAACACAGTTCCACTGTTTAACTTAAGGAGTACACAAACAATTGTACATTTTTGATTTACAATCTTGACAACGCAAAAAAACTATTAGGTTCAGAAGGCTTTCACGACTACTTTTAAACAAGACAATGCTTTATCTAGTATAGCCAAAAATGTCTGCTTAGCCAACATACTGCTAGAAAACCCAATGGTGCACTTATTTGGGCCCAGTATGCCCCTAGTTAAGTGAGTAATGCAATGTCAGGAACCCTATAAGCAGGTATATTAGAGATTACTGAACATCTCCACACGCTGGGAGATGATTCAGGCCTGCTGTTACCACACTCCTTCTCTGTCCCCTTCGGCTCTTCCGCTTCTTTCTTTTTTTTGTTGTTTTGTTTTTTTCTCTTTTCTCATTCTCTGTCAGCAGCAGCATTTTGGAACAGAATCTGGAGCATGTCTCAGCGTGCACAGTTTACACACCTCTCCCTGTTTTACCAGATGAACGCCCACCCTCCACAGCCTTTCTTCCGCATCATGTTTCTACAAAAGCCTGCCGCTCTGGTGTTACAGAAAACCTCTTTGCTGAAAATCAGTGTGACCTTTTATAAAACCATACATTAAGATTGAGAGCACTATAGGAGGACAGCAGAACCTTTCATATTTGGTTTGTAATGAAACTTCCATTAACCTTTAGAACATCTCCGAACTGGTAGTTTTAAGGTCAAGATTAAAAATATATACTACTTTCTTTAGTGGTCTAGAGGCCAAGGCGATGCAGTGGGGTCAAAAACCATTTTAGAGGAAAAAAGCCTGTTAGGAAGAGTATTACTTTACTTGGATGGTTTAGTGTAGATGCCCTGTAGTTCCTTAACTAACATTTAAATAAATGTCTATTAACACCAGCTAACACCAACCTTAGACCTACAGTTTTAATGTTGGGATATGGGTTAGATTTAAGGCTTTAATTTTAAGTTTATAGTTAATGGTTAGGTTTTAGGGTTGAGTCAGAGATAAGGTTGGGTGTAGAGTTGGGTATATATTTGGACACCATAGATAAATCTCTTATATATCCAAACACATGCCTCCACACATTTTAATACAAGCTAGATCCACTTTTGTGACTAAAAGTATTCTGAACAGTTAGATCTGGATCACAAACGTCAATTCTAGAAGAACCAGAGTTACATTTATGCTGCTCACAATAGAGTTCACACTCTCAGTCAATCTAGAACCTCCACAATATTAGAATGATGGTTATTTTCCTCACATTGATGCTTGGGAAGCACCGAATATTTAGCAACAGATATTATTACGCAATCAAAAAAATCTTATTGATTCTTATTGACTTATTGACTTATATATTTTAAGCCAAACTGAGTTGATCAGAGTTGGCTTAAAATAATCAACAGACAGGAGAGTTCCCTTTAGCAACAGCGGCACAAAAAAACAAGCCCAGGAACTTGTCCAATCATCAACCATCAGCGAGTAATCCAGTTTGGAACCAACTGGATCCCAGCTTTTTCTCCCAACTATGACGAATCATGATTGGTTGATTCAGTTTGTCCTAATCTGACCTGCAAGGCCTTCAGTCCATCTCTGAGGACCTGAACAATGGGAGACCTTACTTAGCTATGTCTGTCCAGTACCTAACAGCAAAACTGAACAATAAAATTAGACTGTAGCACTGTATTGGCTCATGCTGTGTTCCATTTGAATATGGATGAGATTTTCCTAGTTCCAAGTAGGAAACATGAACTGAAATGCTCCTACAGGTTGGATTTCCTACTGGAAAAGTTCAGACCCCAAGGATGGGTAGCTGGACAGCACATCAGCATTAGTAGAAGCAGAAATATTATACAGTTTATTTACAGTTATTTCTATTAGTTTCTCTCTAAACCAGTTGTACAAATAGTACTGCACAACTTGATGTTTGAATGCGCAAAATACAGGTATCGCTAACAATGCTAAACTGGAACAATGCTAACAATAACAGTTGAACAATTTGGATGTTACGTCATTCCCAGCTCTGACATCAGACATCCAAGGTAAGTGGAACACAGCATTAGCATTTCTGAATGTCATCAGTATATACTGGTATGTACTGGTGTGTGTTGGGTCTCTTACAGGAGAAGGTGTGCTGGGCGTGGCCGGTGAGGAGGGCGTGGCCCTGCGTCGCAGTGACAGCCGCTGTTGGCTGCGGAGGCTAAACCTGCGGAAGGACTCTCGGCTGCGACTGGCCAGACTGCGTAGTGAGGCAGCCCGTTTAAACCCGCTCCCTTCCTCTACTCCTCCTCCTCCATCTCCTCCTCCTCCTCCTCCACCTCCTCTCTCTATACTGCTGGAGACGAAGCTGAGCGCCCCCTGCAGGGAGCGCCTCACGCTGCCCACCCACCCAGACATCTGGGAGTGGGCTACTGAAAGCTTATCACCAAGGTAATCCATTTCTGGGTCCAAATACACGCAACCAGGGTGGGCAGAAAGTGGAAAGACCCTTTAATGCTTTGAAGAGCTTATCTCTGGGGTTCAGCTTGAGATGACACCATCCATGGTCATCGCATGATATCCAAGTAAAATGGTGCTGTTATGATGTTGTTCCTTTGTGAGCAAAAGTGATGGTACAGTCAATGAGAAGTTCAAACTTTGCAGAATTTGCTTGCGTATTTGAGCTTCTTTGACTCTTTAAGATGGTACAGTCCACTTTGAGAAGAATCTCAATGCTCACGTGAAGCTGTTATATTCTTGAAAAGGCTTATAAATACGTTTATGTGCTTTTTAGCTTAAGATGATATAACCATGTCCATCAGAAGGTCCACAATAGAGCTGGCCCAGTTTTACACACTTTTATTGGAAAAATAAAACCTTTTTGAGTTTGTTAAGCTTGAGTTTGTTGAGTACAGTCACTTTGCTCATACAGGCAACGTTAACTTGACCTTTTTGTATATTGTTCAGCTTGAGATAGTACAGTCCATGTCCATCAGAACATCAGAGGAACTTCAAAAAGGTCAAAGAAAACTCCAAGTTCACCAGATTCCACGCATTTTATTAGAACTGATCACTTCCTGAAGACTCCCGGAGGTTCGATAATAAAATTTCGATCGTGGTGTGTCCCAAATAGTGTTCCTCAGACCAGATACATTGAGTATCTGGAGCAGCAGAAGAACAGGCTGTTCTTGACTCTCTGCACTGCAGCATCCAGCAGCTAGTGGGCTGCCCAGTGTCCGACTTTACAGTGCATTTACTGCCCTTTTACAGTACCTCTGTAATATTGTTCTAAATAAAGCTGCGTCTCTAACCGCAGGCCCAACGTCTGCACTGTAGCACAATTAGCCTCACATACACACACACACACACACACACACACACACACACACAAGCACTCACTGACAGTACAGCTCAGTCACTGGCATGTGCACCACTGCAAATCTACTGCGCCTAGAAATGCCCCAGTAAACCGAAGGGGAGTACTCTGTCCTCAAGAAAATTCTCTGCTCTGATTAATTTAGTTATGATTCTTTAGAAAATGACTTTAATTTACTTTTGATTATAAATAAGAGTATGAATTATCTGTCAATTTGTTTCAAGAGAATTATAGAGGTCCTTGAAAAAATTTACAATTTCTCAAAACAATACCCAAATTCTAATTCCTTTACAAAATGATTCAGTGACAGTTTTTAATTTCAGTTTCAATATGACTGAAATTGATTTGATCTGACTCACTGATTACAATTCTTAGAAAATGATTCAGTGTGTCATTAAGTGACACATTTCACAACAACTGGATTCAGATGAGTTAGTGATTTTTTATTTCACTATGAATTAATGCAGCAATGTGAGTCAACTGCACTATTAGGAAATTACTCAGTGTTTCTTCAAATTTAATGTTAAATCATTCCACTTCTTAACTATTTGAGAGTGCATAAAGTGTCAAATTTCACATCAATATGATTCAATTATTGCGGAATTATTGTGAAGTGTGAAAATTCTTCACAACTTAAAATCAATTCAATTACTATTCTTTAATTAAACAGTCAATGAATGGAGTTGCACATTTCACACTTTAATTCTGTTTAATTCCTATTCTTTTGTTTTTTCAGCAATCTGATTACACAGAATTGCAACTGTTAATTAAATAATTTAATTCGAAATTAATGAAACATAATTTAGTCTTTATCAATTGCAGTTCTTTGGAAAATATCTAATTTCATTTGTTCTATTTAATTATGGTATGATTCACACCCACTCTGAAAATGCAAATATCACTAGAGGAAGTGTGTATATAGTATGGGAATGTAAACAACTAATAAAACTCTAAGCTTAACACACAGGCTGGGTTCCTTCGGGCAATAACTCCGTTTACGTTCACAGCTTGAACACTGAATACTTTTATAATGAATTTGAATCCTTAATGAATCTGGATGTGCAGTTTATCAACAGTGCACCTCTACACACCTAGTGAACGATCGCCCACCAAGAGCAGCAATAACAAAGTTCTATTGATTACGCAACTAAAACGCAACTAAAGCCAGAGAACATGAGCACGACCCGACACTGGAGGAACCAAACAGAAGGTCAGTGAAGCTTACTGGGAGTGTGTGTAAAGAACTGAGCTTTATCTGAACACACCAAACACTCCCCACCTTCTCAACAGCTACGATTACAGTTAAACGTTTCTGATTTAGAGCTTGAGAACACACAGTTACCCAGCTATATAGCTAAAGTCTCACACATCTTAACCAGCCACGTCCCAAACCTTCAGGGCAGCTGCAGCTTCACACACTCCAGTCCCGAACCTCCCAGAACTCTCTCAGTCCAGAAAAACTTCCAGAAACACGATCACACACTCTCTCTCACGCTCGTCCTCACGCTCATCCAATCACGCGCCGGATAACAGCAACATAAACCAGCCTGGAAAAAAATTCTCCACTGGACAGTCCGAACAGAATCCAGAGTGAACGCAGGCACACACACACACAGGGAAAGGGAGAGGAAACAATGAGGCAAGGACCGCTCGCCCTTCAGCTCCAAACGCCTCTCTCTTACTCTCTCTTTCTCTCTCTCTCTCGCTTGCTTGATTTCCCTCGCTCGCTCTTTCCCTGTCCGTGTCCCTGCAGGTAGTGGCAGGTAGAGCAGAAATGCGTCACTCTCCAAAACCCAGCAGAGCACAAATACACTGAGGGAGGGGAGGGAGAGAGAGAGACAGAGAGAGAGAGAGAGAGAGAGAGAGAGAGCAAAAGGAGGTGACAGAGGGAGAATGCAAAGACAGCAACAGAGAGAGAACCACAACGGACAGAAGAAAGCGTAAAGGAGAGAAGGAAAAAGAGAGAGATAGAGAAAGGGGAAAGTTAGAGAGAGTGGGGAAAAGTGAAAAAGATAGCAAAAGAAAGTGAGAGTAAAGGCAAAAGGAGAGGCGGAGAAAAAAGATGAGAAGAAGAAGATAAGGAAGAGGCTAGGAAGAGAGAGGTGAATGAATATAAAAAATGATAGAGAGGACCGAGATGAATGAAAAAAAAGAAATGGAGTAAAAGCAAAAAGGAAAAAAGATAAGAGAGAAAGATAAGAGAAACATAGAGTAAGAGAAGCAGACAGAAGTGTAGTGGGGCTATGATTCAGAGAGTAAAAAAGAGAGAATGTGTTTGATGAGAGAGAGACAGAGAGAGAGAGAGAGAGAGGAAGGGAGAGGGATACACACTGCAGTGTTCCCCGTTCTCCTCCACCTTAAGGGGGGGGATAGTGGTATTACGCAACAAGGCACGAGAGTGACCAGGAGAGAATAAGAGAGAGAGGATGGCTGAGATGAAGACAGCAAAGGGCTGGCACTGTGTGCGTGTGTGTGTGTATGTGTGTGTGTGTGTGTGTGTGTGTGTGTGTGCGTGTGTTTGTTTAGCAAATGGCCACCTGCCATGCAAACAGCAGCACAGTGACTGATTCACCCCTGCGTTCAGTGTGTTCACTATGCTGGCTCACGTTTCTGCAGAGTCACTGCGCTGGAGCGCACAACATTCACAGCACGACTCAGAAAATAATACGTAATCAATACCCGTCTGTTCAGCTTATTGATCACCGCTGTTCTAGAAAATCATACCCAGTACAAATTATTCACTGTAGTTGGAAATCTACTGTGAGGACCTTTACATAAAGATGTTTTACCAAATGATTAATACACTGCCTGATGCCTGAGACACTGTTGTACCATAGTTTAGAAAGGATTTGGGGGGTTGTGTGGCAAAAAAATAGTCCCTGAAGAAAATTATTGAACAATCTATATAAATCTTAGAAGACATCTGTACTGGTGACACACTAGTGGGTGCAGATAGTAAATAAAGTGACTATATATGTAGGGCTGCAACTATCAATTATTTGAATAATTGATTAGTCCAAAAACAGATTGGTTTATGAAATAAAATGCTGGAAATATTTTTTTTTTCTTTTTGAAAAATAATCGACAGATTAAAGTGTAGTAAAGTGTATAAGCAACACACTACCTTCCATTATTTAAAAATATTAGTGTTTACATAAAGAATTAACCAAACAGTTACGTGGATTTTATTATTATCATTATTTAATAACCCAGCAACAGTAAACGCAATGGCTGTGATTCTCAAAACCCTTCCACGCAACATCAGAGCCTTAAAAAGGCCTGGAACAGTCACTGCTTTTAAGGTGGAATGGGAAAACACGCTAACCGTGAGTGAGATATAAATATACTAAAATCAAGACTAATCTTGTTTAACTACTCTAGCAGGCTCTAGTAACATTAAGTGAAAGGAAAAAGAAAATTGCTGCTAATGTTAGCTTGATCAAAACTATGGCAGGTTTAGGAAATGCTGGTTGAACTGCCACATTTAAGATGGAATTTAAGGCAGAAGTGAAAATTTGGGGAAAAAGGCTAATGTTAACTTATTGGTTAACATTAGTGAGATATAAATTTACTAAGCCGCTAATTGTGCTAAGTGCTAGCTCTTTTGCTGTTGAGAGGTGAATATTATCGGCCTGTACCCTGCTGCTAACCCCGACTAGCACCGCTGAAGCAGCATTAGCATTACTCGGACTGTAGCCTGCATGTTTACTGTGTTAACACGAACAGCTAGCTTGTAATTCCCTGGCTTACTGGAACACTTAGGCTTCATCAGTGTAGCGCTGTCAGAATTAGCCACTAATCATGCTAAGCACTAGCTCTTTTGCCGTTCAGTGGTGAGTATATTGATGGAAATCTGAAAATCTAAGTGCTTTACAGTTTTCAGGAGAAAAATCTGTGAAGATTAACATCCAGCACTCGTTTAAAAAAAATATTTTTTAAGAATTACAGTTTTGTTTACTTAACCTTAGCTTAGCTTAGCTTTACAGGTCTCACTGAATTAGAAGGAAAACTTGGTGACACCCCTGTTCCTTACTAGTGTCACATAATGCGCCTTATAATCCAGTGCACCTTATGTATTAAAATAGACCAGTGGCTACAAAATGCATCCATCTTAAATGGTGCTTATCTGTCATGGCTTTGCTAGCAACTGTACTTATGTGTATAATAATTTACACCCAACTAATCGATAAGTTGTTGCAGCCCTATATATATATATATATAGTGTATTATATTAATGTCTGGTTGTGAATGAACTATGAAAAGTTTGAGTAATTTTGTCATCTATGATGGCAAAAAAAATCTCAACACATAAAATAAAGATTATACACATATTTCAGTAAATTATATATAATGCAATTAAACATTAATGCCAACTTAAATCAGAAGTTTAGCACCACACCAACAATACACCTTGTTTCCGCTTTGACACAAACAACAGACATAAATCTATGTGCAACAGCTCTAAAGAATCAACAGAGCCATTCACATAGAAACATCACCACCTGCTGGACAGATAACACACCCACTACAGTGCCTGAGTCAGGTGACAATAAACTGGTTGTGCAGCTCAGACCACAGAGAGCAGCTATATTTATGATGCAGCCCAACATGACCTGCATGAGTGAAAGTGAGTGAACACCTAACAAGCTCAGGCCTACAGAACAAATGCAGCACCTGAAAATTAGGAACTAACCTGTTCTAATTTTAGCATGTTCTTTTATTTCAACAGCCCAGTCAGATTAAGACTATGACCACCTACCAACTTCCTTTATGAGAAAGTTACTCACACACCCACTCGGTCACTGAAACTAAAGACAATATCATCATATACTAACACCGTTTACACACAAAGCAAATGGCAAAAGTCATGGGACACCAGTGTGTAAAATGGTTGATGAAGTGTTACTTTAGTGGATGGCTTGGGAATGTCCACACTTGTACAAGATGTGAGGTGTTATCTTGTGAGTAAGGTAGAACACTGGCCTGCATGCTCATGGCAAGATGATGTGAATTATTAGGAATTACAGGAATACATTACAGAAGGCATTACCACCCAAGTAGACAGAGCAGTGGGTGGTAATGATCATACACAGCAATGTCTGGCCAATAGACAAAGCAACTGTGCAGAAATTACATTGACATTCAGAGCAAAAAAAAAACTCTTACACATATCCCACAGGTCAATGCAGAATATCGTAGCTTCAGTGGGGCATGGCATAAGTCATGGGACACAATGATAGTTCCTGTCGCATGACATGTGGCATGTCAGTGTATTTAAGTATTTAAATAGGTGTAGTGTAGGTGACTCTCTCATGAACGGAGATCACTGGTCATGGTTGTAATCAGTTAAATATACAAGTACCCACTGTTGTACATGTATCTATATACGAAACTTCTATTTGTTTTAATTGCTTCAGGGCAACAAACACAGCAATCAAAACTACAGTGTTTACAAAAATCCAACAGTTATTGGTCAACTGATTCTGAGCTAATGGTGACATCAGCTCATACACTCAGAAATTACGGTAGTTGGAAGCTGGTAAAGAAACAGGCACTGTGAGTCAATGCAATGCCAGGATGGGTGATCTGGATGATGACATGCCTCATCAGCACTTCATTACAAATATGGACATTAATAGACTGAGCATCAACACTTTGACAGAGGAGTGCCCATAGACAGCAGATTATTTACTTTAGTATGTGTATATATTTAATACATAATATATACACACAATACACAGCAGAAGACCTAACTACACCATTTAAATCATAAATATATGCCCCAAAAACATCTGACATACAGTATACAGTATATATTGTACACTCCATGAAAAAAATGTTGTCAAACAAATGGTTATTTGATCTTCATTTAAACAGCATTGAGAGATGTAAATAATATGAATAAATACATAAATCTATGGACAAATCAAATCACCACCAAATTAGACGTTTTTGGAGGAGCCTGTCTTATTTAAAGCTCTGACATTAGTTTGGTTAGCTCTTAAGTGTTGAAGAAAGTGGATCATCATAGCCACATCCAAAGAGCTCACTGAGGCCTTCAGAAAAAAAGTTGTACATTCAGACGAATGTGAATATATATTTAAAAAGATCTCAGAACAAAAATTAAAAATGAGTCATTCTACTGTCCACGGAAACAACTGCCAGCATGTCCAGGTCAGGTCATCTTAGCAATATCAGACCATAAGATGAATGAAGAGGTCTATAACAATCCTAAAACGTCATCACATGACCCACAGGTAGCTCATGCCAAGCTCTTTCCAGAGTTGGTGCCAAACTACAGCATCTACTATCAGAAGATATGTATGTTTTCAGAATTGTGATTCCTTACGAATTACACTAGATCCTAGCCAGTGTTGGGAAGGTTACTTTTAAAATGTAATCCCTTACAGATTACTGATTACATCACTCAAAATGTAATTTGTAACGTAATCAGTTACATTACTTCAAGTGAGTAACGTAATCTGATTACTTTGGATTACTTTAAATATTGTCATTTTTTTAAGCCTGAATGAATGTAGCAACCACATATTGCATATTATTATTTTATTTTTCTTTCCAGTTAACAAATAGGTAAACAAATAAAACAGCCTTTTCAATCACTCTATAAAAATAATTATGAAACCATTTCATCAAACAATTTTATGAAACACTTCTATAAATTGATGATAAAACCATTTAAAACCAAACAATGTAACAACAACTGTAAGCTATCTATTTGCAGGTTTGCCACCAGTGTTAATTTTGACAACAAATTTTGATTTAGTCATAGTCTTGTGACGAAAATAGTATTTAGTTTTAGTCACAATTTAGTCTTCTGAAATGTTTTTAGTTTTAGTCGACTTAATGTCATAAGAATATAGTCTACTAAAATTACAGTAAATTTAGTCGACTAAAATGTAAAGGGTGTAAATGTAAATGATTTTTCATCAGTTCCCTTGAATTATTAACTATACACTTATACGAAATGAAACGTTTAATAACCACTTGAGTAATATTGTTAATGTTTGAAAGTGAAATATATTTATATATGATTTAATGTATATTATTATTATTATTGTAGGTGTGTGACTATACATATGTTACATTTAAAATGTTGCTCTAGAAATCAGGTCATAAAACATCTGAATAGTTAAATTAAAGTTTAAACAGAGCTGCAGATGCAAAAACAACTTTTAAAGGATCTAGTTTTATCTCCAGAACATCTACTGGAGCTACAGTCTATAAATGAGATCAAAACAAACATTCACACACTGTCCTGTAGAGATGCTCTCAGGATGTACTGAGAGACGTCATGAGTTAAAGTGAGAAACTGATGAGAAAGTGCTGTAAGGAACTTTACACAGACTTTTGGGTTCATAGATTCACTTATTTTATTGTTTTATTTTCGTTATATTATTGAGTTCCTTTCTGACCTGCTGCTGATTTAACACTAGCTATATCTTTCCCACTGTGAGACTAAACAGATGATCTGATCTTAATGAGTTAGGGTTCTGTATCAGTTCTGTGTTTTAGTGCACTGCCGAGTTAAACACCCCATCAGCTCATGAAATAACATCAGCATTAAAACGCTGCTCTCTGTATGGAGATCTGTGTGACTCTGGTCTGCAGAAGCTGAAAGATTAGTGGTTTTTTTACCGGAGATGGAGTCTCTGTTTACACATTATCTTGTTTTTCGCGACGTCAAAGGAGAAATATATCGACTCTCCCCTCTCTCTCTTCCTGCTGAACACTGTCGAGTTAACTTCCAGTCGAGCTCCGTAAGTAACGACAGGTTAATTCCCAGGTTTGTAACTGAGCGCGCGGCGCCTCCGCTAAAGTAGCAGTGATTGGATCTCTTCCTAACTGGTCCCTACCTTTCACAGAACTAAATCCGTTCTGATTGGATTTCGTCCCTGCCAAACATTTTCGTCTCGTTTTTATTCGTTGACCAAAATGTCAGTTAATTTCGTCTCGTTGTGTGTACGGAGCCGCTGTCTGCCCCTCCTCTCTGTGTGTGTGTGTGCAGCGAGACGGGAGGAGGGGCAGACAGTTCCCTGTCATATCAGAGCGATTTCACACCAAAATGTTATTTGCGTTTTGTCGGTGTTGGATTGGAAGAGCAAAAATAGGAAAGTACCGCAATGTAACCCTTTTATTTTAGCAGAGTAACTGTAATCTGATTACCACTTACTGAAGCAGTAACTGTAACGGATTACAGTTACTCATAATTTGTAATCTGATTACATAACGCCGTTACATGTAATCCGTTACTTCCCAACACTGATCCTAGCTATACTAGTAGATCCTATCCGAGTTCCACATGACTGAACACGTTTTAGACCCTCAACCTCCCACATCCATCAAAAGTATAAGAAAATGCCTTGAGTTTTGGCTTTATTACTGAAATAAACACGGTCAGTTACTACAAAAAGAGACAGCAAATGCAAGAAATAAAATGCACATTTATAGTGAACATTTTTGATAGCCTAGCAGGAAATGAAGGCCCTTACTCTGCCAGGTTAAATCAAGTTTCATTAACTTCTACAAAACTAGAAAAGCAGTTTTAACACAGCTAAAACACCTAAAAGCCAACACTGGCAAGATTCTTCCTGCTATTCACCTTAATGTTCTGCTCTTATCTGGGTCATGGCAGCAATAGTTAGTTGCAAGCTGTGACTTGTGGATACTGCTCTTCCTCTATGATTTATGTGTGTGTGTGTGTGTGTATTGTGTGTGTGTGTGTGTGTGTGTGTGTGTGTGCGTGCATGATGTTTGTAGTGCTCAGCTCACCCATAACCACCAGCAGCAGCAAAATGGACAGTGGAAGCAAGACATTTCTCTATTTTTTCTTTAGGCAAGCCCTTCTTTCCCAATCCAAAACAGTGAAGCGGTCCAGTCCAGTCCAATGAAGCAACTATTACACTCCTACAATCCAGTGCATCCAGTGCAGTCCAACAGAATGAATGAACAACCCATTACAGTGCAACAAAATGGGCTTTAATCCCATAAAATTCAATAATGTGAGTTACAATCCAGTTCATTAGAGTAAGCAAAGTCTTAGTAGACTCCCACAGAGTGACACTCACAGTCCAATACAATCCAACAAAGTGACTCAGATTCCACCAACACAGTCCAGTGGAGTGACTCCAACAATCCAGGTCCAGTTTAATGGAACAAGTCTACCAGTTCACACTCGTTTATGTAGCTCCAACTCCCTCCCTCATCCTCTTTCAGCTCTATTTGTCTCAGCTATCTGTGTCTGTCTACAGCGCTACCGGGTGATGATGCGATCATGACTCTTCCTATATGAACTCACCGAAGAGTAGAACCAGAGAATGAGAGAGAGAGAGAGAGAGAGAGAGAGGGGAGAGAGAGAGAGAGAGAGAGAGAGAGAGAGAGAGAGAAGAGAGACACAGACAGAGAGAGAGAAAGGGGACTTCCGCTACGAAGACCACAAGCAGACATTTACACGACAAACACACCACAAAACACTCACAGGACAAAATACTGAAACACAAGCAGCTTCTAATACGTTTATGAAATAAAAAAGTGAGCTCTGTCCAAACCTTTCTTCCTGTTTCTTCACAGTTCAGTTACTCACTTCAGCATTTCACCAAAAGCCTAAACCACAACAGCTCACAGTGATTTTCACTCTAAAACTCAGTCAGAACAAAGCCTCAAAAGTACCCAAATATGCTAAGCTAGCTAAAAGTGGCATTTTATGACCATCCTTGTCGGTCTAGAATGTGCAAACGTCCAGTTGTTCTTTTCTGGCTTATAAAATTTCTTATGTGGGTTCTAAAACTGTAGGCTGACACACTTATCTGTAAACATAGGCTAAAGCATGTTAGCATAGCTAAAAACAACAGCATCTTTGTATGAGGCCTAATTGTGTCTAGATGTTTACAAATAACAGCCTTTTCATACACTGTGGGGAACCACAGAAGCAAGTGTTTTAGACATTACAAAACACCTCCACATGGTTGGAGAGGAGAGTGTGGTGATTTAGACCAGCAGTTAGCATCAGGCTAATGTTTTGTTATGCTGCATTCAAAATTAACTTTGATGTTTGAATTTTCAAGCTCCAAGTAGGAAATTAAAATCCTAATTATAATGCTAATTTATTCTTATTATTTTTTATCTTATTATTTTTATTTTTTGTTTAAGTTCACAGAGTATTATATTTTTTATTTGTATGTATTTTGCAGAAGTGAATCTGGCTGTATCAATCCCAATTCTGGGCACTCCTTCAGCGCAACCAAAAATAAAAGAAGTCAATTTTGACGCCAAACATCCACCCACTCTTCCAGTACTGGTTTTAACATGCCCTCTTCCAAATGGATTCACCATTTCCTGTCAAGGCAATTCCAATGCCACAATAAGTGCCGTTCCATTACTGTAATGGAAGTGCATTTCACTACAAACCATTACAGCCTATGTTTAGTTTCCATGAGCAAACTAACATGCAACTGGTTTGGAGTTAAAACTTCACTTTTAATATGATTAACTTGTTACAGTTGTCCTAAAATTGAGAAGTGCATTTATCTGATCATTGTTAAATAAACAAAGTTCACTACATGGAAGTGGAAGCTGTGAAACTCAAACATTGCTGTTCCTCCTTTAAGAGAAAATCCTGCAGAACCAAAACACGGCTCTTTGATTCATGTAGGGTGACCTTTACATGCACCAACCTTATTTTTTTAAACAACAGAAACCACAGAATGCATTTTAAATGCATTTACTAAAGTGTCTTTGTCTCATGGTGTAAAACATTTTTTTTAAATGTGTTGTCTAGTAGAAGACAGTAAACAAATGTGCATGTCCCCACTGTGCATCATTACATTTTCAATGAACATCAGATAAAAAGTTGCAGTTTGTGCCAAATATTTGCTGCTATTGTAACTGTATGTTTATCTGCTTTAACTAAATACATATTATTTCTCACTCCATTACATTTACTCCTATAAATATTATAATCAGTTTCTGTGCCATCAGCAATGAGGAAATGCCTTTGCATGTGTTTTTTTAGGACACAGTTCAAGTAATAGCAGGTGTCACTTCTTAAACCTGAATTCTGTATTTTATATTGTCAGATTGAGATTGTCAGGCTCAACATTTCAACTCTGTTGAAATGCTGTGACTTAATAATAAACAATTGTTTGGAAAAAAAAAAATAATGTTGAAGAAAACAACAATTTTATAATGCGCTACATAGCATGTAGTGCTACACTGTTTGCTAAATATGTAATTATTGCTATTACTAGCTCAAGAAATTTCTACTCTGTCACATTAAACCCTATCACATTCAGAAGTTCAAGATGTTTGTATGCAGGAATTCTCCTTGTAAATGTTGTTGAACTGTATGTATAATTCATAGGACAGTCAAAAAATACATAAAAGTCTAAGACATTCTTACTGTGAATTAATTTGTAAAGTAAATTAATCCTGTTATATTTGAAATAATTTTAAGCTGAATTTAAAATTTTAAGCTTGATTTTTTTTATTAATATTTGCAAAATAAAAACAGGTAACTGATTGCTGAGATGTGTTTAAAATATAAAAGCTTAATAACATCTTAATGTTCATGAATAATTTTGAATAAAGTATGATGGTAAATACTTGGAAAAGTAGCAATCAACTCATTGACAGCCAAACTGTGGTCATGCCTGAGGTGGGAAAATGTACTTTCTCAAAGGTTCAGGGAAATTATCAAAAATAAAGTCACCCATCTCAAAAAATCAACCATCTGTAAAAAGGCCAATTCCAAACCCCAATACTCTTAGCTAGATAATGACCTTGAATTGTTAGTGTGATTGCAGTATGCAATCACAGTATTGTTCTTCTTAAGTCTTATTCTTCTTCTTCTTCTTATTATTAGTGTGATTGCAGTAATGCAATCACAGTATTGTTCTTCTTAAGTCTTATTAGTGTGATTGCAGTAATGCAATCACAGTATTGTTCTTCTTAAGTCTTATTAGTGTGATTGCAGTAATGCAATCACAGTATTGATCTTCTTAAGTCTTATTCTTCTTCTTCTTCTTCTTCTTCTTCTTATTAGTGTGATTGCAGTAATGCAATCACAGTATTGTTCTTCTTAAGTCTTATTCTTCTTCTTCTTCTTATTATTCCACCTGTTTTTTGTCCGGTTAACTAGTGCCGCAGTTTTCGAAATATCGACTTCGTTCAAAAGAGAAAACGTGCGTCCATATCGGGAATGGTGGGCTTGTATACAGCTTTCCGATCGGACTTACGTTTTTCGTAAAAACTTCGTAAGTACGCGTTTTTTTGCCCATTGAAAATGAATGGGCAGAACTTTGCACGCCCGTGGACGTCGCAATTTTTGAAATACGAAGATGAAACCAATTGAGGACCTGTAGAACTTATTGAGCTCTTTCCGAAAATATGCGTTACGAAAAGTTACGACGTACGGATTTCGTACGAATGTCGTACGAAGTGGCCCCATTGGAATGAATGGGGCCAATCGGAGGACGGCAGCTAGATCGAAGGACAGGTAGCTAGAACTCCAGTACTGTGTGTAATGGAGCAGCTATGGGATAAATCAGCGTTAGGTCAAAAGTTTGGACACCCCGGCCCCCCAGCACTGTGTGTAATGGAGCCATGGGTCAAAAGTTTGGACACCCCGGCCCCCCAGTACTGTGTGTAATGGAGCCACGGGTCAAAAGTTTGGACACCCCCGAACGGCCAGAGCAACCTAGCGTGCATAGCTGATTGATGTATTAAACACCATTTAATCTAATTTATGCATATAAATCACCTAGCAACCACCTAGAAACACCATAGCAACCACCACAGATACCATAGCAACACCTTAGCAACCGCCTAGCAACACCTTAGCAACCACCTAGCAACCACCTAGCAACACCTTAGCAACCTCCCCGGATACCATAGCAACACCTTAGCAACCGCCTAGCAACACCTTAGCAACCGCATAGCAACCACTTAGCAACACCTTAGCAACCACCCCGGATACCATAGCAACACCTTAGCAACCGCCTAGCAACCACCTAGCAACACCTTAGCAACCACCCCGGATACCATAGCAACACCTTAGCAACCGCCTAGCAACACCTTAGCAACCACCTAGCAACACCTTAGCAACCACCCCGGATACCATAGCAACACCTTAGCAACCGCCTAGCAACACCCTAGCAACCACCTAGCAACCACCTAGCAACACCTTAGCAACCACCCTGGATACCATAGCAACACCTTAGCAACCGCCTAGCAACACCTTAGCAACCACCTAGCAACCACCTAGCAACACCTTAGCAACCACCCCGGATACCATAGCAACACCTTAGCAACCGCCTAGCAACACCCTAGCAACCACCTAGCAACCACCTAGCAACACCTTAGCAACCACCCTGGATACCATAGCAACACCTTAGCAACCGCCTAGCAACACCCTAGCAACCACCTAGCAACCACCTAGCAACACCTTAGCAACCACCCCGGATACCATAGCAACACCTTAGCAACCGCCTAGCAACACCCTAGCAACCACCTAGCAACCACCTAGCAACACCTTAGCAACCACCCCGGATACCATAGCAACACCTTAGCAACCGCCTAGCAACACCTTAGCAACCACCCCGGATACCATAGCAACACCTTAGCAACCGCCTAGCAACACCGTAGCAACCACCTAGCAACCACCTAGCAACACCTTAGCAACCACCCTGGATACCATAGCAACACCTTAGCAACCGCCTAGCAACACCCTAGCAACCACCTAGCAACCACCTAGCAACACCTTAGCAACCACCCCGGATACCATAGCAACACCTTAGCAACCGCATAGCAACACTCTAGCAACCACCTAGCAACCACCTAGCAACACCTTAGCAACCACCCCGGATACCATAGCAACACCTTAGCAACCGCCTAGCAACACCCTAGCAACCACCTAGCAACACCTTAGCAACCACCCCGGATACCATAGCAACACCTTAGCAACCGCCTAGCAACACCCTAGCAACCACCTAGCAACCACCTAGCAACACCTTAGCAACCACCCGGATACCATAGCAACACCTTAGCAACCGCCTAGCAACACTCTAGCAACCACCTAGCAACCACCTAGCAACACCTTAGCAACCACCCCGGATACCATAGCAACACCTTAGCAACCGCCTAGCAACACCTTAGCAACCACCTAGCAACCACTTAGCAACACCTTAGCAACCACCCCGGATACCATAGCAACACCTTAGCAACCGCCTAGCAACACCCTAGCAACCACCTAGCAACACCTTAGCAACCACCCCGGATACCATAGCAACACCTTAGCAACCGCCTAGCAACACCCTAGCAACCACCTAGCAACTCCTTAGCAACCACCCCGGATACCATAGCAACACCTTAGCAACCACCTAGCAACACCTTAGCAACCACCCCGGATACCATAGCAACACCTTAGCAACCGCCTAGCAACCATCTAGCAACACCTTAGCAACCACCCCGGATACCATTGCAACACCTTAGCAACCACCTAGCAACACCTTAGCAACCACCTAGCAACCACTTAGCAACACCTTAGCAACCACCCTGGATACGATAGCAACACCTTAGCAACCACTTAGCAACACCTTAGCAACACCATAGCAGATACCAGCCAGCTCTGCAATCACACTCGCAGTTTCTGTAGGAACTGCAATCTAGTTATTATTATTAGTGTGATTGCAGTAATGCAATCACAGTATTGATCTTCTTAAGTCTTATTCTTATTAGTGTGATTGCAGTAATGCAATCACAGTATTGTTCTTCTTAAGTCTTATTCTTCTTCTTCTTCTTCTTATTATTCCACCTGTTTTTTGTCCGGTTAACTAGTGCCGCAGTTTTCGAAATATCGACTTCGTTCAAAAGAGAAAACGTGCGTCTATATCGGGAATGGTGGGCTTGTATACAGCTTTCCGATCGGACTTACGTTTTTCGTAAAAACTTCGTAAGTACGCGTTTTTTTGACCATTGAAAATGAATGGGCAGAACTTTGCACGCCCGTGGACGTCGCAATTTTTGAAATACGAAGATGAAACCAATTGAGGACCTGTAGAACTTATTGAGCTCTTTCCGAAAATATGCGTTACGAAAAGTTACGTCGTACGGATTTCGTACGATTGTCGTACGAAGTGGCCCCATTGGAATGAATGGGGCCAATCGGAGGACGGCAGCTAGATCGAAGGACAGGTAGCTAGAACTCCAGTACTGTGAGTGTATGGAGCAGCTATGGGATAAATCAGCGTTAGGTCAAAAGTTTGGACACCCCGGCCCCCCAGTACTGTGTGTAATGGAGCCACGGGTCAAAAGTTTGGACACCCCAGAGCCCCAGTACTGTGTGTAATGGAGCCACGGGTCAAAAGTTTGGACACCCCGGCCCCCCCAGTACTGTGTGTAATGGAGCCACGGGTCAAAAGTTTGGACACCCCGGCCCCAAAGTACTGTGTGTAATGGAGCCACGGGTCAAAAGTTTGGACACCCCAGAGCCCCAGTACTGTGTGTAATGGAGCCACGGGTCAAAAGTTTGGACACCCCGGCCCCCCAGTACTGTGTGTAATGGAGCCACGGGTCAAAAGTTTGGACACCCCCGAACGGCCAGAGCAACCTAGCGTGCATAGCTGATTGATGTATTTGCACGTTGCGTAGCAACGTGCAAACACCATTTAATCAAATTTATGCATATACATCACCTAGCAACCACCTAGAAACACCATAGCAACCACCCTGGATACCATAGCAACACATTAGCAACCGCCTAGCAACACCATAGCAACCACCTAGCAACCATCTAGCAACACCTTAGCAACCACCCCAGATACCATAGCAACACCTTAGCAACACCCTAGCAACCACCTAGCAACCACCTAGCAACACCTTAGCAACGACCCCGGATACCATAGCAACACCTTAGCAACCGCCTAGCAACACCCTAGCAACCACCTAGCAACCACCTAGCAACACCTTAGCAACCACCCCGGATACCATAGCAACACCTTAGCAACCGCCTAGCAACACCCTAGCAACCACCTAGCAACCACCTAGCAACACCTTAGCAACCACCCCGGATACCATAGCAACACCTTAGCAACCGCCTAGCAACACCCTAGCAACCACCTAGCAACCACCTAGCAACACCTTAGCAACCACCCCGGATACCATAGCAACACCTTAGCAACCGCCTAGCAACACCCTAGCAACCACCTAGCAACCACCTAGCAACACCTTAGCAACCACCCCGGATACCATAGCAACACCTTAGCAACCGCCTAGCAACACCCTAGCAACCACCTAGCAACCACCTAGCAACACCTTAGCAACCACCCCGGATACCATAGCAACACCTTAGCAACCGCCTAGCAACACCCTAGCAACCACCTAGCAACACCTTAGCAACCACCCCGGATACCATAGCAACACCTTAGCAACCGCCTAGCAACACCCTAGCAACAACCTAGCAACCACCTAGCAACACCTTAGCAACCACCCCGGATACCATAGCAACACCTTAGCAACCGCCTAGCAACACCCTAGCAACCACCTAGCAACCACCTAGGAACACCTTAGCAACCACCCCGGATACCATAGCAACACCTTAGCAACCGCCTAGCAACACCTTAGCAACCACCTAGCAACCACCTAGCAACACCTTAGCAACCACCCCGGATACCATAGCAACACCTTAGCAACCGCCTAGCAACACCTTAGCAACCACCTAGCAACCACCTAGCAACACCTTAGCAACCACCCCGGATACCATAGCAACACCTTAGCAACCGCCTAGCAACACCTTAGCAACCACCTAGCAACCACCTAGCAACACCTTAGCAACCACCCCGGATACCATAGCAACACCTTAGCAACCACCTAGCAACACCTTAGCAACCACCCCGGATACCATAGCAACACCTTAGCAACCACCCCGGATACCATAGCAACACCTTAGCAACCGCCTAGCAACACCCTAGCAACCACCTAGCAACACCTTAGCAACCACCCCGGATACCATAGCAACACCTTAGCAACTGCCTAGCAACACCCTAGCAACCACCTAGCAACACCTTAGCAACCACCCCGGATACCATAGCAACACCTTAGCAACCGCCTAGCAACACCCTAGCAACCACCTAGCAACACCTTAGCAACCATCCTGGATACCATAGCAACACCTTAGCAACCGCCTAGCAATACCTTAGCAACCACCTAGCAACATCTTAGCAACCACCCCGGATACCACAGCAACACCTTAGCAACCACCTAGCAACACCTTAGCAACCACCTAGCAACACCTTAGCAACCACCTAGCAACACCTTAGCAGATACCAGCCAGCACTGCAATCACACTCGCAGTTTCTGCAGGAACTGCAATCTAGTTATTATTAGTGTGATTGCAGTAATGCAATCACAGTATTGTTCTTCTTAAGTCTTATTCTTCTTCTTCTTCTTATTATTATTATTCCACCTGTTTTTTGTCCGGTTAACTAGTGCCGCAGTTTTCGAAATATCGACTTCGTTCAAAAGAGAAAATGTGCGTACATATCGGGAATGGTGGGCTTGTATACAGCTTTCCGATCGGACTTACGTTTTTCGTAAAAACTTCGTAAGTACGCGTTTTTTTGCCCATTGAAAATGAATGGACAGAACTTTGCACGCCCGTGGACGTCGCAATTTTTGAAATACGAAGATGAAACCAATTGAGGACCTGTAGGACTTATTGAGCTCTTTCCGAAAATATGCGTTACGAAAAGTTACGACGTACGGATTTCGTACGAATGTCGTACGAAGTGGCCCCATAGGAATGAATGGGGCCAATCGGAGGACGGCAGCTAGATCGAAGGACAGGTAGCTAGAACTCCAGTACTGTGAGTGTATGGAGCAGCTATGGGATAAATCAGCGTTAGGTCAAAAGTTTGGACACCCCGGCCCCCCAGTACTGTGTGTAATGGAGCCATGGGTCAAAAGTTTGGACACCCCGGCCCCCCAGTACTGTGTGTAATGGAGCCACGGGTCAAAAGTTTGGACACCCCCGAACGGCCAGAGCAACCTAGCGTGCATAGCTGATTGATGTATTTGCACGTTGCGTAGCAACGTGCAAACACCATTTAATCAAATTTATGCATATACATCACCTAGCAACCACCTAGAAACACCATAGCAACCACCCCGGATACCATAGCAACACCTTAGCAACCGCCTAGCAACCGCCTAGCAACCACCTAGCAACCACCTAGCAACACCTTAGCAACCACCCCGGATACCATAGCAACACCTTAGCAACCGCCTAGCAACACCCTAGCAACCACCTAGCAACCACCTAGCAACCACCTAGCAACCACCCCGGATACCATAGCAACACCTTAGCAACCGCCTAGCAACACCCTAGCAACCACCTAGCAACCACCTAGCAACACCTTAGCAACCACCCAAGATACCATAGCAACACCTTAGCAACCGCCTAGCAACACCCTAGCAACCACCTAGCAACCACCTAGCAACACCTTAGCAACCACCCAAGATACCATAGCAACACCTTAGCAACCGCCTAGCAACACCTTAGCAACCACCTAGCAACCACCTAGCAACACCTTAGCAACCACCCCGGATACCATAGCAACACCTTAGCAACCGCCTAGCAACACCTTAGCAACCACCTAGCAACCACCTAGCAACACCTTAGCAACCACCCCGGATACCATAGCAACACCTTAGCAACCGCCTAGCAACACCTTAGCAACCACCTAGCAACCACCTAGCAACACCTTAGCAACCACCCCGGATACCATAGCAACACCTTAGCAACCGCCTAGCAACACCTTAGCAACCACCTAGCAACCACCTAGCAACACCTTAGCAACCACCCAAGATACCATAGCAACACCTTAGCAACCGCCTAGCAACACCCTAGCAACCACCTAGCAACCACCTAGCAACACCTTAGCAACCACCCCGGATACCATAGCAACACCTTAGCAACCGCCTAGCAACACCTTAGCAACCACCTAGCAACACCTTAGCAACCACCCCGGATACCATAGCAACACCTTAGCAACCGCCTAGCAACACCTTAGCAACCACCTAGCAACCACCTAGCAACACCTTAGCAACCACCCCGGATACCATAGCAACACCTTAGCAACCGCCTAGCAACACCTTAGCAACCACCTAGCAACCACCTAGCAACACCTTAGCAACCACCCCGGATACCATAGCAACACCTTAGCAACCGCCTAGCAACACCTTAGCAACCACCTAGCAACCACCTAGCAACACCTTAGCAACCACCCCGGATACCATAGCAACACCTTAGCAACCGCCTAGCAACACCCTAGCAACCACCTAGCAACCACCTAGCAACACCTTAGCAACCACCCCGGATACCATAGCAACACCTTAGCAACCGCCTAGCAACACCCTAGCAACCACCTAGCAACCACCTAGCAACACCTTAGCAACCACCCCGGATACCATAGCAACACCTTAGCAACCGCCTAGCAACACCCTAGCAACCACCTAGCAACCACCTAGCAACACCTTAGCAACCACCCCGGATACCATAGCAACACCTTAGCAACCGCCTAGCAACACCCTAGCAACCACATAGCAACCACCTAGCAACACCTTAGCAACCACCCCGGATACCATAGCAACACCTTAGCAACCGCCTAGCAACACCTTAGCAACCACCTAGCAACCACCTAGCAACACCTTAGCAACCACCTAGCAACACCTTAGCAACCACCCCGGATACCATAGCAACACCTTAGCAACCACCTAGCAACCACCTAGCAACCACCTAGCAACACCTTAGCAACCACACCGGATACCATAGCAACACCTTAGCAACCGCCTAGCAACACCCTAGCAACCACCTAGCAACCACCTAGCAACACCTTAGCAACCACCCCGGATACCATAGCAACACCTTAGCAACCGCCTAGCAACACTCTAGCAACCACCTAGCAACACCTTAGCAACCACCCCGGATACCATAGCAACACCTTAGCAACCGCCTAGCAACACCTTAGCAACCACCTAGCAACCGCCTAGCAACACCCTAGCAACCACCTAGCAACCACCTAGCAACACCTTAGCAACCACCCCGGATACCATAGCAACACCTTAGCAACCGCCTAGCAACACCCTAGCAACCACCTAGCAACCACCTAGCAACACCTTAGCAACCACCCCGGATACCATAGCAACACCTTAGCAACCGCCTAGCAACACCTTAGCAACCACCTAGCAACCACCTAGCAACACCTTAGCAACCACCCCAAATACCATAGCAACACCTTAGCAACCGCCTAGCAACACCTTAGCAACCACCTAGCAACCACCTAGCAACACCTTAGCAACCACCCCGGATACCATAGCAACACCTTAGCAACCGCCTAGCAACCAGCTAGCAACCACCTAGCAACACCTTAGCAACCACCTAGCAACACCTTAGCAACCACCTAGCAACACCATAGCAGATACCAGCCAGCACTGCAATCACACTCGCAGTTTCTGTAGGAACTGCAATCTAGTTATTAGTGTGATTGCAGTAATGCAATCACAGTATTGTTCTTCTTAAGTCTTATTCTTCTTCTTCTTCTTCTTCTTCTTATTATTCCACCTGTTTTTTGTCCGGTTAACTAGTGCCGCAGTTTTCGAAATATCGACTTCGTTCAAAAGAGAAAACGTGCGTCCATATCGGGAATGGTGGGCTTGTATACAGCTTTCCGATCGGACTTACGTTTTTCGTAAAAACTTCGTAAGTACGCGTTTTTTTGACCATTGAAAATGAATGGGCAGAACTTTGCACGCCCGTGGACGTCGCAATTTTTGAAATACGAAGATGAAACCAATTGAGGACCTGTAGAACTTATTGAGCTCTTTCCGAAAATATGCGTTACGAAAAGTTACGACGTACGGATTTCGTACGAATGTCGTACGAAGTGGCCCCATTGGAATGAATGGGGCCAATCGGAGGACGGCAGCTAGATCGAAGGACAGGTAGCTAGAACTCCAGTACTGTGTGTAATGGAGCAGCTATGGGATAAAACAGCATTAGGTCAAAAGTTTGGACACCCCGGCCCCCCAGTACTGTGTGTAATGGAGCCACGGGTCAAAAGTTTGGACACCCCGGCCCCCCAGTACTGTGTGTAATGGAGCCACGGGTCAAAAGTTTGGACACCCCCGAACGGCCAGAGCAACCTAGCGTGCATAGCTGATTGATGTATTTGCACGTTGCGTAGCAACGTGCAAACACCATTTAATCAAATTTATGCATATACATCACCTAGCAACCACCTAGAAACACCATAGCAACCACCCCGGATACCATAGCAACACCTTAGCAACCGCCTAGCAACACCATAGCTACCACCTAGCAACCATCTAGCAACACCTTAGCAACCACCCCAGATACCATAGCAACACCTTAGCAACCCCCTAGCAACACCCTAGCAACCACCTAGCAACCACCTAGCAACACCTTAGCAACCACCCCGGATACCATAGCAACACCTTAGCAACCGCCTAGCAACACCCTAGCAACCACCTAGCAACCACCTAGCAACACCTTAGCAAACACCCCGGATACCATAGCAACACCTTAGCAACCGCCTAGCAACACCCTAGCAACCACCTAGCAACCACCTAGCAACACCTTAGCAACCACCCCGGATACCATAGCAACACCTTAGCAACCGCCTAGCAACACCCTAGCAACCACCTAGCAACCACCTAGCAACACCTTAGCAACAACCCCGGATACCATAGCAACACCTTAGCAACCGCCTAGCAACACCCTAGCAACCACCTAGCAACCACCTAGCAACACCTTAGCAACCACCCCGGATACCATAGCAACACCTTAGCAACCGCCTAGCAACACCCTAGCAACCACCTAGCAACCACCTAGCAACACCTTAGCAACCACCCCGGATACCATAGCAACACCTTAGCAACCGCCTAGCAACACCCTAGCAACCACCTAGCAACACCTTAGCAACCACCCCGGATACCATAGCAACACCTTAGCAACCGCCTAGCAACACCCTAGCAACCACCTAGCAACACCTTAGCAACCACCCCGGATACCATAGCAACACCTTAGCAACCGCCTAGCAACACCTTAGCAACCACCTAGCAACACCTTAGCAACCACCCCGGATACCATAGCAACACCTTAGCAACCGCCTAGCAACACCTTAGCAACCACCTAGCAACACCTTAGCAACCACCCCGGATACCATAGCAACACCTTAGCAACCGCCTAGCAACACCCTAGCAACCACCTAGCAACCACCTAGCAACACCTTAGCAACCACCCCGGATACCATAGCAACACCCTAGCAACCACCTAGCAACACCTTAGCAACCACCCCGGATACCATAGCAACACCTTAGCAACCACCTAGCAACACCTTAGCAACCACCTAGCAACCACCTAGCAACACCTTAGCAACCACCCCGGATACCATAGCAACACCTTAGCAACCGCCTAGCAACACCTTAGCAACCACCTAGCAACCACCTAGCAACAACTTAGCAACCACCCTGGATACCATAGCAACACCTTAGCAACCGCCTAGCAACACCTTAGCAACCACCTAGCAACACCTTAGCAACCACCCCAGATACCATAGCAACACCTTAGCAACCGCCTAGCAACACCTTAGCAACCACCTAGCAACCACTTAGCAACACCTTAGCAACCACCCCGGATACCATAGCCACACCTTAGCAACCACTTAGCAACACCTTAGCAACACCATAGCAGATACCAGCCAGCACTGCAATCACACTCGCAGTTTCTGTAGGAACTGCAATCTAGTTATTATTATTATTCCACCTGTTTTTTGTCCGGTTAACTAGTGCCGCAGTTTTCGAAATATCGACTTCGTTCAAAAGAGAAAACGTGCGTCCATATCGGGAATGGTGGGCTTGTATACAGCTTTCCGATCGGACTTACGTTTTTCGTAAAAACTTCGTAAGTACGCGTTTTTTTGCCCATAGAAAATGAATGGGCAGAACTTTGCACGTCCGTGGACGTCGCAATTTTTGAAATACTAAGATGAAACCAATTGAGGACCTGTAGAACTTATTGAGCTCTTTCCGAAAATATGCGTTACGAAAAGTTACGACGTACGGATTTCGTACGAATGTCGTACGAAGTGGCCCCATTGGAATGAATGGGGCCAATCGGAGGACGGCAGCTAGATCGAAGGACAGGTAGCTAGAACTCCAGTACTGTGAGTGTATGGAGCAGCTATGGGATAAAACAGCATTAGGTCAAAAGTTTGGACACCCCGGCCCCCCAGTACTGTGTGTAATGGAGCCACGGGTCAAAAGTTTGGACACCCCGGCCCCCCAGTACTGTGTGTAATGGAGCCACGGGTCAAAAGTTTGGACACCCCCGAACGGCCAGAGCAACCTAGCGTGCATAGCTGATTGATGTATTTGCACGTTGCGTAGCAACGTGCAAACACCATTTAATCAAATTTATGCATATACATCACCTAGCAACCACCTAGAAACACCATAGCAACCACCCTGGATACCATAGCAACACCTTAGCAACCGCCTAGCAACACCATAGCAACCACCTAGCAACCATCTAGCAACACCTTAGCAACCACCCCAGATACCATAGCAACACCTTAGCAACCGCCTAGCAACACCCTAGCAACCACCTAGCAACCACCTAGCAACACCTTAGCAACCACCCCGGATACCATAGCAACACCTTAGCAACCGCCTAGCAACACCATAGCAACCACCTAGCAACCACCTAGCAACACCTTAGCAACCACCCCGGATACCATAGCAACACCTTAGCAACCGCCTAGCAACACCCTAGCAACCACCTAGCAACACCTTAGCAACCACCCCGGATACCATAGCAACACCTTAGCAACCGCCTAGCAACACCCTAGCAACCACCTAGCAACCACCTAGCAACACCTTAGCAACCACCCCGGATACCATAGCAACACCTTAGCAACCGCCTAGCAACACCCTAGCAACCACCTAGCAACACCTTAGCAACCACCCCGGATACCATAGCAACACCTTAGCAACCGCCTAGCAACACCCTAGCAACCACCTAGCAACCACCTAGCAACACCTTAGCAACCACCCCGGATACCATAGCAACACCTTAGCAACCGCCTAGCAACACCCTAGCAACCACCTAGCAACCACCTAGCAACACCTTAGCAACCACCCCGGATACCATAGCAACACCTTAGCAACCGCCTAGCAACACCCTAGCAACCACCTAGCAACCACCTAGCAACACCTTAGCAACCACCCCGGATACCATAGCAACACCTTAGCAACCGCCTAGCAACACCCTAGCAACCACTTAGCAACACCTTAGCAACCACCCTGGATACCATAGCAACACCTTAGCAACCGCCTAGCAACACCATAGCAACCACCTAGCAACCACCTAGCAACACCTTAGCAACCACCCGGGATACCATAGCAACACCTTAGCAACCGCCTAGCAACACCCTAGCAACCACCTAGCAACCACCTAGCAACACCTTAGCAACCACCCCGGATACCATAGCAACACCTTAGCAACCGCCTAGCAACCACCTAGCAACCACCTAGCAACACCTTAGCAACCACCCCGGATACCATAGCAACACCTTAGCAACCGCCTAGCAACAACTTAGCAACCACCTAGCAACCACCTAGCAACACCTTAGCAACCACCCCGGATACCATAGCAACACCTTAGCAACCGCCTAGCAACACCTTAGCAACCACCTAGCAACCAGCTAGCAACACCTTAGCAACCACCCCGGATACCATAGCAACACCTTAGCAACCACCTAGCAACACCTTAGCAACCACCTAGCAACACCTTAGCAACCACCCCAGATACCATAGCAACACCTTAGCAACCGCCTAGCAACACCTTAGCAACCACCTAGCAACCACTTAGCAACACCTTAGCAACCACCCCGGATACCATAGCCACACCTTAGCAACCACTTAGCAACACCTTAGCAACACCACAGCAGATACCAGCCAGCACTGCAATCACACTCGCAGTTTCTGTAGGAACTGCAATCTAGTTATTATTATTATTAGTGTGATTGCAGTAATGCAATCACAGTACTGATCTTCTTAAGTCTTATTCTTCTTCTTCTTCTTCTTCTTCTTATTATTCCACCTGTTTTTTGTCCGGTTAACTAGTGCCGCAGTTTTCGAAATATCGACTTCGTTCAAAAGAGAAAACGTGCGTCCATATCGGGAATGGTGGGCTTGTATACAGCTTTCCGATCGGACTTACGTTTTTCGTAAAAACTTCGTAAGTACGCGTTTTTTTGCCCATTGAAAATGAATGGGCAGAACTTTGCACGCCCGTGGACGTCGCAATTTTTGAAATACGAAGATGAAACCAATTGAGGACCTGTAGAACTTATTGAGCTCTTTCCGAAAATATGCGTTACGAAAAGTTACGACGTACGGATTTCGTACGATTGTCGTACGAAGTGGCCCCATTGGAATGAATGGGGCCAATCGGAGGACGGCAGCTAGATCGAAGGACAGGTAGCTAGAACTCCAGTACTGTGAGTGTATGGAGCAGCTATGAGATAAAACAGCATTAGGTCAAAAGTTTGGACACCCCGGCCCCCCAGTACTGTGTGTAATGGAGCCATGGGTCAAAAGTTTGGACACCCCGGCCCCCCAGTACTGTGTGTAATGGAGCCACGGGTCAAAAGTTTGGACACCCCCGAATGGCCAGAGCAACCTAGCGTGCATAGCTGATTGATGTATTTGCACGTTGCGTAGCAACGTGCAAACACCATTTAATCTAATTTATGCATATAAATCACCTAGCAACCACCTAGCAACACCTTAGCAACCATCCCGGATACCATAGCAACACCTTAGCAACCGCCTAGCAACACCCTAGCAACCACCTAGCAACCACCTAGCAACACCTTAGCAACCACCCCGGATACCATAGCAACACCTTAGCAACCGCCTAGCAACACCTTAGCAACCACCTAGCAACCACCTAGCAACACCTTAGCAACCACCCCGGATACCATAGCAACACCTTAGCAACCGCCTAGCAACACCTTAGCCACCACCTAGCAACCACCTAGCAACACCTTAGCAACCACCCCGGATACCATAGCAACACCTTAGCAACCGCCTAGCAACACCCTAGCAACCACCTAGCAACACCTTAGCAACCACCCCGGATACCATAGCAACACCTTAGCAACCGCCTAGCAACCACCTAGCAACACCTTAGCAACCACCCCGGATACCTTAGCAACACCTTAGCAACCGCCTAGCAACCACCTAGCAACCACCTAGCAACACCTTAGCAACCACCTAGCAACACCTTAGCAACCTCCCCGGATACCATAGCAACACCTTAGCAACCGCCTAGCAACACCTTAGCAACCGCATAGCAACCACTTAGCAACACCTTAGCAACCACCCCGGATACCATAGCAACACCTTAGCAATCGCCTAGCAACCACCTAGCAACACCTTAGCAACCACCCCGGATACCATAGCAACACCTTAGCGACCGCCTAGCAACACCCTAGCAACAACCTAGCAACCACCTAGCAACACCTTAGCAACCACCCTGGATACCATAGCAACACCTTAGCAACCGCCTAGCAACACCCTAGCAACCACCTAGCAACCACCTAGCAACACCTTAGCAACCACCCCGGATACCATAGCAACACCTTAGCAACTGCCTAGCAACACCCTAGCAACCACCTAGCAACACCTTAGCAACCACCCCGGATACCATAGCAACACCTTAGCAACCGCCTAGCAACGCCTTAGCCACCACCTAGCAACCACCTAGCAACACCTTAGCAACCACCCCGGATACCATAGCAACACCTTAGCAACCGCCTAGCAACACCCTAGCAACCACCTAGCAACACCTTAGCAACCACCCCGGATACCATAGCAACACCTTAGCAACCGCCTAGCAACCACCTAGCAACACCTTAGCAACCACCCCGGATACCTTAGCAACACCTTAGCAACCGCCTAGCAACCACCTAGCAACCACCTAGCAACACCTTAGCAACACCTTAGCAACCACCTAGCAACACCTTAGCAACCTCCCCGGATACCATAGCAACACCTTAGCAACCGCCTAGCAACACCTTAGCAACCGCATAGCAACCACTTAGCAACACCTTAGCAACCACCCCGGATACCATAGCAACACCTTAGCAACCGCCTAGCAACCACCTAGCAACACCTTAGCAACCACCCCGGATACCATAGCAACACCTTAGCGACCGCCTAGCAACACCTTAGCAACCACCTAGCAACACCTTAGCAACCACCCCGGATACCATAGCAACACCTTAGCAACCGCCTAGCAACACCCTAGCAACCACCTAGCAACCACCTAGCAACACCTTAGCAACCACCCCGGTTACCATAGCAACACCTTAGCAACCGCCTAGCAACACCTTAGCAACCACCTAGCAACCACCTAGCAACACCTTAGCAACCACCCCGGATACCATAGCAACACCTTAGCAACCGCCTAGCAACACCCTAGCAACAACCTAGCAACCACCTAGCAACACCTTAGCAACCACCCCGGATACCATAGCAACACCTTAGCGACCGCCTAGCAACACCTCAGCAACCACCTAGCAACACCTTAGCAACCACCCCGGATACCATAGCAACACCTTAGCAACCGCCTAGCAACACCCTAGCAACCACCTAGCAACCACCTAGCAACACCTTAGCAACCACCCCGGATACCATAGCAACACCTTAGCAACCGCCTAGCAACACCCTAGCAACCACCTAGCAACACCTTAGCAACCACCCCGGATACCATAGCAACACCTTAGCAACCGCCTAGCAACACCCTAGCAACCACCTAGCAACACCTTAGCAACCACCCTGGATACCATAGCAACACCTTAGCAACCGCCTAGCAACACCTTAGCAACCACCTAGCAACCACTTAGCAACACCTTAGCAACCACCCCGGATACCATAGCAACACCTTAGCAACCGCCTAGCAACCACCTAGCAACCACCTAGCAACACCTTAGCAACCACCCCGGATACCTTAGCAACACCTTAGCAACCGCCTAGCAACCACCTAGCAACCACCTAGCAACACCTTAGCAACCACCCCAGATACCATAGCAACACCTTAGCAACCGCCTAGCAATACCTTAGCAACCACCTAGCAACATCTTAGCAACCATCCCGGATACCATAGCAACACCTTAGCAACCACCTAGCAACACCTTAGCAACCACCTAGCAACACCTTAGCAACACCATAGCAGATACCAGCCAGCACTGCAATCACACTCGCAGTTTCTGTAGGAACTGCAATCTAGTTCCACCTGTTTTTTGTCCGGTTAACTAGTGCCGCAGTTTTCGAAATATCGACTTCGTTCAAAAGAGAAAACGTGCGTCTATATCGGGAATGGTGGGCTTGTATACAGCTTTCCGATCGGACTTACGTTTTTCGTAAAAACTTCGTAAGTACGCGTTTTTTTGCCCATTGACAATGAATGGGCAGAACTTTGCACGCCCGTGGACGTCGCAATTTTTGAAATACGAAGATGAAACCAATTGAGGACCTGTAGAACTTATTGAGCTCTTTCCGAAAATATGCGTTACGAAAAGTTACGACGTACGGATTTCGTACGAATGTCGTACGAAGTGGCCCCATTGGAATGAATGGGGCCAATCGGAGGACGGCAGCTAGATCGAAGGACAGGTAGCTAGAACTCCAGTACTGTGAGTGTATGGAGCAGCTATGGGATAAAACAGCATTAGGTCAAAAGTTTGGACACCCCGGCCCCCCAGTACTGTGTGTAATGGAGCCATGGGTCAAAAGTTTGGACACCCCGGCCCCCCAGTACTGTGTGTAATGGAGCCACGGGTCAAAAGTTTGGACACCCCCGAACGGCCAGAGCAACCTAGCGTGCATAGCTAATTGATGTATTTGCACGTTGCGTAGCAACGTGCAAACACCATTTAATCTAATTTATGCATATAAATCACCTAGCAACCACCTAGAAACACCATAGCAACCACCACAGATACCATAGCAACACCTTAGCAACCGCCTAGCAACACCTTAGCAACCACCTAGCAACCACCTAGCAACACCTTAGCAACCTCCCCGGATACCATAGCAACACCTTAGCAACCGCCTAGCAACACCTTAGCAACCGCATAGCAACCACTTAGCAACACCTTAGCAACCACCCCGGATACCATAGCAACACCTTAGCAACCGCCTAGCAACCACCTAGCAACCACCTAGCAACCACCTAGCAACACCTTAGCAACCACCCCGGATACCATAGCAACACCTTAGCAACCGCCTAGCAACACCTTAGCAACCACCTAGCAACCACCTAGCAACACCTTAGCAACCACCCCGGATACCATAGCAACACCTTAGCAACCGCCTAGCAACACCCTAGCAACAACCTAGCAACCACCTAGCAACACCTTAGCAACCACCCTGGATACCATAGCAACACCTTAGCAACCGCCTAGCAACACCCTAGCAACCACCTAGCAACCACCTAGCAACACCTTAGCAACCACCCCGGATACCGTAGCAACACCTTAGCAACCGCCTAGCAACACCCTAGCAACCACCTAGCAACCACCTAGCAACACCTTAGCAACCACCCTGGATACCATAGCAACACCTTAGCAACCGCCTAGCAACACTCTAGCAACCACCTAGCAACCACCTAGCAACACCTTAGCAACCACCCCGGATACCATAGCAACACCTTAGCAACCGCCTAGCAACACCTTAGCAACCACCTAGCAACCACTTAGCAACACCTTAGCAACCACCACGGATACCATAGCAACACCTTAGCAACCGCCTAGCAACACCCTAGCAACCACCTAGCAACCACCTAGCAACACCTTAGCAACCACCCCGGATACCATAGCAACACCTTAGCAACCGCCTAGCAACACCCTAGCAACCACCTAGCAACCACCTAGCAACACCTTAGCAACCACCCCAGATACCATAGCAACACCTTAGCAACCGCCTAGCAACACCCTAGCAACCACCTAGCAACACCTTAGCAACCACCCCGGATACCATAGCAACACCTTAGCAACCGGCTAGCAACACCTTAGCAACCACCTAGCAACCACCTAGCAACACCTTAGCAACCACCCCGGATACCATAGCAACACCTTAGCAACCGCCTAGCAACACCCTAGCAACCACCTAGCAACCACCTAGCAACACCTTAGCAACCACCCCGGATACCGTAGCAACACCTTAGCAACCGCCTAGCAACACCCTAGCAACCACCTAGCAACCACCTAGCAACACCTTAGCAACCACCCTGGATACCATAGCAACACCTTAGCAACCGCCTAGCAACACTCTAGCAACCACCTAGCAACCACCTAGCAACACCTTAGCAACCACCCCGGATACCATAGCAACACCTTAGCAACCGCCTAGCAACACCTTAGCAACCACCTAGCAACCACTTAGCAACACCTTAGCAACCACCACGGATACCATAGCAACACCTTAGCAACCGCCTAGCAACACCCTAGCAACCACCTAGCAACCACCTAGCAACACCTTAGCAACCACCCCGGATACCATAGCAACACCTTAGCAACCGCCTAGCAACACCCTAGCAACCACCTAGCAACCACCTAGCAACACCTTAGCAACCACCCTGGATACCATCGCAACACCTTAGCAACCGCCTAGCAACACCCTAGCAACCACCTAGCAACCACCTAGCAACATCTTAGCAACCACCCCGGATACCATAGCAACACCTTAGCAACCACCTAGCAACACCTTAGCAACCACCTAGCAACACCTTAGCAGATACCAGCCAGCACTGCAATCACACTCGCAGTTTCTGCAGGAACTGCAATCTAGTTCTTCTTCTTCTTCTTATTATTATTATTCCACCTGTTTTTTGTCCGGTTAACTAGTGCCGCAGTTTTCGAAATATCGACTTCGTTCAAAAGAGAAAACGTGCGTCCATATCGGGAATGGTGGGCTTGTATACAGGTTTCCGATCGGACTTACGTTTTTCGTAAAAACTTCGTAAGTACGCGTTTTTTTGCCCATTGAAAATGAATGGGCAGAACTTTGCACGCCCGTGGACGTCGCAATTTTTGAAATACGAAGATGAAACCAATTGAGGACCTGTAGAACTTATTGAGCTCTTTCCGAAAATATGCGTTACGAAAAGTTACGACGTACGGATTTCGTACGATTGTCGTACGAAGTGGCCCCATTGGAATGAATGGGGCCAATCGGAGGACGGCAGCTAGATCGAAGGACAGGTAGCTAGAACTCCAGTACTGTGTGTAATGGAGCAGCTATGGGATAAAACAGTACTGTGTGTAATGGAGCCATGGGTCAAAAGTTTGGACACCCCGGCCCCCCATTACTGTGTGTAATGGAGCCACGGGTCAAAAGTTTGGACACCCCGGCCCCCCAGTACTGTGTGTAATGGAGCCACGGGTCAAAAGTTTGGACACCCCCGAACGGCCAGAGCAACCTAGCGTGCATAGCTGATTGATGTATTTGCACGTTGCGTAGCAACGTGCAAACACCATTTAATCTAATTTATGCATATAAATCACCTAGCAACCACCTAGAAACACCATAGCAACCACCACAGATACCATAGCAACACCTTAGCAACCGCCTAGCAACACCTTAGCAATCACCTAGCAACCACCTAGCAACACCTTAGCAACCTCCCCGGATACCATAGCAACACCTTAGCAACCGCCTAGCAACACCTTAGCAACCACCTAGCAACCACCTAGCAACACCTTAGCAACCTCCCCGGATACCATAGCAACACCTTAGCAACCGCCTAGCAACACCTTAGCAACCGCATAGCAACCACTTAGCAACACCTTAGCAACCACCCCGGATACCATAGCAACACCTTAGCAACCGCCTAGCAACCACCTAGCAACACCTTAGCAACCACCCCGGATACCATAGCAACACCTTAGCAACCGCCTAGCAACACCTTAGCAACCACCTAGCAACACCTTAGCAACCACCCCGGATACCATAGCAACACCTTAGCAACCGCCTAGCAACACCCTAGCAACCACCTAGCAACCACCTAGCAACACCTTAGCAACCACCCCGGATACCATAGCAACACCTTAGCAACCGCCTAGCAACACCTTAGCAACCACCTAGCAACCACCTAGCAACACCTTAGCAACCACCCCGGATACCATAGCAACACCTTAGCAACCGCCTAGCAACACCTTAGCAACCACCTAGCAACCACCTAGCAACACCTTAGCAACCACCCCGGATACCATAGCAACACCTTAGCAACCACCTAGCAACCACCTAGCAACACCTTAGCAACCACCCCGGATACCATAGCAACACCTTAGCAACCACCTAGCAACACCTTAGCAGCCACCCCAGATACCATAGCAACACCTTAGCAACCACCTAGCAACACCTTAGCAACCACCTAGTAACCACCTAGCAACACCTTAGCAACCACCCCGGATACCATAGCAACACCTTAGCAACCGCCTAGCAACACCCTAGCAACCACCTAGCAACCACCTAGCAACACCTTAGCAACCACCCCGGATACCATAGCAACACCTTAGCAACCGCCTAGCAACACCCTAGCAACCACCTAGCAACACCTTAGCAATGACCCCGGATACCATAGCAACACCTTAGCAACCGCCTAGCAACACCCTAGCAACCACTTAGCAACACCTTAGCAACCACCCCGGATACCATAGCAACACCTTAGCAACCGCCTAGCAACACCTTAGCAACCACCTAGCAACCACCTAGCAACACCTTAGCAACCACCCCGGATACCATAGCAACACCTTAGCAACCGCCTAGCAACACCTTAGCAACCACCTAGCAACCACTTAGCAACACCTTAGCAACCACCCCGGATACCATAGCCACACCTTAGCAACCACTTAGCAACACCTTAGCAACACCATAGCAGATACCAGCCAGCCCTGCAATCACACTCGCAGTTTCTGTAGGAACTGCAATCTAGTTCTTATTATTATTATTCCACCTGTTTTTTGTCCGGTTAACTAGTGCCGCAGTTTTCGAGATATCGACTTCGTTCAAAAGAGAAAACGTGCGTCCTTATCGGGAATGGTGGGCTTGTATACAGCTTTCCGATCGGACTTACGTTTTTCGTAAAAACTTCGTAAGTGTGCGCTTTTTTGCCCATTGAAAATGAATGGGCAGAACTTTGCACGGCCGTGTACGTCACAATTTTTGAGATACGAAGATGAAACCAATTGAGGACCTGTAGAACTTATTGAGCTCTTTCCGAAAATATGCGTCACGAAACGTTACGACATACGAATTTCGTACGATTGTCGTACGAAGTGGCCCCATAGGAATGAATGGGGCCATCGGAGGATGGCAGCTAGATCGAAGGACGGCAGCTAGAACTCCAGTACTGTGTGTAATGGAGCCACGGGTCAAAAGTTTGGGTACCCCGGCCAGCACTGCAATCACACTCGCAGTTTCTGCAGGAACTGCAATCTAGTTATTATTATTATTCCACCTGTTTTTTGTCCGGTTAACTAGTGCCGCAGTTTTCGAGATATCGACTTCGTTCAAAAGAGAAAACGTGCGTCCTTATCGGGAATGGTGGGCTTGTATACAGCTTTCCGATCGGACTTACGTTTTTCGTAAAAACTTCGTAAGTGTGCGCTTTTTTGCCCATTGAAAATGAATGGGCAGAACTTTGCACGGCCGTGTACGTCACAATTTTTGAGATACGAAGATGAAACCAATTGAGGACCTGTAGAACTTATTGAGCTCTTTCCGAAAATATGCGTCACGAAACGTTACGACATACGAATTTCGTACGATTGTCGTACGAAGTGGCCCCATAGGAATGAATGGGGCCATCGGAGGATGGCAGCTAGATCGAAGGACGGCAGCTAGAACTCCAGTACTGTGTGTAATGGAGCCACGGGTCAAAAGTTTGGGTACCCCGGCCAGCACTGCAATCACACTCGCAGTTTCTGCAGGAACTGCAATCTAGTTATATATGTACTCCAAAATGTTTAATAAATAAACCCAACCTAAAAGCAAATTACTTTCATGCCTAAAAACTACGGCTATTTTAAAATAGAATGGCGGCAAAGCCAAAAAGGCTAAAAGCTAAACTACTACAATGTTATCGGCTAGCTAACTGCATGCCATAAAATGAATTATCACAGAATAAACTGTAATTAAAGGAGCCTCTAGCATCTGGAGCTTGAGCTTTTTTCTCGTTATTTGGAATCTGAAGTTAAGATGTGTAACATGTGGTTGACCAGTAATCCCACACTGGATGAAGGGCATAATCAGCCTGACCACACTGGTTTACCCGGATAAACTCATTCAGCCTAGATAACCTTTACCAAATTGGTCAACCAGTGTGAACAGCTTGGTTATGCTCTCAGTGCAGGTAGTCAATTTCACTCAAATATAAACATGAACTGTTCTGCTGTAGAGATAAACAGGTCAATCAGCTTAAGCAGCTAGTTGTATAGTATAGAGTGTCTTTTCACCTGAATCACCAGCTTATCATCCACCTTAACTAAAAATAAAGACCCACTTAGGCCATTTAAAATCATGTACCAGCTAAAAGATAGCCTTAAGCTTGACTTGGTACACATTCTGTTGCTGCTTAAAAATGATAATAATAATTAAAGGACAATTAAGGATTTAGATTTTGTGTCTTCTTATTTGAACTGTGTGGTGCATAACAGAAATCTGTGTGGGTGGTGACCGCCGAACCTGTCCTTTGCCAGTCTCATTTCCACACTCAGGGTTGCCAGGTGTAGACAGCAGCATGCGAACAGTGTGCCACAGCCATAAGAACAGGCTATTTTTCTGCTAAACAGGTAATCACTGAGCTTCAGTAAGGTTTCTAACCATAGCTGAGTAGTTTACCACCACCACTAGCTTAATAGAGATTGTTATTTTGGACACTGAAATGTATATATTCACTTATCAGCTATAGACTCGTCGCTTGCCACTGTGTGTCGAGCTGGAAACCCCTGTGAACTTCACGCTAGGAAGACGTAGAAGGGGCAGAAAATCAGGTGTTTGAAAATTTGACCCCTGTAGCCATTCACACACTAGCATTTATTAGTGATTGTTCCATTAGAAACATTTGTAAAGGAATGTACTAAAGACTTTTAGCAGGTTTATTTTCCACATTTTCCATTCAGTATCAGCGGCATCTACATAATGCAATGTTACACTTTGACCAGCAGATAGCAGTATAACTATATGAATTTGTATATTTAAACACTGCATGTCCTGTGTGCAGTAGGCCACAAGGTGGCACTCAAGCTTAAGCTTATAGTGAAGCTTAATGACTGAAACAATGTTGATCCCCAGCTTTCTACTTCAGACCTACTCGAATATTCAGGTGATCTCCTCTATAAATATCAAAGTTAAATTTTAATCTCTGAGAGATATACAGACATACACGCTCCAAACAAGGAAGTAATGTCATGTTGACCATCTCCAAAGCAGTAAATCTCAGTCAGCACACACACACACACTCTTCTCATGCCCTGCAGTGATTATCAATCATTAATTTCACCCAGAGATAGAAATATCCCAGAAACCAGAGGAACCTGTCTGTCAGGAACTAAACATGTTGTTTGTGTGCACTCTGCTGGTGTAGGAACACACTACAAGTCCATTCATAGCAAACACATGAGAAGATGCATATGTACAGTAGTTATTAAGTTGTTAGTTTCAACAAAAAAAAAAACAATGAAACAGATACATAAATAATAAACCCTAGAATGGTATAATGAATAGAAGGAATAATCTAAACCTGGAGGTGCTCCTGTATCAGTCATCAACCTGCATTCCTTCTCCTCCCACACAAACAGGTTCAATCAAAGGTTCACACGCCCAAAGGAGAACCTTCTGGACCTTATTCTAAGGTCCAAACAAGGAGTGATTATTTTCTAGAACTATCTACCAGTCTCTGACATCAACATAGAGAACATTTTTCCCTCTCCTCCATGCAGAATTCTTTCAGCTGTGTAATGCTTCATCTTAAGTGTTTGCATAGATGGACTCAACATATCATCAGTCTATGATATAAAAGAGTTTTCCATGCCCTGCCTTAGCAAGGCAGCATCCCACATGCTCCAATTCTGTGTTTGATTTGAGACATACTTTTATACCTATTACTGTGGCCAAAATAATCTAACCATTTTGAAAGAATTGGTCCTAAGCATATTGACCCCAGAAGTCCAGCTCTTTATCTAGGAT
This sequence comes from Astyanax mexicanus, assembly GCF_023375975.1. Classification (NCBI taxonomy): domain Eukaryota; kingdom Metazoa; phylum Chordata; class Actinopteri; order Characiformes; family Acestrorhamphidae; genus Astyanax; species Astyanax mexicanus. The sequence goes on along the minus strand of NC_064419.1, from coordinate 32,243,905 downwards.
CTTTGGATCTGGCTATGGTGATCCACTCACTTTTTTTTTTTACATTTAAGCAGAAATACACAAAGGGGAGTCCCAATATTTCGTTATAAGAACTTCACATTTTTGTCTAATACATTTTACATTTTATGTTTAAAATAATTTCTTCAAATTAATATATTTAGTTACATAGGCACTATTTAAATACTGCTCAAATGAAGTTATGATTAAATATGTTACAAAAAGACAGATTTTTACTAGGGTCCTAATTTTCACCCTGATAAGAGACTGTAGTTTTGCCTCAGTTTATCACACATGTGAGAAACTTCAGGGTGTTTACCAATCTGACTCATCATCTCTATTATTCTTAATATAAGTGCTGTCAGACTCGCCCAGATCTGTTGTTCTGTGTCTGTTTGTGTTATAATACTCTTGTCTATGTCATCTTCTCTATACGTCTGTGTTTTTCCTTGACTCACCCGGTTTGGTCGCACTCTCTCTCGGTGTGCACTCCGGCTCCTGATTCTAGACAAGGGGCCATCTACAGAGCTTTCAGCAGCAGCAGCGGACCGCCAGCTAACACTTCTTGACCGCGACCTTGATGATTCCTGTACACATTAAATTCACAATTTCAATTCAAGACCTAAGAACTCCATCACTATTTTTAATGTTTGTATATAAGGTCATCATAAATAATACATCTGCATTTAGTAAAAAAAAAATGTTCAAATGTATGCACTCTGTGCTCACCTGAGTCTCTCTGTTCCTTTGCTGTGTCTGGTTCAATTCCTGGGATGCCAGCTCCCAGGTTGGAGTCCATGTTGGAGGAGTCTCTCTACTGTGGACAGAGGCTGAAACTGAAGCTCCATCTCCAGGTGTCGTCCAAATTCTCTCTGGAGACAAAAGGTTAAACGGGGAGGTTCCCATGCTAGAGCCCTGGTTTTGAACCACTGGATATGTTAAAGAAGTTGGGGTTGGAGTAACAGTGGAAAATGAGGGTGTCAAAGTTGGGCTCAGGACAGATCCTGAACTTCTTCTTTCCTGTTGTTGAAGCATTTGCTCTATGCTGCTGCCCGGCCTGGTGCTGATGGGCCTTCTGGAACCTTCTGAAGCGGAAATCCACAGAGGTTCCTCCATTGGTAATTCACTTTGAGACACACCCCGAGGTTCAGTCTGCCACCCTGAGCCAGACTGGTGGCTCCCAGAGGCCCAGTCTGATTGAGGAAAGGCCTGGGATGGAGTTTTAGGTTGGTTCAATATTTGAGGTTGCAGGGGTGTTTGAAGCCTGGCTTGCTCTGGAGTGAAGGAAGGTTGGAAGGATGGTGGTTGCTGGTACTGAGGGATTGTGTTGGGTTGGACGTTCTGCAAAAGGGCTTGCGGATGAATAGATTGAGATTGTAACTGAGGCTGAAGCTGGTACTGAGGCTGAGGGATGCTCGGCTGCTGGTGCTGAGGGACTGTCCTAGGTTGAAGATTCTGCAAAAGGGCTTGAGGATTAACTGGTTTGGTTCCAGCAAAATCCTGCATACCAAAAGGGTCCACAGAAACCTCTGGTTTTGTTTGGTTTCTAAAGGAATCTATGTCCAAAATAGAAGGTCTGTAGGCTTCATCAATACGAGGTGAAGGCTGCTCTCTTCGACTTGATGGACTACTGTTCCAGTCACCCAGGGAAACTGAATCTAGATCCAGCACTTTAGGTCTTAATGGAGACTCCGCTGCCCTCTTTTCCTGCCTCTTCCATTCATCCACTTTCTGGGACTCTACTTCCTCATCTTTCTTTGGCCTAGTCAGTGGTTTATCCCTTTCTCTCTCCTGATGAGTTTGTCTCTTAGTCTCTTTCTGCATCTGAAATTCAAGAAGTTGATGTCTCTCAAGGTCCTTGATCCTCTCAAGATCCTCTCTGTTTCTCTGATCTCTCTCCTCTGACTTTTGCTGTTCTGACTGAGCCCATCTCCGCATTTCCTTCTGTTGCTCCAGTTCATTCTGTTTCTGCCTTTCCAGTTCCTTTTGCCTCTCAATTTCTCTTTGTCTTTTCAATTCTTTTTGTCTTTCAAGGTCCCTTTGCCTTTCAAGTTCCATCTGTCGCTCGAGCTCTTTTTGTCTCTCCAATTCTCGTTGTCTCTCCAACTCTCTCTGTCTTTCCAATTCTTTCTGCCTCTCAAGCTCTTTCTGTTTCTCAAGCTCTCTCTGTTTTTTTCTTTCAATCTCTCTCTGTCTTTCTAACTCCAGCTGCCTTTCCCTCTCTCGCTCTATCTCCTTTTGTTTCTCAAACTCAAACAGTTTCAGCTTTTCCTGGTCAAGCATTCTCTCCTTCTCTCTCTCGTATTCTTTCTGTCGTTTTCTTTCAAACTCTCTTTGTTCTTCCAATTCTCGCTCGGCTGCCTTTCTCTTCTCATATTCAATCTGTTTTTGACGGTCCCTTTCCAGTTGTTTCTGTCGTTCAGCTTCCCTTTGCCTGTCCAATTCCCTCTGTCTCTCCATCTCTTTCTGCCTCTCCCTTTCTTGCTCCCTCTGTCTTTCCAAATCCCTTTGCCTCGCTTTTTCTTTCTCCAGCTCCCTTTGTCTTTCCAATTCCCTCTTTTGTTCCCGCTCAGCCTCCTTCTGCTTCTCCAGGTCCCGTTTCCGTTCATACTCTGCAATCAGTTGTCTCTCCATCTCCAAGCTCTCGTCCATTACTCTCTCTTTTGATTGTGGTATATTCCACTGAGTTCCTTCTCTACCATCACTTCTCCTTGGTTCCTCCGGCAAACTTTTTCTAAGTGCGGAATCCATTGAAGGGTTCCTCCTTACTGAAGCTGATCTACTCGGATAACCTCGTCTCCCGGCTTTTACAGAAAAGTCATCAAAAGGCACGCCCGCCTTCAGAGGTTCCTCCGATAACCCTCGTTCTTCACTTCCAAACATCCCTTGTTTGTCCATTCCAGCTGCCTGGTGTACAGTCTCATTCATTTGACCCGTAAGAGCAAAGTAGGTTGCCCTTGGTCTGGCCACTGGATGCTCTCCAGTTTCTACTATCTTCTGCCTTCTGGCAGCTGTTGCAGCTTCTTCTCTTGCTCGGTCTGCCTCAATCTGTTTTTGTCTCTCTGCTTCCATCTGCCTCTGCCTCTCCGCCTCCATTTGTCTCTGCCTTTCGGCCTCCATCTGTCTCTGCCTTTCGGCCTCCATCTGTCTCTGCCTCTCGGCCTCCATCTGTCTCTGCCTCTCCGCCTCCATCTGTCTCTGCCTCTCCGCCTCCATCTGTCTCTGCCTTTCCGACTCCATCTGTCTCTGCCTCTCTGCCTCCAGCTGCTTCTGTCTCTCTGCCTCCAGCTGCCTCTGCCTCTCCGCCTCCATCTGCCTCTGCCTCTCCGCCTCCATCTGCCTCTGTCTCTCCGCCTCCATCTGCCTCTGCCTCTCCGCCTCCAGCTGCCTCTGCCTCTCCGCCTCCAGCTGCCTCTGCCTCTCCGCCTCCATCTGTCTCTGCCTCTCCGCCTCCATCTGTCTCTGCCTCTCCGCCTCCATCTGTCTCTGCCTCTCCGCCTCCATCTGTCTCTGCCTCTCCGCCTCCATCTGTCTCTGCCTCTCCGCCTCCATTTGTCTCTGCCTTTCCGACTCCATCTGTCTCTGCCTCTCTGCCTCCAGCTGCTTCTGTCTCTCTGCCTCCAGCTGCCTCTGCCTCTCCGCCTCCATCTGCCTCTGCCTCTCCGCCTCCATTTGCCTCTGTCTCTCCGCCTCCAGCTGCCTCTGCCTCTCCGCCTCCATCTTCCTCTGCCTCTGTCTTTCTGCCTCAAACTGCCTCTGCCTCTCCTCTTCCATCTGTTTCTGCTGCTCCATCTTACTCTGTCGCTCCTCCTCTTCCAATTCAGCTTGAGCAGCCATGTGAACCTTCAGCTGTCTCTGTATTTCTTCTTCCATGTTCCTCACTAACTCTTTCTGCTTTTCTTTCTCAGGATCCACAACTTCTGAACGGCCCCACTTCTGCATCGCCCCCACTCTGAGAACTCTGGGATTCGAGGTCTCAGACTGTTTTTTAGAGCCCAGGCTTAAGCTGCTATCTTCAACCTGCCCTCCACTTGCCTGCCGTGTCCTTTCGGACCCTTCTGACTTTCGTGAACGGAGCGTAAGGGCCCGGTCCTCTAAGTGAGCGGATGGTACACTTTCACTGACAGCACGGATCCCCTCAACAGGAGCCAGAGTGTCAAAAACATGCTCCACTCGCTGAGGACTGGATGGAGACTCGGGCTGCCTATAAGTTGCAGTGACCAAACTACCATCCTCTGCATCCTCCAGAAGCTTGGGCGTACTGTCTGCTGCTTTAGCCCGGAGAGAAAGGGTTCGTCTGGGTAAAGGTTTTACTGCTGGACTTGCGGAACTGCTACTGTCCTCCACCATCTGAACATTGTGTCTTTCCACCACATTATCAAACAGAGAAGCTCTGACTGTTTGCATTCCAACACTGTTGCTAGAAGGCTGGATGGAGGAGTCTTGAATGTCTTGTGGCTTCTTGTCTTCTGGGGGCTTTGATTGCACAGTGGTAAAAGGGTCCTCAAACTGTGAATAGGAAAAACGCATTTCTATTATTTCACCATCTTGCAAAGAAAAGTAATCTGCAGAATTACCTTTATACTTTCTTAGTTTTTCTGTTGGAGATACAAGGCTAATATAGCATAAAGCAATCGAAGACCACATCCAACATATTAGTTCTACACAGAAAAAATGTAAAATCTGAATTTAATCGCAAAAATCATTGTCTACAGACAGTTTGGGTTACACACTGTAGTTTTATAAATGCCTTAAAGAACTTTTCAACATACTGTGGTCAGTACCTACAGGGTCTCGGTCTCCCAATTATTTACACTGATTGGTTCCTAGATTGTCGTCAGTCCGGCATGCTGCCTTTTTAGGTGTTGTGCTGAATTCTGCCTCAGATTTGACAGAGTCGGACCATGATTCTTTCATACATTCCATGATGGTTTAGACCAAAATGAACTCTACTCTGTATCTAACAAGGTCTTTTAGACCTTAGGGTGCGAAACAAGCATGCAAGAACAAGGTACAATGTAGCCCCTTTAATATGTATCTGCATTTATCTGAAATGAACCGCTTCTTGGATTTCACAGTACCAGAAGTCTACATGCGTGTTTTTTTTATTTATTTTGAATCTATTGCTTTATTTTACTGCACTCCCACACAAACTGTAAAAACTACCAGTAATAAAAAAAATAAAAAAAAGATTATTTGAACTGAAAGGCGATCTCCATCATCTTTGTGAACAAGCCTAAAGGAAGCAAAAAGGGCAGTGAAGAGACAATGTGCCACAAATCAAAGGCTGGACTCACTTTATTCTCTCTCGGTTTAACCTTTACCTCTCTCTCTCTGAGTACACGTTTCATAATCGGAAGGTGACTAACACACAGGCTCAGGTTACACACCTGCCGGCACCACACCTCTCTGACATCAACGCTGCCTTTTTCAAACACGTCCAGTTCATCTGTTGTGTCTCCCTCACCCCCACCTCTCGCTTTTCACATCTGAGAGACGGCCAAGGGTGAGGCCACTCATGGGTTGTCATTTGTGGCCGGGTCGTTATTGCACTGTAGAGAGTTTCTGGGAACTCCTTTGCAATTATAAATAGTAAAAACCCAATTTCACTGACAATAAAAGAGGGTTTGAGCTTCAAGAAGAGAAAATGAGTTTGGGAACAGGACGAACTTACAGTTCTGACACTCAGAGAGAGCTGAGAGAAGTTAAAACGAGAGGAAAATGACATGGAAATTAAACATGAAAAACATGCAAAATTAACTAAAATGTCTTTCTTCGCGTAAAGCATTACATCACACATGGAGGGCATGAACAATCCCTGTGACTTTGGCTGTGTCACATATCACATCTTACTGATGGTAACAATCACAGAGCAGGACCCTAACTTACACTTCTGTTCAGAAGAACACCATTTTTAAACTAAATAAAAATATTATTACTCTATATTGTAACTCAAAATGTGCCCTAAATCATATGACAATATAAAAAACACACATTAAATGGCATATATCCTACATCTCCAACTAAAAGCACCAAAAAAAGCACACAACACGTTTCATGTTACTGTGATTCAAAGACTAATCCATGTGTGTATAGAAAGAAACTCTGTTCTGATTTGCCCTGTACTGCAGCTCACTCAAGATGCAGTCCAGCCGGAAACACTCTTTATATGTATATTCTAATAATGTTTACAGTCGACACAAAACTCTTATAATACACACATAGAACAGAAATGGACAAAAGTAATGGCACCTGCTCCAGCCTGCTCATTTATTGTCTACTATGTTTTAAAGCACTGCTGTGAGGATTTCATTGCATTCAGTGATAAGTCACCCCAAGAGTATTGAATGGAGCACCATAATTTCAGAGGACACAGTTCCACTGCTCCAACTTGGTTCAGCATCATGTCAGCCCTTTATTTAATAAATTATCCAAATTACAATATTTTTCGCATTATAAGGTGCACTTAAAATTCTTGAATTTTCCCAAAAATCGACAGTGTGCATTATAAGCCGTGTACCCTATGTATGAATTTTACCAGTCAGGTTTTAAGGAGAAATAAAGCCACTCCCCTCAGCATTATATAGGAGTTTCCCAGCTGGCACTGCTTTAGCAGCATTAGTATTAGCCACTAAGCACTAGCTCTTTTACCATTTAGAGGTGAGTATAATAGGCCTGTAGTCTGCTGCTAACCCCGGCCAGCACTGCTGGAGCAGCATTAGCATTAGTCGCTAACTGCGCTAAGCTCTTTTCACCCAGCCTTAGTGAAAATCTGGAAATCTAAGGCTACTGTAAATAAACAGAAGCGCTTTACTTACCACCAAAAAAAACAGTTTTCAGGAGAGAAATCTGTGTAGATTAATATCCAGCGCTCGTTTGAATATATATATATATTTTTTTACAGTTATGTTTATTCAACTTAGCTTAGCTTTACAGGTCCCGCTATCCAGCGGCACGACCTGCTAAGTTAGAAGAAAAACATGGCGACACCCCTGTGCCTTACTAGTGTTGCATAATGTGCCTTATAATCTGGTGCGCCTTATGTATAAAAAAAAAGCCCAGAAAATAGATGTTTATTGATGGTGTTTTAATCCAGTGCGTCTTACATTGCGAAAATTAGAGTATTTCTGACCAAAATAATTCATATTTATTGCATATTATTAACAACCATCTGACCTATGGCTCTATTTTAAAATCCTCTTCTTATATCATAAACTTTTTTTTTATCTTATTGTATGGCAACTTTGTTGTTAGCACTTTTTGTCTCTCAGTGCTAGTTCCAATCTTTTTTTTTTCTTACTGTTGTTCAGATGGGTTTCCTCCATAGTTCAAATCATTCATTTTATCACTCTTTTAAACTAAATTTTAAACAGTCTTAGTGAACAGGTAAATGAACAAACAGTACATCTTGATTTTTTTTTTTACACATTTTTGTTTTGGCCCTTTAAGGGCTGCTTATTACTAACTAATTTAGATATTTTTCATTGTAGTACAGCCACCAAACTGATCTAGAGCTGTGATTGGTCAGACTCCTGATCGGTTAAAGATTTGTTTGCATTATGCTGACTGGAACCACAATATTGCTGGTGATAACCGGGAGGTCTGACAGTGGAGCAGGTAAGAGGTATTATTAGAGCACAGCCCAGATCTACTGACCTTCACGCAACCCAGATCCGAAACGCTGCATTTATCTCCACAATAACTGTTTACTTTAGATAAGTGGATGAAGTGTAACAACAGCGGTCAGCCTGCGCGACGATACTTTCCCTGCCTGATTCCGACCAGCTGTTTACAGTCTACAGCTGAAATCAAAGCCAGGTGGTCAAAGGGCACATTTTGGTGATCTTCCAGCTCAAACACATCGACCTAACCTGCCATTAACAGATGAGTGTAAACCAGGTGTGTCTGAGCAGGGAGATCAGAGATTCTTCTAGACACCAGATATCCAGAACTAGATCTATAGAACCTTGTAAATGATGAATGGTCAAGAATTACTCATATCTAAAAGTTGACTGGGCATCAAGAATGACTTGTCTTGACCGGCATCCTCCAAGACACATGGATGGCAAACATCTAGACAATATACTGAATATACTTTTTTTGAAAGCACTTAAAGCAGCGTTATGTCAGAAATGGCCTTTAGAATGTTTTTGGGCTCCACACTTTGAGAAGCCCAAGAACATATGCGTTTGCTAACAAGCTATGAGATACAGAAGCAGCATCTGAAGGTTAAAAAAAATGCAGTAGAGTAATATTAAAGGATTTTTCACAAATACAAACCTTGGCTAGAGGTTTTATGCAGCTTCACCAAAGTTCCATAGTGCAGTAGCAGCACTCTTGCCCCGAGTGGGAAAGACATATACTGGTACACCTTTCTTTCTAGTCAATGTAGCATCAACATGAATCTATAGCAGCAGAAGAGCTGCAGTTATTTCCTCACCTTCTTGTTGAGCTCTTCAGCACTCTCCTGAAGGCTTTTAGCCTCGCCGGAGCTGGGGCTTTCCACCTCTGACACAAACCTGTGAACAAATCCACAAATCATTATGATGCCAGACATGGGCCATTTTCTCAGACATAGGTTAAGCCTAGACTTGAACTATTATTCATTGTTTTGGGCAGGTTTCCCAGATAGGGATTAAGCCTAGTCCTGGAATACAAAGCACTCTGAATGGAACTGTACGACTGAAAGAAAAATAACTGGGGTTGCCCACGGAACTAACCCCATAGGTTTAGTTAGGTTGAGTCTTGGAAACCCTTAGAGGCAGACATAGACATTAGTTTCCCAGACATGGATTAAGTTTAAGATTGTGCATAGTTGTAGCTTCAGTTGTAATTCACAATAGGAACAGATATTTAGTCTAGGCTTTGGCATAATTGTAGGCAGGCAAAGCAGTTTTAAGCTTTAATATAAAAAAATATAAAATTATATATCACACAAAATCGTAATTGCCTAATTTGAATATAGAAGTTGTATCTCTTTGTCTCTCTCATCAGATTTTTAGATTTAGTAAACCAACAGAAATGCTCCAAAATGAAATCTTTTTGCATTGACTTCCATTGAACATTCCGAAGATATTTTGCACAGCTGGAAGACACGTGTTTTTATACTGGACCTCTTTAATAATGAAAACCTGTGTTTCCGGTAGGCATATAAACTAGTGGTGGACTGACAGCACTTTTTTTGTCATATACTAATTCTGCAACCTAAAGTATGTGCCGATAACAAATATCAATCTAAAATCAATAATTTTTTTTCTACATTTCCTAAATTAATTCGTTATTTGTACAATGGCATTAATGCACGTTTGCATAACATAGCACTTGTTGCACTTGTTACACAGTTCTGGAGACATCTCATGCAGCTCCACCAAAGTTACATGGTGCAGTAGCAGCATTCTGACCAGAAACGAGAAAAACAATTATGCGATTTACCCATTATAGTAAGTGTACCATCAACACGACATTAGATAGTACCATCAACACAAATAGTTTAAACCATTTGTGTCATGCTAATCTGTAATATGCTTTTCCAAACTATTTAGCAGCACTTAAGACCTTTTACACCAATTCCAAAACAAAAACCCTTATAAAAAAAAATCATAATGCACTGCTGATCCTCAAATACACACATTTTGAAGCCCTGTTAATCACAAAATTACTACATGCCAAGAAACATGCCACTTAAGGTCAATTACTCTGTGTACACCTAGACAATATTACACTATGTATGTGTACACCTGTTATTATACAGTAGACTCAGCATTGTGGATGTACACTACCTGTTAAACTTAATAGCGACAGACAACATAATGTTTAGAATGCATTGTGGTGGTTAATGGAATCAGACATTTGAAGCTCTAAAAAATCCCTTACAGAATGTTATTACACTACATTATTAATAATACACATTCTGGTGTTTCCCTAAGACAATGACTGTATTACTGCAGTTATCTGATTATTGAAACAGTCATGTAAACAGCTTACTCAGATTTCTCAGATTAGAGTAAGGTCAAAAAATCTGATAAAGGAGTCTGATGAGAGCTGGATTAGTAATGGTATTTCTCATTGCATGTATAATTGTGCATGTATACTGTTTCCCAGTCCAGAGCATGAGTGAAAACAGACAGTGGTACTGTAAATAAGCGAGCAGTGTTCAACACAGCATCCGTGAGATGGCGATCAGAAATTAAATAATCTTCATCTTCAAGCTGATGTACTGTATGTTTATATTGCAGTTCATATTGTCCAATTTCCAAACACTGGAGAGAGTTGTCTGTCCCACCCGCACCTCCTCAGCAAGAAAGGGGTTACCTGACTAACAAACAGCGACAAGCAGTGGCGAGTTATTCTCTATGCTGATCAGCAAACATTTATGTTTGCAATTTTTATATTGTTTGCACATTATAAACAAATGCATGTGGATTTTATATAACTCTGTTAGCCTGATGCACCCCAGGCTCAATTAGTCAAAGCTAAGTCCATCATCTTAAAAAAACATCCCAACTGCTCTGAAAACACACACTTTCTAGTTGGAGTTATTACTCAATACAGAGAGAAACTTTTGGTTTGTGACATATAGCAGTAGCATATAGCACTAGTTGCTGCTGAGATAGTAACAGCGGTGGCCGATCTGCTCGTCTGTTCACGTTAGCATGTTGTAGCATGACAACATTAACCAATAGCTGCCTTGATATGCCAGTTGAGCACAGGTAAATGCTGCACTCAATGCTGTTGAAATGACTTAAATGATAAATAACTATCTATGGTTGGAGGTTGGCAAACCTTACTGAAGCTCAGTGATTACCTGTTCAGGAGAAACATAGCCAGCTCGCAAATAAGAACAAACTGGCTGAAACTCTGCTGACACCAGCTGCCAGTGTGCCATTAGTGTGTCTGGACAGTAAATAAAATGCCCATTCAACACCACTATAAAGAAATTGGAGATAACAGAGATTCCTCTATAATGAACCATTTCTTACCTCGTACTTAACTTTGTTATTCAACAAGTGTCATTGAATATTGTCATTGTCATGTAATTTTGTGGTGATGTATAAAAAAGGGAAAAGAAGTGCAAAAGATATTTCATACCGTTTCGTGAGATCTGATGGCAGTGGGCGTGGCTTAAACTGGGGTTTCTGGGGCGGAGTCGGTGCAGTGGAACTATCCTCGGTCAACTCCTTGATTCGTTGTTTGACCCCTATGGCTCCATCTGTGTCTGGGATTGGCTGCACTGGAGACCGTGGCTCCGCCCCTTTAGTAGCAGGCAGAGAGAAGGAGGATGAGGAGGAGTCTAGAAGAAGGCTGATCCTCCTCTTTACAATACTTCCACCCTTTTCCTCAGGTTTTGTGTCCTCCCCTTCTGGTGCTCTTTTCTCCAAAACGGATGATTTGCTCTTTCCTTCGTTCTCGGGTTGGTCTTTCTCTTTGCTGTTGGCTTCACCCACTCCTTCCTGAGCAGTAGAGCTGTCTTGCATTGGAGGTTCTGGAGTGTTCTCCTTGCTGTCTGCTGTTGTAGGCTTTTGCCGGTGCAGAGAAAGTCCAATGGACTCGAATTTAGAAGTGAGATCTGCTGAAAGTGGACGTCTTGGGGTCCAGCGGGGTGCTGGAGTGGGCGCTGTGGATTTGGGCTCCTGCTGGGTTGTATCTGCAGGAAAAATGGCAGACACTGGTCTGGGTCTGGAGTTCTTGAGACCACCTTCATTGGGTCTGAGGACATCCTTTGCTTCCTTATCTCCTTCTCCTTCAAGTCCAGCTTCAGGTAAATAGCCCATGGATTTGGCCCTCGTCATTGAAGTACCTGCTGGTTTGGGTCTGGAGGCGCCAGACCACTCTGCAGCAGGACGCGGTGGGTGGAGGCCTGGCTTGGGCTGAGTTGTGGAGGTTCCCAAGCTGGTTCTTCTCAGCACACTTACAGTTGGAGTTGAAGTCGTTTTTTTGGGTTCTGTAGATACGGAAGTAGGAACTGGCTTCAAGACCTGGGCTTCTGGCTTGGTGGTTTGGCCTGGACTGGGCTTTGGTCCAGGTTTAAAAGTGGTCGAAGCTGGTCGTCCAGCTGTTGGCCTGGGTTTGCTTACTGGCTGTGGTTTGTAGGTGCTAGGAGGTTCTGGTTTGTCCGGTTTGGAGGAAACTGGTCGAGTAGATTCAGGTCTTGGTTTGGGGTTTGGTTTAGGGGCTAGAATGGGTCGTATCGTGGGGTTTCTTTCCACAGAAAAAGGTTTTGGAGTTAGTCTGGGTTTAGGGCCTGGTAAAGGTTTCCTTGGCTCTGGGTTGATAATGAGAGAAGACTGTGATCCAGGTGAGCCCTCCATAAGGCCTTTATTACTAGAGTCCGTCAGAGGACTCAGATGTAGGCGGCTACCCTCAATTTCTACCTGGGCAGCCATCTCAGCACCTGAGAGAGACAACAAGGTCATTAATGCATTTACATTATTATGCTGCATTTGTTTATTATACTTATTATACTTGTACATACTTCAGTGCATGTGTTTGATAATAGTGAGTCTATTACAGATTATTGAATATAATGATTTAGACATTAACATAAACCAAAGGCACTTACAGAGCAAAACAGTGAATTTCAAGACTTTTGGCTTTAACATGTAAATACAGTGTTAGTGCTATTAAACCCTGTATTTCCCTACATTTAAAGTACAATGCTGTCTGTTAAAAACAAACATAGAAAATTATCCACCAACAGAAACCTTATGGTCTTACAAAAAAAAAGCTCCTTGCTGCTATTTTAATGCCAGCCAAGTTCTTAATGCCAACCCAGAGTCTTTGTTTTAGCAATAGCGGTTTGAGAGCCATACTATGCCCTCATAATGAACATTATTGTCCAGCCAACAACTCTAAAATGAGGATAAAAAGAGTTTAGTTAGTCTGGAATTTGGAAGTGTTCTATAGCAGAGCATAAAACATAAAATAATAGCTGAGACTGAGAAATGTTCTATTTTACCAGCAGGAGAACCACATATGGTTCATTTTGTTTTTAACCCACACTAAAAAAAACATCTCACAACTGTGTGGAAGCTAACGCTAATGCTAATGCATACACACTAATAGCAACATTAGCCTAGCATCTCCCATTATAAACAAAGAAAAAAAAAGAAAAAAAAAACACACATTAGGTACTAAGGAATCTGGATCGTCGGAGTTATTATTATTATTTCATTACAGACAATATTTTTGCTGCAGGTTTACCCTATTTTTTGATTACCCTATTTTTTTGATTAGCGCCACCTCATGGAGTAATGAAGCAGTAACTTTAGTAATTCAAACTTGGGGGTCAAGTCTTAGGGAGTTTAGAGCACCTATGTTTTAATTAATAAGAATATCAATAGATGACAGCAAATATTGATAATGTACCGCAAACAAAATCGTTACGATATATATTGCAATATTGATATTTTCTCCCATTCCTAATCATCATTATTATTAATATTAATTGGACATAAGTTGACAGCATGAAGTAACACACTAAAATTGCTTGAATGTTTTTTATGTGTTTTTTGCACATGGCTTAATATTAGCAGTGGTGAATACAGCAGCAGTCTGACATACAGCACAATGGAAAAAATGACTCCACTCAGTAAAGTGAGCAGTTCCTCTGTAGCTCATGATGGGGTGTGTCTGAACACACACTGAAATATGGCTCTTTCTGCTGCGCTGGACTTTGCCTCTGCAGATACAGTCCCACACAACACTGCCCGCTTTACTGACACACCATTAATCAGACAGGGTATGTGCGTGTGTGTGTGTGTGCGTGTGTGTGTATGTGGCTGCGTTAAATCACGCTGATTGGACACGGTCTGAGAAGGAGGGAGAAATCAATTGGAGGAAATCTAGAGCTGAGTTAGAGAACAGGAAAACGCTACTGAATCACTGCTACAGTCTTACTGTTCTGCTAACTGGAACAATAGCAACATTTCTCACAGCTGTATTTTACAATACAGGATATAAAGAGTAGTAACAATAATAATTATTATATTAAATTATATAAGATTACATTAGAAAATAGTATAGAACTAGTAAAATGAGTAAATAATATAACACAATATATTACACAGTACTATTTAGATCAGTTTTATTTTAATAAACTGTATTAGAAAACGCAGTTGTGTACAAAAGTTTAAGCACCTCTGTTCAATGTTTAATGACGTAAAAAAAAAGTGGACAAAGTCAATACAGGAAGCTTAAATATACAGTGAGTCCAAGAAGTATTTGATCCCTTGCTGATTTTCTTTGTTTGCCCACTAATAAAGACACTATCCTTCTGCACTTTTAATGGTAGATATATTCTAACATGGAGAGACAGAATATCAAGACAAAAATCCAGAATATAATTTTAAAGAATATATTTTAATTAATTTGTATTTCAATGAGGAAAATAAGTATTTGATCCCTCTTGCCAAACACACTCAATACTTAGTGGCAAAGCCTTTGTTTGCAAGCACAGCGGTGAGTCGTTTGTTGTAGTTAACCACAAATTTAGCACACACACCAGGGGGAATTTTGGCCCACTCTTCTTTGCAGATCCTCTCTAAATCATGAAGGTTGGTGGGCTGTCGCTTGGCAACTCTGACCTTCAGCTCCCTCCATAGATTTTCGATCGGATTGAGGTCTGGCGACTGGCTGGGCCACTCCATGACCTTAATGTGATTTTTCTTGAGCCAATCCTTTGTTGCCTTTGCTGTATGTTTAGGGTCGTTATCATGTTGGAAGACCCAACCACGGCCCATTTTCAGATCCCTGGCAGAGGGGAGGAGGTTGTCCCTCAGGATTGTGCGGTACATGGCTCCATCCATCTTCCCAGTGATGCGATGAAGTAGCCCTGTACCCTTGGCAGAGAAACACCCCCAAAACATTATGCTTCCACCTCCATGCTTGACGGTGGGCACAGTGTTCTTGGGGTCATAGGCAGCATTTTTCTTCCTCCACACATGGCGGGTGGAGTTGAGGCCAAAAAGTTCAATTTTGGTCTCGTCTGACCACAAAACCTTCTCCCAATAACTTGGTTCATCTTTCAAATGATCATTGGCATACTTGAGGCGCACCTCCACATGTGCGCCTCCTCTTCAGCAGGGGTACCTTTCGGGCACTGCAGGATGTGAATCCATTGTTGCGCAAAGTGTTGCCAATTGTTTCCTTGCAAACTGTGGTCCCAGCTGCCTTCAGGTCATTTGCTAACTCCTGCCGAGTGGTTGCAGGACGATTTCTGACCGTTCTCAGCATCATTGCCACCCCACGAGGCGAAATCTTCTTTGGAGCACCGGGCCGAGGTCTGTTGATTGTCATGTTATACTCTTTAAACTTTCTGATAATTGCACCAATAGTTGTTACTTTCACATCCAACACCTTACTAATCTTTTTGTAGCCCATTCCAGCTTTGTGAAGGTCAACAATTCTGACTCTGAGGTCCTGTGACTGCTCTTTGGTTTTACCCATGTTGGAGACTTGAAATCTGTGTGATCTGTCTGATTCTGTGGACAGGTGTTTTTCACACAAGTGATTAGTGAGAACAGGTGGCTTCAGGTCAGGTAACAAGTTGATTGGGAGTGTCTAACTGGTCTGTAAAAGCCAGAACTGCTAATGAATACTAAGGGATCAAATACTTATTTCACTCCATGAAATACAAATCAATTAATATATATTCCTTAGATTTATTTTCTGGATTTTCTTTTTAATATTCTGTCTCTCCATGTAAGAATACATCTACCATTAAAAGTATAGAATGATCATGTCTTTATTAGTGGGCCAACAAAGAAAATCAGCAAGGGATCAAATACTTCTTGGACTCACTGTACACCTGTCAATACCTGTACAATATATGGAAGTTATTTTTAATCACCCTAAAATATATCATATATATATATTTAATTTTTTTCCAATAAGTAAAACTTTCTGGCTCTTTTAAAGGGGGTTATTGTGTTATTAGCTATTATATTATTATCATTATATGAGCAGGACAAAATGGTCTTAAATGAACAATGTCATTTATTGTAATTATTTTGGAAAAGACTACTTAAAATCAATATTATTCTGCTCACTTTGCAGTCTTTTTACTGAATTTATTATAGTAAAAAGAAAAACACTAAATCGCATAAATGTGTTATATTATTTGCAGATGCCGCATTTTATGTCTTATGTTGGGCAAATCTGTTAAGTTAAAAAAGCTGCCAAAAGTCATGGGATAGCAGTAGGTAAATCGATCATGAAGTGTTAGGTACTATCTTGAGAATGATGTTGAGCTCATAACAAAGCAACATGAAATACCACCCACAGTGGACAGCACAGTGGATGGTAATGATCAGGACGGGCGGTTTCAGGTTAGAATTTTCCGCAGTACATTGCATTCAGTCTATGCATTTGCGTGCACATGATGGCTTCCTCATGTTTCATGCATCCGTTTGGTGCGTCAGTTGTGGATGTTCTCAGAAAATGAGGTGCACAGAAATGTATACACAAGAATGTTTGTGCAGCACATCATCAAAATGACAAACTCTTTAAAAAGAAAGGCTACTTGTATATGTATGATTTGTCCCACCCACTGTTTGGAAGCCTCTAGTGGAAGCCTCCAGCATCACGTATAGCGCATAGGTAAGTATGTGTATAGTTCACAACTCATTCAGCTATGTACGTGAACGCATGGCCAAACAAGTAAAGTAAATCTTTAGCTATAGACTGACATAAAGGCCAATCTATGCTTCTGTGTCACACGACACAGACAGCACGAGCCTAAAATTCCCACTCACTTTCCTTCCTTTGTGGTTACGGACACATGAATGCACAAGTATAAACGTCTACAACAGCGTAAGCTCTGCGTTGACTCAATGCAGAAGTATAAACCAGCCTCAAGTCAAACTGTTCATTTTTGGTAAATGTAAGTGATTTAAAACAAAAATCTGGATGAGCTTTAAAAGACGTTTTAAGAGATAAACATTAGCCTAGCATCTCTTATTTTAAACTAAAGAAGCACACATCAGATTCCAAGCATGTCTCAGCTGATTGACTCAATCTGGGGCCAAAGATCAATCTAGATCAATGGATTTTTTTTCCACTGAAATGTTCCTTTAAATGCATTGGAAATTGATCTGCAGCATGCAGCTGATTTGTCCAACTGTGTAAACCTGTTAGTCTGGTGGGAATCTACACAATAACCAGGATCATTAAAAACTGAGAAGGTATTATCATTATTGAACAACGTTTAAATGGTATTCGAACCTTCCCTACACTGCAGAAACACACACCACACAACACACACAAATACCCAGAGAGAGATTCCAGTGTATCAGAGGATAACACAATCCACATGTCCATCCTGAAAGCTGGAAGCCTCATGGTGGACTTGTGCACCCTCTGCCAGATGTGCACACAACACCAGTGGATGTAGTAGCAAAGCTAGCATGGCTTTCCCCATCTCTCTCTCTCACTAACACACACACACACACACACACACAGTATATACATACACACATACACACACACGGTCACTAGAGCCCAGTCCATGCTATTACCTCACTCTGCTTTGTCTGCGCTTTCTCAGTCCAATAATAATAACTCACCTGCCTGGCTGTCAACTGTCTGCAGTGGAGCGCCGGTTTCTGTGGTAACCGCTGGGTGATGTCATATCATAGAGAGAAGAGACGGAGGGAGGAGTCAGAGTCTGTAAAGAAAGAAAGAGAGAGAGAAAGAAAAAAGAGAGAGAGAGAGAGAGAAAGAGAGAGAGAGTTAGGGCTGCATGGCTACTCCATATCTACACAAACCGGCATTACTGTGTACACTATATGGACAAACATATTGGGACACCTGCTCTATATTAACCCTCTATAGCCCGATAAAGATGCCCAGTTTTGGTTACTACACCACTCCATACAATACCTTATTTTTTATTAATTTATTAATTTTACTTTTAATATAAATGTTACAATAATACACTTATCAAAATAATTTTTAAAAGGTTCTGAAAAAAAGTAAGTGGTGTGATTTTATTTTTTCCCCAAAAATAAAATTAATGCCATAGAGGGCGAATCCTTGTTTTTTCCTAAAAATATTAGCTAAAAAGCTTTTATCCTGCTTTCTACTACATTTTGGAGCACTGCTGTGAGGATTTGGTTGCATCCAGCAACACACGGTCAGGATGTTGGATAATATCCACCTAACCTTTTCCCCAACTCAGCCACAAAATATTGAATAAAGCCCCAATTGTTCTATAAAACACAGTTCCACTGCTCCACAGCTCAATACTGGGGGCTTTATACCCCTCTAGCCCACACTTGGCATTAGGCATGGTGCCAACAGGTTCATGTTAATCTCCTGCAGAGTTCTACTCCATTGGCAATACTTCTCTAAAGGGACAAGGCAAGCTGTGTGTGTGCATTTTGACATCTACGTCAGCACAGTAAGTGCAAATTAAAAGTATCTGAATGCATTTGTTAGACAGACAGGGATTAAGCATAGTCTTAGTCCTATATTTTTGTAATTTTTTGCCCCATAGTGTAGGAAATATGTGACAGAGAATAGAGTCCTGTCTAGTCCAGTTCAGTCCAGGTCTAGGACTCATTTTAATCTAAACAGTAAGGCTGCGTTTATTTTATCTCAGGAACTGGATGTTGGAGCTGGGAATGATGTGACACCAGAGTTGTACAATTATGAGTCTTTTACTGGAACACTAATTTGAAACATTTTTTTAAAAAACAGTAAGCTAAAGACCTTGAATTTAATGGGAGCTTACCAATGTTTTTTGGAAAATCTAACCCATATATATTTGATTGTTGGAAATAACAAAAAATAGATAAAAAAAATAGATTTAAAAAAATGTATAAAACTACTAGTTTCACTACTGTTGATGTGCAGTGCAGCCATCTTGGATTTTATTCCTGGTGCTAGTTTTGGAATAGGAAATCCAAAGTTTCTGCGGAAATTTCCCACCACAAATTATAACGTCAAGTTTAAATAGAATAAATCATCCTGAAGAGAACGCCCATTTTTCAATAGATATTTTAGTAGATCAGATAGATAGATAATCAATCCATCTCTGAAAATGTGTGAAAAAAAACCCCCACAGATTTTTAGAAAGAGACAAAGAAAGATTGGAAAACAGTTGTATAAAATTAATTATGACTGTTTTTGGTTAATAAATCCACATTAACTTTATGATGGAGCATAAAGAAAGTCCTAAAATATGAAAACGATGGGTACTGGTCCATTAAGTGTGTACACACTGTCAGCAGTAAAGCTCAGAGCAGTAAAGCAGTTTCACTAAAATGACCGCAGCATAAAATGCAAACATACAATCATACAGCACTAATATTACTGCAACCAACACACACACACAGACTGTGGAGTTGAGTGCTAATCACAGCCGGACGGAATCTCCACTCCTATCACATTCCCAGAGCTTTCAAAACACAGATATCACTCCAAGTGTTTACAGAAACTGACAAACACACACCCACACACACAGTATACTGATGGTTTTCTTGTGTTTATGTACTGTGTGACCTGCATTATTTCAATTAAAACAAAAAAGAAGAACAATTAAATCTGCACTGGTTTTATTAAAAGACCAAATTAGAAAAAAATGAGACCGCCCATTTATTTTGACTTTTATTTGACTTTTATTAACTCAAGATAAGACATTATTTGGTATAAAGGCAGTATAAAGTCTTTGAGAAGCAACGATTAGCCATGAAAGATCTTGAGTTTGTAACAAACACATAAGAAAATTTTTTGAAATGTTTAAAAATAAGCTTCCTGAAAGAACGATTGGAAAGGATTTACATATTTTTCTGTGAGTAAAGAGCATGGGCAAAAGCCTAAGCTGAGCACCTGTGCTCTCCAGTCCCTCAGACTGCACTGGATCAAAAAACCCTCAATCAACAATAGCTGATAGAATCACCTGAACAACATATTACTTTATATGTTGCTTTACAATACAGTTACATTTGAAAATACAACATAAACCTTTACTTTGCACAACAGAGGCCACAAGTTAACCATGTCCAGAAGTGGCATCAACTTCTCTGGGCTTTCAGGAATCTGGGACCAATCTGACGACATCTGCTTTGGACCACCAAAGAGGAAATGGACCAT
Organism: Astyanax mexicanus; assembly: GCF_023375975.1. NCBI lineage: Eukaryota > Metazoa > Chordata > Actinopteri > Characiformes > Acestrorhamphidae > Astyanax > Astyanax mexicanus. The sequence continues at coordinate 32,223,817 of NC_064419.1, read as the reverse complement.
CCAGATTGTTATCAGCAACAATCCAAAAGCCAAGGCCGTTTAATGGTACGTGGTGCTTCAGTACACTTCTGTGATGCAGCATTAATACATGCCATAAAATATCCTGCTTTGCTTTTAGGACCACATCTTTTCCAGGGATGTGCAAACTCAGGTTTGGTTACAGATCTTCTCTAGTAATTCCAACCACTGTATGGATTTGTTCCATCAGCAGGTCATGATTTACTTTAGCGAAGGACTGATTAGATACACTAGAAGCTGGAGACAGGAAAACTGGTAACACTGGCCATCCTCCAGGAGAGCACTGGGAGTGGTTAGGCTAACACACACACACACACACAAACACACACACTAAGACACTTCTGGAGAGTATAATGATGCTGCTGAATTTGGTCAGTTGGTCGGATCACCACAGTCTGTCACTGAGCAGCGAGGCTGACCTACATCTACACACTCACACACCCGACACCACACCACTGTAACACAATCTGAGGGCCGAGCAACAGAGGGAAGAGCCAGAGGTGAGAGAGAGAGAGAGAGAGAGAGAGAGAGAGAGAGAGAGAGAAAGAGACAGAGAGAGAGGGCAAAGCGAGTGGAATAAGAAACAGGATGAGACAGTGAAAAAGACAGAGAGGAATAAAAAAGGGAATGAGAGCCAGACAGAGGGAGAACTCAAAAAAGAAGTGGAGAAAGAGAGTGAGAGAGAGAGAGAGAGAGAGAGAGGGAGAAAAGAAAAATGGCAACCAGTAGAGAGAGGAAGAAAGAGAGAATAAGAGAGCAAGAGGGTCATTCGTTTGTTGACAGGAAACGCCTTTCTGAAGCTGGAATGTTAAACATGTGCTCTAGGATCCAAGTAAACTGGACAAGAAAACACACACACACACACACACACACACACACACACTAGTCTAAGTGTTGTGTACTCTCTTAGCTGGTTAATTAGGACACACTTCTCTGAGTGATGAAACTCAACACACACTGACGTCCAGCATCTCACTACATTTTCCACACATTGATCTCTGTACACACACACAAACACACACACATACAAAAATACACTAAACATACACACTTACAGGGAAACTCCAGCAACCTTTTCAAAACCCAGTCCAAATTGCTCACAGATGCCTGAAACTCTAAAGCTTGCTCACAGAAAGTTATTGCCCCCAATGGTTATGAATACACTGCCTGATGCCTGAGATCATCTGATAAGATTGTGGGTGTAAAAGTGTTTCTATAATCAAATATCATTAAACTGCTGCAGGAATACATGTAGCAGTGTGTAGTAAAGCAAAAAACTATGTCTATTTTTTTTCCATATGCAGTGGTTTCAACACCACCTTTACACCAAATCCCATGGTGAATTATGAAATAAATCTGCACAAACTGAATGCAGATCAGTCCTTCAGATAAAGATCTGACTGTACCTCAGCACCACAACCTCCTCCTCGCATTACTCCTGGCCTGCAGGCCGGCTCTCTGACAGCTGCCGAAGAGTAAAAAGAAATCTGACCAGCTTCACTTGTAAATACCTGAAGTTCGGGTTCCAGTAGCCTATAGCCAACAGCAACTACGCTCTAAAATCTAGTCTGTTGATAACAATCTGTCAGAACAGTTGATAATACAAGTTTCCTTTTTCTGTACACGTATCCTGCTGAGCATTACAAGAGACTGAACATAACAAATCTCAGCCAGGTCTCAAGAGGAATTCATACGTATGCAACCAACACACTTGTATCATTGAATAATGTGCGTAGTATAGTTAAGTATAGTTTGAACCACATGCTGTTGCACAAATAACTGATATAACCCAGACAAGTGGAAATAAAACAAATTAAACAGATAATAACAGAAAAACACATAATCTATACAAAAACTTAACCTACTATCTCTCAACCTAGACCATTTCAGCCTAAACTTAACCTGTACCTCAACCTACACCAAAACTTAACCATACTTTCCTCAACCTAAACATGAACTTAACCTATACCTCAACCTGAAGTGAATCTACTAACCCTCAACCTAAATATAAACTTAACCTACACCTCAGCCTAGACCTAAACTTAACCTACTATCCTCTCAACGTGAATATAAATTTAACCTACACCTCAACCTAGACTTAACCTACTATCCCCTCAACCTAAATATAAATTTAACCAACACCTCAGCCTAGACCTAAACTTAACCTACTATCCTCTCAACGTGAATATAAATTTAACCTACACCTCAACCTAGACTTAACCTACTATCCTCTCAACCTAAATAAAAACTTAACCTACACCTCAGCGTACATGTAAAAGGATACCAATTCCATTTTAGAAGCTGCATAAAAGAGAAAAGCAGCTGGAGCAAACTGGAGTGTAGCAACACTATATTCTATTGTTTCTTGACTACAGCGCCACCAGTGGATGGGAGCTACAATCAGAATCATTAAATATGTAATAAGTGTGTTGCAAATGTAGTGCAAATATTACAACTCCCTCATGGTATATTTTGGTGGGATATGTATATACATATGTACTGGCAACTTATCATATTAAATGCCGAGCAGATTTACTATAAGCTCTTATCAGATCTGAGCCATGTAAACTTGTTAATAAGTACTAAGAATTATGACTAATAATTAAGTTGAAATAAAAGATAAATTATTACTCCACCAAAAGTAAAAAAGTATACAGCACAAAAAGCATTAGTGGGTTTGAGATGCTGATCATTACCCACCTCAAACTCATCCCCAACTAACCAACTGCCACACTCCTCCCAAAACCACCATGATTTCAGAGAAAAGAGTACTGATGCTCCACAGCTCAGTGCTGGGGGCTTTATACCTCTCTTTGAACTTGGCATGGTGCCCATAGTTTCATGTTATTTTATTTGCTCCAGAGAGTCCTATTCTATTGCTAATACTTTTCTACTGAGACAAGTTGTGTGTTTGGGTGCAACCTAAAGCGACGTAAAGTAGCTGAATTTATTCATTAGAAGGGATCTCCTCAAATATTTGGACACACAGTGTCTTTTAAACACAGACACAAGACAAACACCACGGTTCCTATTAACCACTCTCGTTTTAATTGTCGATTTCAAGAAAAGTGACACAACCAGATCTTCAGCAAACATTTTCGTAAAGCTGAACTCTTTTAATCTTCAAATCTGAGAGCCATCCTCAGTGTAACACAGTTGCCATTAGAACTACCTCTCAGAAACTGAAAAAACCTGAATGGGGACTCCAGTGAAGCAAAGCCTAAAGGCCTCAGGCTCGCCAATCAAACCAGCTGTCAATCAAACAGCCAAAACGAAAACTGAAGTGATCTCTCACAGTTAGAACTGAACAAAAGATTTTTGGTGGAGCAGCAGTGTAACAGTTTCACCGATGTGAGTGTAAGTTTACACAGAGCGCATTTCACAAATAACACTCTGCTCAGAAAAACATTGAATAATATGCAGGTCAGCTTTCACATATTCAGAACAGGTTTTACACTTCAACGTAGGTCACAACTGATGATGCTTAACACTTTGGATAAGCCCAAATCATGATTGTCAATATAGGGCAAAAAAAGAATTTGCATCAACAACTATATAATTTATGAGGTGTTATCTTGTGAGGGATGCTGAAAACTAGCTTTTGGTAAGGCAAAATTGAATTACTGAATTCAAGAAATTTGCCTGAGAGTGGGTGCCAGATCAATGGTACACTCCATTCCTGAAGTTGCGGCATTACTACCCACAGTGTTAGTATAGTGGGTTGTAATGATCATGACTGGCAGTGTCTGGCTCAAACTGTCCATGCCAACAGACTTTTCTTAACTTTCTAAATTCCATCCACTTGCAGTGCAGGAGTTCCCACAGGCCAGTGCAGCATTCTTTAGCTTTCATGGTACATGTAAAACTCCTAGGTTACAATACTTGTTCCTGTCCTAGGACATGTGGCATGTACGTAAATGTCAGATATTTGAATATATCATCACTAACACTACTGCCATCTCTAAAATGTCAGTGTAATGGACTGGAAATCTTAAATTTCAGTGTAAGTCAGTGTAAAAAGTTTGTATTCTTAGTCATTTTGGAACATTTATATTAGTCCATTAATTCTAATTTTTTAAAACAATGTAAAGGACAAAGGACAACTGTTAAATTCACAGTATTTTAAAAAGTAAAAAATAAAAAGATAAATAATAATCGGAAATAGAGAAAAATAGATTGTATGAGTTTTCCTTTGCACAATCTGAAGATTATCTGAAAGTCAATATTGCAGTAACAGTACCAAAAAAAAGAGATAAAATGAATCGACAGAAGCTATTTCTGTTAAACATCCAACATCTAACTTTACCCTACATAACATCTAGCTATAGCTTAGCGTGTGTTTGGGTGATTTGATTTAATGCAAATCACACTCCCAGAAATATCTCTATGTTTATAAATAACTGATCTGAAGACTGGAACATTGTTCATCCTCACTTTTTGCACAGCAGTATAACAATATACTCCATTTAAGATTTGAATCAGGTTTGACAAATGTGAGACAAGACTAGACATTTATTTATGATATGACAGTGTTCTGATTTTGTATGGCTGCACAACTCAGCCAAATTACTAAATACATTACAGTGAATACAGCCTAGTTTATCGTAGATACTGAATAAAATAAATATAGTGGATACTGTACATTACATATTGGATATTGATAATTTCATAGTAGATTAATAGAACATACACTAGATGCTACATAATTTAAAGTTAACATAAACCAACTTATGGATATTGAGTGGATATTGAATGAGTAAAAGTAAATACAGAAAAATGTATAGCTCATTATTTAAGCATTCATTTAATTGAATTGAATGATGAAACACCATAGCTGTAACATAGTTATATAAAATAATTCACAGTAAAAACTGAATAATGGGAGATCATATGATCATGGATACTAACTTACTGTGGATATTTAACAATTCATAGTTGATACAAAATAATTTAGAGTAGATATTGAATAATTCATAGTGGATACTAAATAATTGCAAAAAGATACCAACAAATTTATAGTACATACTGAAAACTAATAGTAGAGATTAAATAAATGACAGTGGATATAATTAATATAACTATTCATAGCGGGTTCTGAATATTTCAAAGTATATACTGAATAATTCATAAGAGACAATGGCAAATTCATACTGGATACTGAATAATTAATAGTAGAGACTAAATAATTTACATTACAGACATTACATTACAATGCATACCATAACATACTCAACAAGCCAAAATAAAGTGAAATTCATAGTAGAACAATAAGATATTAATGGGCCTGGAGTTTAAGGGATTAAACTGTGGTTTAGATGATTAGAGGAGATTATGGGCATTGTCAAGCTTCTTGCATTATATTTTTAGCAACTCAAAGCAATACTGCTGTTTAAATCATTCTGATTACATCGTTAATGTTGATTTCTATGTGAGTATCTGCCTTTAATCAGAGTAATCCAGGAGAACCTGGAGAAGCAGAGTTAAATCTGACAAACAGAAAGATAAAAATGACTTTCACAGTGTCCCAGAAACATTCCTCATGCCCTGCCTTCAGCAGATGTTTTTAAAGAAAATGCGCAACACTCTTTGGCTCGCGGGTCATTCTGCTTCTCTGTTTGGCACCAAAGAACCAGAGCTGTTGTGGAAAGAGTTCGACATCTGGGTTCTCTCTGAGAATGTGAGCGCCTGCACACTTTATAAAACTCTCACCGGCTGTGCCTGAGACCATTGGTAGCACAGCTTTTAGCATGAAAACAATCAAAACACACTCAACACCTTCCAGGTTAATGTAACGTGGTTTTTAAAGCGTTATTTTTGGCTGGAAACATAGCTTAGACATTTTCCACATCCACACTCCACCTGTAATCAATCAACTTAGCCATGTTTAGTGTCTGAGGCTTTAACTTATTTTACAACGTTTTCACACCTAAATGTCTGGATGAGAGTTAGTACCAAGGCACCAGTCATCACATATGTGGGCTGCGTTTGCCTATACTTTACATTTACAGGTGCATTAAAAAAATGATATCATTGAAAAGTTACTTTATTTCAGTAATTCAGTTCAAAATATGAAACTCATATTATTTAGATGTATTACACACAGAGTGACCTATTTTAAGCATTTATTGTTGATAGTTATGGCTTACAACTAATGATAACCCAAAAGTCAGTGTCTCAGAAAATTAGTATATTATATAAGACCAATTGGTACTTTTGGCAGTGTGCCAAATCCTGCTGGAAAGTGAAATTTGTTTAGTCATAAAAGTTGTAAGCATGAAATGCTGTAAGATTTTCCGGGAAAACACTGCACTGACCTTAGACTTGATAAAACACAGTGGATCAACACCAGCAGATGACATGGCTCCCCAAACCATCATTGAACATCAGTAAATGTCGCATTTTATTTGGAAATCAAGGGACCAAAGTCTGGAGGAAGAGTGGAGAGACAAGAGTTTAAGCTGCTTGAAGTTTAGTGTGAAGTTTCCACAATCAGTGATGGTTTGAAAAGCCATGTCATCTGCTGGTGTTGGTCCACTGCATATAAACTGCAAACAAACTAAAGTAAATACAGTAAATTGAAAAAAAAATACAAAACAGAATTATTTTAAGAATATTGTGATATCATAATATGAAGTGTTTTTTTTTTTAGCATGTAAAGAAATTTTACTATATTATCGCATACAATACAATAGAGTGCACCCCTACTGTTTAGTATGTGATGCAAGCTTTTTTAGTTTACAGTAAGATATGCTAAACCAATATGGCTAATAAACACTAAAATTAGATGTTTAACAGTCTCATCTGTTCAAGCACATAGCAAAAATAAATCATTTATTTATTCAAATTAGGTGCTACAAAATGGTTCTTTGTGCAAATACATAGAAGAACCACTTCTGGTTTCACAAAAAAACAGGCATATAATGAAGATATCTGTGAAGAAGGTCTACAGAATCTTTGCTTGTTGTAAAGGTTATATACCTATTTAAAGGCTCTTTCAACTCACACTTCACTATTACAAACACAGTTCTTTCATGGCATTGCTCAATTAATAATCTAAAGCTCCTTTATTATTAAAAGTAGCTAATGTAGTTAGCTAACGAGTAATGAATACTTAAACCTTGCAAATTGAATTCCTAAATCATTACACAAATAAATAAGACACTGGATTAAAAAATCAAAGTATCATTACAACGCAGACCCCAGATTCAGTCGATGAGCCATAACTTAGATTAATGTTCTTTTTTTAGTTTACAATGGGAGATGCTAGGCTAATACTGCTAAAAAGCACTTAAATTATGACCTGTAAACACACAACCAAAATATTTGTTTATTTCAAAATCTGCCAAATGATCTATGTAAACATGCAACACATCATGAATAAACTTTTTAAATCACACATTTATTCTAAATCCAAGTTCATCCAGCTTTCAGCTCTGTGGAAAAAGTCTGTCACACTGTGTTCTAAACCCCCATTCACATCCATTCATCAAACTAATGAAGATCTGGAGGAGTTTTGATAGACAGGCTGAAAGACAAATGTTCGTGTGGGAGTGTTTTTACAGAGATGAGGAAACTCGTGACAGTCTAAGCCCAGTACCTGTTAGCAACATTAGCCTAGCATCTCCTGTTGTGAACTAGAGGAAAACATGTCTTAGTTGAGCAACTAAATAATGTTCATCTAAATTTACGCCAAATGTTTCTTTACCATCTTAACATGGTTTTAGGAAGGTGTGTAATGTTTTAGTGCTGCAGTTAGCATTAGCACAATGCTAACTTATAGAGTCTATTTTTTTCAGTATTGTAGCTTCAGTGTCCAGAAAGACAAACATGTCTAGGCTGACTGACTACATTTAAGGTATTGCTCACATATTGCTTTAATAAAAATAATTTAAGCGATATGTGCAATAATCAACTGTAATACAACTTCAATAACCTCATATTTAAACTTTAATAAAGCACATTTTTTACAATACCAAAAAACACAAAAAAGTGTTCTTTGTGCAATGTCATATATGTTATACACACATTTTACCTGCTTAATCTGTATTTTAGTATACTTTGAAAAGTATAAATAATTTGGCTGTGCTACGTTTGTACTGGTGAACATCTTAATAAAAATATACGCTTAGTATATTTTTATGAATCTGTGCTTTTTATGATAAAACTATACTTTTACTAAATGTTTCCTTGGAGCCTTAATTTCTGCAATAAAACTGTACTACAGTGAAACATTATTTTAGTGTTTAAAAATTAAAACTGTGATGAACTTTGTTGTGTTAAAATTATACTTAGAAAGTTTACTTTAGTTAGTTTAGTGTAATAAAATATCTTTAACAGCTGATCCTTCCAGAAATGAGAAAAAGCAATTAGCTTTTATTTTTATCAGTTCATACACACTCCTCAAAATGAATGTGATGTTAAATCTATATTTTAATCACACCTTTAATATGTTTTTACTGTTCACTTTGGACAGCTCACACAAATATACTAAAATTGTATTAAAAAGTGGTAAAACCATGTTAACGAGTATACTCAGTATAAACTAAGTACAAATTTATATAATTTTAATTACAAATAAGTAGTAATTAAATAGAACAATAGTGGTTCCAAAATAACATAATTTAAGTACATTCCTACTAATTTAAGTATACTTTTTTCACGAGAGTGTCCAGTTGCCCAAATGTTCCCGCGTTTGCCTTGCAGCTTCCTATTGGTTGTTGACATTGTTCATGTCACTTTTTGCGCGAACCAGGTCTCAAGACTTATAATAATATTAAACACGGTTGATTTTATCTGAACTCCAGGACAAGAAAAAGACTGAACAATAGAGATTATGCGACCGCAACTCATCTCTAGCAAGACTCTCATGATTTTATCCAGACACTAGAAATTTACCTGTGACCGTGAAATCGCTTGAAAATCGTTTAATGTAAGAACCATATATGTAATAGAGATGAGTGTAAAGAACCATTACCTTTTTATTTAATAATTATTCACATACCTCTAATATAAACACACTTGTATGCCATTGCTGTAAAAAAATGAAGCAACTTTATTTCTAAATTTACACATGCTATATAGATAAAAAAAGTAATTGGACACCTGCTCATTCCATAGTTTCTTCTGAAACGCCAGACGCTGGCGGCCTGAGTCCCTTAGCAGGCTAAGCTCAAGTAGCGTCTGCAGAACCTCGTCCGGTAGCGTGTTTTCTGGCTGGTTTCTCCACTGTAGCAGGGTCTGGCGGTGGTAGAACATGTGCACGGGTGTTCCGATGCACATATTTGCAGGAAATAAACGGAACTCTGCCACTCTTTGCCACTCTGATAGCTCTTGGGTGGGTCAAGAGCTATCAGAGTGGCAAAGCGCGCACACGCCCAGAGAATCCACAGCCACTTCAAGGACACGGGTCACGCGCGGCGCATGTGGCAGGGCATCCAGGCAATCACCAACTACAGGACATTGCCACCGACCTGTGAACGTGATGCCTCCCTCCCTGATGCCCTAAACAACTTTTATGCACGGTTTGAGGCACAAAACAACACGATGGTGAGAAAGACCATGCACAAGCCGGACGAGCAGGTCTTGTGCCTGACTGCAGTGGACGTGAGGAACACTCTGCGCAGAGTCAACCCACGAAAAGCTGCAGGACCAGACAACATCCCCGGCAGAGTGCTCAGGGAGTGCGCAGACCAGCTGACAGATGTTCTCACGGACATCTTCAACATCTCCCTTTGCAGCGCCACTGTCCCAACGTGCCTCAATTCCACCACCATCGTCCCCGTGCCGAAGAAGTCCACAGTGTCCTGCCTCAATGACTACCGTCCCGTTGCACTTACACCCATCATCATGAAGTGCTTCGAGAGGCTAGTCATGAGGAACATCAAGACACAACTGCCCTCTTCACTGGACCCCCTGCAGTTTGCGTATCGTCCCAATCGCTCCACGGACGATGCCATCACCACCACCCTTCATCTCTCCCTCACCCACCTGGAGAAGGACACTTACGTCAGAATGCTGTTTATAGACTTCAGTTCAGCATTCAACACCATCATCCCACAAAACCTCACCAGGAAGCTAAGCTCGCTCGGCCTCAACACCCCCCTCTGCAACTTGATCCTGGACTTTCTGACGGGGAGACCCCAGTCAGTCCGGTTCGGGGGCAGCACCTCCAGCACCATCACACTGAACACGGGGGCCCCCCAGGGCAGTGTCCTGAGTCTTCTGCTGTTCACCCTGCTGACTCATGACTGTGCTGCAAAACACAGTTCTAACAGGTTTATCAAGTTCGCCGATGATACAACCGTGCTGGGTCTCATCACCAAAGGCGACGAGTCAGCATACAGAGAGGAGGTGCAGCGGCTGACAGACTGGTGTACAGTCAACAACCTTCACCTGAATGTGGACAAGACAAAGGAAATGGTTGTTGACTTCAGGAGAGCACAACACACCCACTCTCCACTCAACATCGACGGGTCCTCTGTGGAGATTGTTAAGAGCACCAAGTTCCTTGGTGTCCACTTAGCAGATAACCTCACCTGGACCCTGAACACCAGCTCTACAGCCAAGAAAGCCCAGCAGCGTCTCTACTTCCTCCGGAAGCTGAGAAAGGCCCATCTCCCTCCACCCATCCTCACACTCTTCTATAGAAGGACCATTGAGAGCATCCTAAGCAGCTGCATCACTGCCTGGTTTGGGACCTGCACCGTCTCTGACCGCAAGACCCTCCAGCGTATTGTGAGGACATCTGAGAGGATCATCGGCGTCTCTCTCCCCTCCATCACGGACATTTACACCACCCGCAGCATCCGCAAAGCAACCAGCATTGTGAATGACCCCACTCATCCCTCACACGAACTGTTCTCCCTCCTGCCTTCGGGAAGAAGGTACCGCAGCATCCGGTCCAGCACGACCAGATTCTGCAACAGCTTCTACCCCCAAGCCATCAGACTCCTCAACTGCAGAGACTGAACTGATGGTTTTTCTGTACATGCACACACACTCTTACCCCAATTACCCCAGAAAATGGAAAGCACTAAAAACCCTACTACCTCACTGGACTCTATTGCACACTGTGTAATAGAGTAATTACTACCTCACCTGGTATTTTTTGCACACTATCTTGTTATTTATTATTCTTTGTCTGTATGGTGTTGTATTGTCTGTCTGCACTTTTGTACTGTTGCACTATTGTTCTGTCTACACTGTGTTTATGTGCACCATGGTCCTTGGAGGAACGTTGTTTCGTTTCACTGTGTACTCTGTATATAGCTGAAATGACAATAAAAAACACTTTGACTTTGATAAAAAAACAATTATTCTGCTTTTGTTGGCATAACAGTCTCTACTGTCCATAGAAATCTACCTGCTAGATTTTGGAGCATGCTTTGGGGATTTGATTGTATTTATGATGTGGTAATGATCCCCACTACCACCCCAACTCTTCAACTCATACCAAATCTTCCAAAATGTGCTGGTTAGTAGAGGTGTGCCAAAAAATCGATTCACATAAGAATCTTGATTCTCATTTACTACGATTCAGAATCGATTTAAAATGTCCCAAAATCGATTCTGAGGGGCGGGTTTTGGACTGATTTTGGGCTGGGTATTTTTGTTGGACCTGGCAACCCGCTTGTCCCTTCAAACCGAGGTCTTCCAGACCCACACAGAGCGTAGTAGGTGTTTGAGAATCACCGGTAAGATGGCAGAACAAGCACTATATTACCTTAGATTAACGTGTAGTTTCAATGTTTTATGGCAGAATGCTTCATAACAAGCATAAAAAAGATCGCTAGTAGTTAGTTTCAGTAACTGTTAGCTAGCTAACAAGCTAACTTTCCAGTTCCACCTTAAATAACGCTACAGGTGGCTGCGGGCTGCAGCATTTAAGGCGGAACGGAAAAATAACAATAAGCTAATCAGAGCTCATTTCAGCTCCTCATCACAGAGGAATTAAGGAATGGACAATATGAATTAATTTCTCCACCTCCTGCCCCCTTTCTGAAGAAATACAACGACCTTAAATTAACTAGTTAATCAGCAGCTGCTCCTGAACTTTAGCGCTCCACTGCTATCATCACATCAGCCCAGCAGCGTCACCTACACACCACCGCTAGTAGCCTGGTAATAAAGCAGTGTTATTTATTATTTATTTATTGTTCATTAACGTCATTGTGATATCCCAGTGATTCCTCTGTCACTGAGGACCCACATTCCTGCACATTTTATTGTTTTTGTAACACATTACTTGCTCCAGGACCAGTGTATATTATGGAGGGTTTTTTTTTCAATAAGATTCATAAGCCAGAAGCAGAAATTTTTATAATTCAAATCGTTTTGAATCAAAAATCGATTTTGAATCGAATCGTGGCCCCCAAAATCGGAATCGAATCGAATCGCGAGATAGTAATCGATTCCCACCCCTACTGGTTAGATCATCTCAGAGAACACAACTCAATGGTGGAGGAGGTTATTCATTCTATTGTAGTGCTACTCCACAGGGACTAGACAAGCTTTGTATTCACATTTGCACATCTGTATCAGTCAATGCATGCAACTTTATCTAGCCAAACACTTTCATCAGAAAGGTTCTTCTCATCAAACGTTTGGACACACAGTGTATTTACATACTTCCACACACACAGTGCCACTCTCTCACCCTGTAGATGACCTCGCTGTCCTGCCACTCGGGATCTAAAGTCCCAGCGGTTTAGAGAAGATAAAGAATAAAGCTGAGTGAGGAAAGATAAGAGCAGGAGAAGAGAAGGAGGAAGAGCGGGGAAAAAAAACGCATCATAAAATCATAAACATTCATACCGCCGGCCATGTCTGAGCTCAAGTATGCCAACTATCTCCCCTCCAGCTCCCAAAACATCCAAATTAGGGCAAAACACTCTATATACACACACACTCTCACACACTCTCACACACTCTCACACACTCTCACACGCTCTCACACGCTCTCACACGCTCTCACACGCTCTCACACGCTCTCACACGCTCTCACACGCTCTCACACGCTCTCACACGCTCTCACACTCTCTCACACTCTCTCACACTCTCTCACACGCTCTCACACGCACGCACACGCACGCACACGCACGCACACGCACGCACACACACGCACACACACGCACACACACGCACACACACTCTCTCAAACTGAACCATCTTGTAAAAGCTTTGAATAACAAAGGAAAAGCAATACTGACGAAAACATCTGCAATAAACAACTGAATGCAAATCCAGCATTGTGAAATGTGGAATGACTGGTTTCACTTCAGTCCAGATTTAATGGTGTGAATTTCCAGAGAGTTTCAAATGTTAACATTTTCTCTTATAATGCAGCCTAGCAAGGATTATTCTATCTTTGATTTTATTTCAGCTGCTTTAAAATTTAGGATAAATGGTTGAAATCTGAACAGCTGCATTACGTACTTTTAGATTAGCCAACATTGCTTACTCTGGATAACATTCAAATATTCAAATGTCTAAAGTTGGTGGTCAGTGAGAGTGTCTACCTGTAATTAACTCTATATAACTTTAGAAAAAACCCAAATAAATCTAAAGTCAGTGGTCAGTAAGTAGGGCTGCAACGATTAGCCGATATAATCGACAACTAATCATTTATTTGCAGCACTTAGATAGTTTGCACTTAACTTGGCAACCGATGACACATTTTCTCACTAAATATCAGCACTTTGCACATTTAAAGGGCAATGTTCTGGACATTTGAAGGGCATTTAAATCCCTTGTTCAGCTTTTTCTATAGATGTAAAGTGAAGACAGAGAAAACTAGAAACAACAGCCATACCCACAAACAGAGATGAAGGGCATGGCAGAAATAATCGTTGTCTAATCGACTAATCTGAAAAATAATCGCAAGATTAGTCAACTACCAAAATAATCATTAGTTGCAGGCCTATCAGTAATGTGTGTTTATACCTGTAATTAACTCTATATAACATTAGAATAAACCCAAATAAACATAAAGTCAGTGGTCAGTGAGTGCGTTTATACCTGTTATTAACTCTATATTACTTTAGAATAAACCCAAATAAACTTAAAGCCAGTGATCACTAAGTGTCTGCATGTAATTAACTGTATATAACATTAGAATAAACCCAAATAAGCATACAGTCAGTGGTCGGTAAGTAGGTGTCGTTGTAGTTGTAAAACTCCTCCTGTAAGTGAGAGTGTCTACCTGTATATAAACACAATGTTTGTTTGGGTTTAAAGTCAGTGGTCAGATTGTGTAGTAGGTCATTAAAGGTTGTTGATGTGTTGGTCAGAAGATGTACACACTTAGAAGGCCATATGGATGGGTGCTCATCTTCTTCTGATTTACTTTACTGAAGAACTGATTAAATAAACTAAGTGCTGAAGAGGAACTGGGAATTTGGCCTTTCTTCAACAGAGCAGTGGGAATGTTAACACTAACACACTTTGGTTTCGTAGAATTTTACACAGCAGAGTTATGTTTATATTTCCTGCAGTCGTTATAACAATACTTTACCGGTGGACAAGTTCAGATGGGCTTTCCTCTGGTGTAGTGTGTGTTTGTCTGTTTATATGTGTGTGTGTATTCTTGACACTCAGGTTTAGCTAGTTTTGCAGAGGCTCCTGAAGAACAAAGACAATGAATGAGCAACCCTGGCCACAATTCAACAGACAGACAAAAGCCTAGCTAGTCCGTGCTCAATCCACAGGTGTAAGTCACCAAACCATTACTGTGTGTAAATATAGTCAGGATCTGGGAACATCAATATTCATAAACCACACACAAACTGTGTAATATATAGCACCAGTCAAACAACAAACCTTCTCATTTAATGTTTTTATTTGTTGTTTTTTTCTACGCTGTATAAAAAACTGAATTCATCCAGACTATTAAGGAACACATATCATTTAGTAAACCTAAAAGAGTTAAACAAACCAAAAAAAGCCTTTAGATGGCTTTTATCTGGAGTGCTGTTAACTTGTGGTTTCTGAGGCTGGTGCAACACAAGAAACTCTTGCCCTTCCTTTCCTGGTACAGTCCTGATGAGAGCCAGTTTCATCATAAAGTTTTTAAAAGTCTTTGCAACTGCACTAGGGGATATTTTAAAAAAGCTCTTGGAATTTCTTTCAGAATTGACGGACCTTGACCTGACATTTGTTAAAAGTATTTTTTCATCTTTAATTTGTTGAGGAGTTCTTGCAATAATTTGGATTAGAACTTTACTCAAATAGGACTTTATTGTATACCAACTCTACCTCGACATAACACAAGTGATGCTCTTAAAAACATAAAAAAAATCCAAGTAAAGCCATTCCAGGTGACTCTACCTCATAAAGATGACTGAGAAAATACAGAGATGTGCAAAGCTGTCTTTTAAGCAAGTGGTGCTACTTTGAAGAATGTAAAATAATCTGTTTTTTTAACACTTTTTGTTCACTAAATAATTCCAGATGTTTTTCTTTGTAGTTGGATGACTTTAGTATTAATCTACAATATAATTTTTTAACAATAAAAAAAATACAGAATTTAAGGTGTGTCCAAAATTCTGACTGCTACTGTATTCAAAATTAAATACTTGAGATAATATTTAGTGTGAAACTATGTTCTGTGCTGCTTTCTATAAATACAGCATTTGAAGATATATGTCCAAACATTACTGAATTTACCATAAAACAGAAACTCAGACTTCAGGAAATTAGGTATTCTGGGTTTAAAATGCATTCTTAAATCGAATATCATTAAAATGGCGGAAGGATTAAAATATTGGTTGATTTTTTGTGATATTTTATCAATGTTTTTATCATTCTATGATGACAAATAAAAACAATTAAGAAGATAACTATGCAGTTAGGTATACAAACAACTTTTAAAATAAATGCTACTTTTTATGTCCACCACACAACAGCAACACAAACACACACTCACCAGGTTGGCATTCCAGCAATATAACTGAACAACCTGTATCGAGTCATGTTACTAATCCTCAGTGATTCACACAGTGAGGTTATGTACAAGCTGTACAAAATTAAAGTAACATTAAAATCTACCACCGATTCGGTACACTAAGCACAATGAGCCAGGGTTAATGTAAGTTTATGTTCATCCAAAACATGCAAACCAGACGAGTATAAAAAATGATGCTGAAAAGAGACTGCATTATAGCTACTTCTGTGAAACTATAATAGAAACACTGATAGGACAAAAGTCAACCCTAACCATTAGGAGTGTATAAATCAATTTTAAAATATCATAAAAAAATAGCAATATTTTGTTTTGTAATGTGAATCTTTTTTGTACTGATTTTAAATTAATAGTTTACATTAAAAGATTGGTGTTTAAAGTCCAGCTAGTAAATAAATAGTCGTTAGATCCACTGTTAGGCTTTCATAAAAAGTTTTCTTTCATTTGTTTTTTTTTTTAATAGGTCAGTGTGTTCATATTGCCTTCTTTACTGCATTGATATATTGTGATATTTTGAACTGTAACCCCTGTATCGTAATGTACATTGTATTGCATAGCTCTTGACAATACAGAACCTTACTAATCATCACTAATCTCTAAATTTACAAATATAACAAACTGTGATGAAAATAAAGTAAATCAATACTGTAAAATGAGGGCCTTTTTTGCTTTGTTAGGACACAGAAATACCTTGAGCACTTATTTAAATTGTACTGATGTAAATAAATATGACCTATTGCAAAAGAGGAGTAATACAAATAAACTGGTGGATTTATAGTATAGTACTCATGCTGTGGTGTTGTGTAATTGCTCTTTTACTGCTGTAATCCATTCTACACACAGCATCTGAAAACAGTTACTGATTGTACGCATACTTGCCTGGTTTGGCTGGATGCTAATTATATGAGAATTATTATGCATGGATGCACTTAGTTTAAACAAATAGTGTGCACTAATGTAACGTGCACTGAAGTGTAATGAAGCCCTAGTACAGCTAGTGCAAGAGACAGCTAAATTAATATAAATAAAATGATTGTGGATAAATGCACTAACGTGTACTGTAAACAATTGATAAAAAGTGAACCAGTGTGAAAGACCACTAAAATACTAATGTAAAGGTCTGTAAAAAGGTGCACTGCAGTGTTCAAACACTATAGTGTTTATTTAGTATAAATTTAGGAGTTTCAAAATCTAAAAATGTTTGTTTGTTTCATAAAAAGTAACTTACCAAGACTGATTTTGTATAAAATATTAATAGTGTAACAAAATAAAAAAAATAAACAAAAATAATATAATGTAAAATGCAAACATAATACTGTATTTAAATACAGTAAATAAGGTTAAAAGCAAAATAAATACAAAATAGACTGACTAAGTATTTTGCACACTATTTTGTGTTTTTCAACGATGTTATTGTGTACAAACAGTATATTTTAACTAATTATGAATTATTATTTGTCACATTCTTAATTCACAGGCATTAAAATTTAGAAATATTTAATAATATCTTAACTTGTGTCATTTAATACATTTCTTAACCAATTAACAATGTTTATTACTGTTGTATGTACTGTATTCGTGACTCTAATGGTAATAGTGAGTGTTACAGAGAGAGAACAGTGTAAATACATGTGATTTAAACAATACTGATACTACACCAGTAAGATTATAGAATGTAAAAACACAAATAACTATGTTCTATAGTGTAAGTGCACTAAGATGAAAGAAATCTAGCTAGTATAATTAACTAGCTATATTAAAAAACTAGTGCACCAATGTTTGTTAAGTGAACATTTATATAGAAAGATAAACAACAAGTTTTGTTTGTGCAACAGACACCAGCAAATAAAAAAATAAAAAATAGCATAGTGCCTAAAGTAAAAATAAACACTAATGAAGCTACTGCTAAAAGAGAAACTACATTTATTTATTAACGTAGGTAAAATAAAGCGATATAAAGAGTGCGTGAGCTGATACTAAACCAGTAAAATGTCCTGGTTTAGCTAACATAAATAAGCCAAATAATGTAGTTAAAAGTACAGTAACTGAGCTCGTTCTGGGAAACATTCAGCTTTGTTTTGGGGCTGAACCTGATAAACTAGGTTAGCTAACCTAGGCTACTGCACTAATGTAAATAAAGCGATACTACTCCACTAACGTAGCCTAGCTACAGTACGCGAGCATAAAACAGCAGTATAATAAAAATATAAAGATATTTAGCTATGTTGATACTATAAGCAGCACTATATTAAGTGTACAGTGTTGTAACTAGTGTGAAAGTCCAGTGAACTGGTTTAAAATCAGCACTGATAGCTAGAAAAGCTCAGTTCTGGCTCTTTGTTCCAGTCTTCCCAGTAGCATTAACGTTACTCTCTAACTCGAACTCCCAGTAAAGCAGCTTTATCCCCACCGTGACCAAAACACCGTGCTGTTCTACACCAAACACGAGTGGGTTTCTGATCTTTCCTGGAGCAGTAAAGCTGGAATATCCGCGGTTTTAACAGAAACATGGTAGTAGTTTAGCTTACGGTAGTTTAGAAGCAGCGCTGTTCCACTTGCCTGTTTAGTGAAGTTGGGAATGTCCGAATTCCTGTTATTCCCAGGCGGACCCGCCGCGGAGCTGCATCGCCCCGAACACCCGCTGCCTCCTCCACCCGCTGTTAAGAGTTTAAACTGGAGGAACCGTCCAGGGATAAGTTGGGGAAGAACCCGTGTTTTCCCCACCTGTGTGTGTGTGTGTGTGTGTGTGTGTGTGTGTGTGTGTTTGTCCCTCTCCTTCTCCTCTTTCTGCTTCACAACCGAACTTTACTGGCCGGTCCGCAGGTCAGTCCAGACCGCTGGATCAGAGCCGCAGCAGCGGGTTTAAGCCCCGGTATTCCAGCTTTCTCGGCTCCAGTCCGTCGCTGGATCATCCCTGACCGCGCGCAGGAGGCTCGAGCTCCGGGGAGAACCGCTGGGATATCCTGCGCACACTAACGTGCTACAGAGAGGCGGATGAAGGCGGAAGGAGAGGGGATTTGTTTGGGTTCATTTACCTGGAGAAGTCATTGGGACAAACGGGACGATGAAAGCGCGACACCTGCTGGCCGCGGAGCTGCGCTGCAACCGGATTAGGATTACATCCTAAAAACTCTAGACAGGCAGATTCATTAAAGCACAGGTGTATTTACTCTGAATTAGTTAGTAACCAGTGTGAATTATTTATTAACTACTATTAGTGACTACTAGGAATTGCCTACGATAACCAATATGAATTGCTCAGCAAGTAACACTAAAATAGTAACCAGTATGAATTGTTCTATAAGTCTATCTATAAATAATTTAGGCTGTGGAGCTGCACTGCAACCAAATTAGGATTACAGCCTGAAAATCAGTCAGATTTACTAAAGCTCAGTTTTATGTACTGTATTGTTTTACAGGAACTATAAGAAACATTAAACTT
Organism: Astyanax mexicanus; assembly: GCF_023375975.1. Taxonomy (NCBI): domain Eukaryota; kingdom Metazoa; phylum Chordata; class Actinopteri; order Characiformes; family Acestrorhamphidae; genus Astyanax; species Astyanax mexicanus. Next base: position 32,204,399 of record NC_064419.1, on the reverse strand, counting down.
ATGGTCTGAACACAGGCCTATTTATTGAAAAATTCATACTGTTTTCTAACTAATGAATAGACATTACTGAACAATTTATACTATACTAAAGTAGTTAGCTACTAAACAGTATGAATTGTTTAGTAACATCTACACATTAGTTCATAACCAGTATGAATTTTTAAAATATTTATTTTGAATTTTTAAAAAAGTATTATTTGTTGAGTCACAACTATGAAACCAGCATCAACTGTTCAGCAACTATTCTGAAATCTGAAGTCACCATTATGAATTGTTCAGCAAGTAACATTGAAATAGTAACCAGCATGAATTGTTCACTAAGAACTAATGATTAATATCTACTACGAATTAGTTAGTAAGCAATACACATTTTTTTAGTGACTACTATAAATTAGTTAGTAACTAGTATGAGTTTTTTAGTCGCTGCTAAAAATTAGTCAGTAACCAGTATGAATTATTGCTTATGTGCTGTCATTTATTCAGTATCCATTCTGATTTATTTAGTGCATGCCATGAATTTTTCAAAATCCGCTACAAATGATCCAGTAACTACAATTAAGCATTCAAAGTCCACTATTAATTAATTATTCTGTTAGCTAATATGACTTGACCAGTATCCAATATAATTTCTAAAGTAAATGTTCTTTTGCAGAGCTTTGTTTTTTACACATTTCAGTGAGAATGCAGAACTCTCGCAAGTAGCTTTCAATTCCAATTACAGCACTAAACCAGTTCAGCCAGTGTTCTCTGCAGCATGAGGGCTCACAGATCACAGACAGATAAAAACTGAGCTTCTTTGTCTGTGTTGCAGCAGCCGAGCTACCAGATTAAATATACTACTACTGTGATTTACACTGATACATATCTGTGCTTAACCTGCATTACTAAAAGACTAGAGTCTATCTTTGAATAAAACAATGAACAAAAAAGCCATTCTTTAATTGTGCACTGGATGCTGTGTTAATTCCGTGTCCTATAAAATAACAAGGACACACAGTATCATTAATCATTATCATTAAGCACTAAGAATGTTCAGTTACATTTAGCTCCCCCTTGTGGAGTTAAAAGCTAGTTTCATGATATGTAACAATAAAGCTCAAACATAACCAGTGAGAATGTCCTTAGTTTTTGGAGTAAATTGCAGTGAGCCATAACATTAAAACATGCCAGGTGAGTTTACCATTTTTTCTCACTATAAGGTGCACCGAATTATAAGGCATACTATTAATAAACATACATTTTCCAGTCGATTTTCATACATAAGGCGCAGCGGATTATAAGGCGCATTTTGTGCTACACTATTAAGGAACAGGGTGTTTTAATGTAACTCATAATTATGTAACTCATAATTCAGCAGGTTTCGTCGCTGGGTGGTGGTGAGGTTGGTTAACTAAGTTAAGTAAAGCTAAGCTAAGTAAACAACACTGTAACTCTTAAAAACTCTTTCTTTCAAAGTCAAACGAGAGCTAGATGCAAATCTACACAGATTTCTCTCCTGAAAACTGCTTTTTTTGGGTGAGTAAATTATTTCACATTTCTCCAGCTCTAAGACTGAAGCATTAGCAGCTAACCGCTAGCGCAAACTGCGGTTTGCGGCTAATGCCATCCAACAGCACTACACTGAGGAACCCTGAGTGTTCTGGTGAGCTGGGCGATACTAGTTGTAAATGCAAAGACTACTGGCCGATAATACTCACCTCTGGATGGCGAAAAAGATAGCACCTAGTGTGGTAAGCGGGTAATGCTAATGCTGCTCCAGCAGTGCTAGCTGGGGTTAGCAGCAGGCTACAGGTTGATATCACCTTTTAACTGCTAAAGAACTAGCACTTAGAGGATAATGCTAATACTGTTTTAGCTCCGGCGCTAAAGAAACTTTACTGAAACTCCTGTATAACTCTGTACTTTGGCAAAATGGCTTTACTGCTCCTTACAACCTGACTGGTAGAATTCATACATTCTAAGGCGCATTGAAAATGGAGAGATTTTAAGTGCACCGTATAGTGCAAAAAATAAGTGCATTGATTATCCAGTTACAATGGCCCCTCCTCAAGGGCTGAATATATTAGGCAGAAAGTGAACGGTCAGTTCTTGAAGTTGACATATTGAAGCTTGGACAATGGGGACACCTTGTGGGGTGTTCCCAGGTGTTCACACACAAAGAAAACACAACACTGTTTTTATCTAATGTTGCTTTATTTATTATACATGTACAAATATGTTCATCATGTGTCTTTTCCCTCATACCACAGATATAATATATATACATCATCAGCCAAATTCTTCTACCCTAAACAACACAAACAAATAAACACCACACCTCCATGCATCATTAAGAGGAATTATCAGAGTTAAGGCACATTGTTAGAAAAAAAAGACCTTCATATAAAATATGTGCACAAGAATAAACATCGCTGAGACGTCCACAGACCTGGAGTGAGTCTATTAAATAAACAAGAGGTAATTACTCCTAATTATCACTGTAAGTATACTGTCTTATTACCACACTTCAGTTATCCTGATTTCCCTGTCGTTTGAAAAATACACACATATACAAACATACACATAGAGTACACACTCACACAAACACATGTACACAAAGAGTTGGGTTCTGGTCCTAAACAGTGCAAAAATGACAAATAAAAATGCACACACACAGGTAAATAATGCACTTTAAAATCCTAGGAGTGAATCTCAAATGCCTCTCTATTCTCTTACTAGGTGCACTACACTACCACTCAAACGTTGTAGACCTTTTTATTGGCATTTAATCCGTTTTGATTCTTTTAATAACCTGAAACAAAGTACAAAGTCCAGTGATCTCAAAATAAACCAAAGCAGTGGTTCTTAACCTTATTTTCTGTGACATCCACTTTAAGGGTTCCGTGTTTAGAACTGAGAGATTTAAAATTCTGCTGTTCCTCATCATTTATCAAAACAGACATTAGTAGTCCAGTTGTAGTTTCACTTTCAAATGATGGAAAACAACAAACTAAAACCTCAACCTATCCTTTATATTTGACAATACTTGATTGGTTAAGTAACACAAAAAAACACTTTGGCTTTATTTTACTTATCCTAACTTTTATGTGATTATATCTGACCAAGATTGTTACACCAAGTGTCACTTTAAGTACTGTAGGAAGAATAGTACATAAAACATGTAGCAAAGAAATCTATTTATTTAATCTATCTACCCTATCTGGCAATTTGACCTTGTGATATCAAACCAATGGTAAAATACAAAGATATGTACACATATACAGCTCTGGAAAAATTAAGACAACTTCAGTTTTTGAATTAGTTTCTCTGATTTAGCTATTTATAGGTATATGTTTGAGTAAAATGAACATTGTTGTTTTATTGTTTAAAATACAGTCAATATTTCTCCCAAATTCCAAATAAAAATATTTTAATTTAGAGCATTTATTTTCAGAAAATAAGAAATGGCTGAAATAAGTTTATATTCATAAAGTTCAGAAGAGTTCAGAAATCAATATTTGGGGGAATAACCCTGGTTTTTAATCACAGTTTTCATGCATCTTAGAATGTTCTCCTCCACCAGTCTTACACACTGCTTTTGGATAGCGTGCAAAAATTCAAGCAGTTCAGCTTGGTTTGATGGCTTGTGATCATCCATCTTTCTTTTAATTATATTTCAGAGTTTTTTTTAATTTGGTAAAATCAAGGAAATTAAATTTTTAAGTGGTCTCTTAATTTTTTCCAGAGCGGTATATTTTAGCTTTGGTTTGACATCACAAGGTCACATTACGAGAAAGTTCTTGTTCTTCTGACTGGTAGAGTAGGTGCACTTCTTTGGGAGAAGGGAGCCATTTAAGATGCGGTTCATGAAATAACGACTTGTAGGTGAAAAGGTCACAGTTTCATGACTTATAGAGTGTGCTACATGGTTAACAGGGAGTCTTTTGGCCTTCAGTCTATATTTTGAAAACATTTATAGTGTACTTCTGTAATGTTCTGCGCGCACACACACACACACACACAAACATTCACACGCATATTTATGAAAAATAGAAAACGAAGAGATAAACAATTTAACACTTTACGAGTTAAAGAAGCAGTTCGGTAACAAAAAATAAACTAAGATGATTGATCCGTGGCACTCGATTCAGTCCTTCAGCCATAACATGACCTGTCACCAATCTACTCATCTCTTTAAAACAGGCCCAAAAATCTGTCAAAAAAGGTTACAAATAATAGATACCAGACACCAAACATGTCATGAATAATCTTGGACTGAATCTGGATATACACACTATATGTATATAAAAATATTGGGACACACCAGCTGGTAAAAAAATCAATTTATTATTTTTATATTTTTCAGATCCGCTGTGATTGGTATTACTGAAAAGTGGACGTGTTTAGAACAACAGCAACTACAGACCTGCTGTAAAAGCTGCAAAGGGGGACCAATCGTATATAAATACCGATGAATTAAAAAGGGGATGTGATCAAATATCCTTTCGCGGTAATATGCAGGTGTATCCTGTTTCCATATAGCGTATATATCAAGCCTTTAGTCTGTCTGGATTTGACAACAGTGCGCACGTTTTCTGTCTGGTTACTTTCAGACTGTAACTGATTGAAACACACCTCAGAAGATGTTGTTTCAAACAAAAAGTTGGACATTTCGAGGCTGAGTGATATAAAATATAATAAAGTGGTAAAAATAAAGGTAGAAAGTGTTTTGCTGGGATGATTAGAAAAAAGTACCAAAGTCCTGAAATTCAGTCATGATCCACATGATCAGTTCTAATAATGTTCTCAGTGCAATACAGTGATCAGAGCAGGAGGGAATGTGTAGAGAGGAGAACACTCCATCAGTCCATCAGTGTCAAGCTGAGGCCTTCGTTTCCCACTCCTGCAAAACACACACACACACACACACACAAGTGCACACACAGTGTGAGTGTATATGAGTATTGTATCACTTTTAAATAAGTTTTTTAATTTTTAAAAAGTGAAGGATCTCACCTTCCTCCTCTGAAAGACTTTGCCGTGTTCAATAAACAGAGCCGAGGGCACCCTCTTCAGGGAGTTTTTAGCTGAGGCTGTCCTCCTAAGGAGCGGAGTCAGAAACCCTCCCTGAAAGAGAAAAAGAGAAAGAGACAAAGTGAGAGAGGGAGGTGAAACAATTAAAAAAGAAACTAAAATGTAAAAAAAGAAATGAAAAAGTAAAACATAAAGAAGGAAGAGAGAGGAATATGTGGAGAAAGTGTGAAAAAGGAAAGAAAAGAAAGAGAGAAAAGAACAACGTGAAGAAAAACAGAAGAATGAAGAGAGAGACAAAAGAAGAGAATGACAGGAATGAAAGAAGGCTGAAAGAAAAAGCAATAGAAGGAGAAAGAGAAAGATGAGAAAAAGTGACAAAAGAGAAAAAGTGAGAGATCAAAGCATGGAAAGAGAAAAGTAAAGGGATGTTGAAGAAGAGGGATGAAAGAACATATAGGGGGAAAAAAGGAAGAGAAGAAAAGAGTAAGGTAAGAAAGAGTATTAAAAAAAGAAAAAAAGAAAGGTAAGGAGAATAAAAGATGAAAGAAAAGAAAGAAAAAATGATGAGCAGATGATGAAAGATAAATAGAAAATAGAGATGAAAAAAATATAAAGGCAAGAAAATGAGAGATGAAAAAAGACAATAGAGAAAAAGAAGAAAAAACAAGGAAGAAGAAAGGTGAAAATATAAAAAAAAATCAAAAAAGAAAAAAGAGAGGGGAGAAAAAGAGGGTGAGAGAACAAAGAGAAAAACAGGAGATGAAATGAAGCTGACTGTCTGTGTTGTGTGTGTTTAGTTTGTGTTCTATTGCATTAGGCAGTAAGCAGTGTGTAGTAGATTGTGTAGCAGGTTGAGACTAAGAGCTTATATCCAGTGGAGGAGAGCAGCAGGTGGTCTTTATTTAGCTGCTTCATGTAAAATAACCCAGAGGGGGAACAGAAGACATGTAACAAAAACGAAAGAGTACTCCTTCAGTACGGTTTCCAAACACCCGCAGAATTCCAGAGAGAAAAAGACTATCAATAAATAAATGAATTAATAAAATTGTTTATATGTAGATAAAACATGTTTTTTGTTTAACAACAAAGCACTGACCAATAGAACAGGACACCCTTGAGGGGCCATGAGCTCATGAGTGCGGGCCAGACGGGTTTAAAGCCCCCAAGAGCCAAAAATCAGATATGGGCTGGCAGTCTGAACATAGCCAAAGTCATTCTAATCTACAGTGAGTGCTGAAGTGCTGTCCTCTTCTCCTCTGCTCCTCCGGGAGGAAGTGGTCACTGTTCCTGCCCACTGTAATTACACAGCCCACCACACACACACTGCTACTAGAATTTCAGTCAGACTCACTAAAGACCTGAAGCTTCCAACTTTTATTATTCATCCCTCCACGCTGTCTACACTTTATTTCAGATAAATTACTGGTATATGTTTCAAAACACACTGTTAGTTTTCAGTGGATGTAGTTAAATCAGTAGAAATAAATAAATACATAAATAAATACTCTCACTAATACTAATAGTAAAATAAAAGTGTGGTATTATGAGGTGAACTATTAATACACTGATAACTGCAGTAGTCAGTATGTGTCATCACAGCTAAAATGACATTATCCTAAGCACACTGACAGTCAGAGGGTTTGTTTTTGTTGTGAGTTCACATTCCAAACACTAGGTGGCAGTGTGCTATTACATAAAGTTCTGGGAAAAAAAGAGACCACTTCAGTTTCTGAATCAGTTTCTCTGATTTTGCTATTTATAGGTACCAGTTTGAGTAAAATAAACATTGTTGTTTTATTCTGTAAACCATGGGCAACATTTTTCCCAAATTCCAAAATAAAATACTGTCATTTAGAGCGTTTATTTGCAGAAAATGAGAAATGGCAGAAATAATAAAAAATATGCAGAGCTTTCAGACCTCAAATATTGCAAAGAAAACAAGTTCATAAAATTATAAACTTTTAAGAGTTCAAAAATCAATATTTGGTGGAATAGGCCCAGTTTTTAATCAGAGTTTTCATGCATCTTGGCATGTTCTCCACCAGTCTTACACACTGTTTTTGGATAACTTTGTGTCACTCCTGGTTTGATGGCTTTTGATCATCCATGTTCCTCTTGATTATATTCCACAGGTTTTCAATTTGGTAAAATCAAAGAATCCCATAATTTGTAAGTGCTCTCCTATTTTTTACAGAGCTGTATAGATGGCATATTATATTACATATATATAACGCTAACAAAAACTATTATTATAACATAGGCTCCCTATCTGACAACATGCCTACATATGTGTGTGTGTTACATTACCTGTGATCTCTCAGTGCAGAATGGTAGTAGAGACTGTCTAAAAGAGGAGCGTTTGGTAGGTTTTGACCCCACGTTGACAAGGTTGACCTCTGACCCTGCTCTCAGCTGCACTCGGCGTTTTCCTGCCAGCTCCAGTTTCTGCACACTGCGCTCCACCTCACATACTTTCTTACCTGATAAAAACAGACACACAAACCAATAGTGACATCAGCAGGAGACACACGCTGTCATATGTCTGCATATGGTCTGCTTCTTTATGCATGTGCACGTGTGCATGTTTGTGTGTGTGTATGTTTGTATGAGTGTGTGTGTGTGTGTGTGTGTGCATTTCTCTCTCTCTCTCTCCCAGTTTCCGTTCAGCGACAGACTGTGGAAAGTTGGACTAAAGCTTGAAAATACCATATTCTCCTCCATTACACTGAACAGCTTTAAAAGAATGTGTGTTTGTGTGCGTGAGTCTGTTCTAGGAGAGGAAACCAAAGACATTTGTGGGGGTTCTATACTCCATTAGCCAATGGCATAAGGCATGGTGCCAACAGGTCCATGTTAGTCTGCAAAAGAGAGTAATATACTTTTGGCTATGCTTTTCAACAGAGACTCAACAAGCTATGTCAGTAATGGGTGAAAATTAAAGTGGATGTATATATTCATTACAAGCAGTGTCCACTAACATTTGGAAAAATAGTGTACATACACACACACATATACTGTATTTTTTGCACTATAAGGAGCACCGGAAGGCACACTATCAATAAACATCTTTTATTCCTGTCTATTTTCATACATAAGGTGCATTTTATGTGACACTAGTTCGCATTTTTCCTTCTAAATTCAGCAGGTCTTGCCACTGGGTAGTGAACCCTGTAAAGCTAAGCTAAGTTAAGTGAACAAAACTATAGAACAGTAACAATGTAACACTTGCCTCTGAACAGTGAAAGAGCTAGCACTTTGGTTAGCAGCTAATGCTAATGCTACTCCAGCAGTGCTAGCCAGGGTTAGCAGCAGGCTACAGGATAATTATATTTACCACTGGATGGCTAAAGCAGACACAGCAGTGCTGCTAGTATTTTTAAACATTGTGTCTACCTAGCTGCTTGTAGATGTAAATTTAGAGACAGTAGCTCTGTAATCTGTTGCTGCACAGTTTGTGTTGGTCATCTCCTAGTCCTTCCTTTGTTGTCACAGGGTGCTGCCCACAGAACCATGTTAGTAGACTATTCTTATTCCAGCAGTGGCTCTGAGGTGTTTAAAAACTCCAGCAGCACTGCTGTGTCTAATCCACTCGCTCCAGCACAACACAACATAAACACACCACCACCATGTCAGTGTCACTACAGTGCTGAAAATGACCCACCACCCAAATAACACCTGCTGTGTGATGGGTCTGTGGGGTCATGACCATTGGACCACTGAAGAACAGGGTGAAAGAAGGACAATAAAGTGTGCAGAGAAACAGATACAGGATTACAGTCTGTAATTACAGAACTACAAAGTGCCTCTATGTTCAGTAAAGCTGTTGATCAGCATATACATGCACAAACTGGTACTTTAAATACACATAGATAGACAGAAATACAGATAGATAGGTCTACACAGTCTGCACAGTCTATGCAAAGGTAATTAGTATATTAACATTAGCATAGTTTTAAATGCAATTGAGTTTAAATAAATATAACTGTTTTTTTCTGCTTTATTAAAACTTCATAATTAGCAGTGTTAGAAGTGTTTCTGAATGCAGTGTCACGCTAGATCTCGTGAATGTCAGCACTGTAGAAAGCTGTATAATTAAATCGTGCAGTGTGTGCCACTCAATTACGACCCCGAGTAATTATGTGCCCCTCATTTTAGACACATTATAATCTCAAAATAATCAGCGGAACCTGTATGTTTACACTGGAGTACTGAATGTGATGTGAGTGATAATTATTGGACATCATTAAGAATTAGAGCTGTGTGTTAATAATTGGGGGTCATGGAAGCGCGTACACTCCAGGACATTGTGTGCAGCATGATGGAAACTTGCTGCTTGGAGTAAATGGCAGCGGCCACCATATAATTATTTTGCACTGAATAAATGAAAAGCAGCTGCTGTTGAACTGTTGGTATTCTGGTATTCTGTGTGTGTGTGTTCATGTGTGTGTGTGTGTGTGCGAGTGAAGGAGCCACACACACTCACTTCTAATCTAAGTTCTGCACTTCCAGCGGAAAAGAAAAAAAACTCCTCTTCCTAATGCGAACCACTGTATCTCAGTAATCTTGGTTATGCAGCCATAACATTAAAACCACTTGTTTAAAGGTCTCCTTCTGCTAAAACCCACTTTTTTTGTTTTTTTGTGAAATACTATAGGTCTCTTTGAGTTGTATATTCATGTTGCATATGAAACTGTTCTTCAGCCTCCCTTGTCTGCAGTAGCTAGTAAAAGAAAAGCCTCAGAAAAACGAGTTGATCAGAGAGATGTTAGGTCGCCCACCTCGGCTCAGAACCGCCCACAGACAGAACTGAACTCTGAGCCAACACTGTCTCTTAAACTGTCTAAGCTAACGGAATAGGAACCAGACCATCAGTGTCCTTTACTTCACCTTTCAGTGGTTTTAATGTTATGGCTGATTGGGGTATGTACACGTGGAGTGAGGAAATGTGACAAGATTTACAGAGTTTATGTTCAGTCCAATAAACATTTCCTGTTCATACAATGATACATGTTTACGGGCTGCTTTCCCAGACAGGGATGAACTTGTCTGTTTGTGAACTATATTTTTTCAGAGGAAAATCTCCATTCAGAATTTACTGGTTGGATGTGTGTTTACTGCTGTCTATAGAGGGGTTATGATGGTGCACACTGCACACAATGTAGAATCCATGCTTCATTGCTTTATAAAGGATTGATGAGCCTTTTCAATGCTATTTTTGTCCTGATGGTATCTTGGACTAGCTGAGTGTGTGTTATGATTGATATTGCTATTGATATTAAGTGGTCTCTAAAGCGTTATAGTCATATCCCAGTTTGCTTCAAATGTGTTTCTACCCTGTTTCTTTAAATTGAATAAAAAATGGATGAGGCTTTCGCTCTTGTTGGATGTGCTAGGTTTTTTTCTGATGGTATCTTTGATGGTTGCTAAGCTATTGCTTAGTGAGTCCTATAGTATACCAGGTGGTTAAATTGTTTCTATGGTGTTGCAGTGGTATGTTTTAATTTTTCATTGCTGTATAAAGGATGCTCAAGGCTTTTCTTATTGATGTAATTCTGGCAGTTGCTACAGTGCAGCTAGGTGGTTGCTATGCTAAGCTGAGTGGGTGATGCTAAATAATTGTGGCTGTGTGTTTTTAGGCTGTGGCAATGTTAACCCAGATGGCTTCGACTGTGGAGCCCAAACATAATGTTACTGCTGTAAAAAATATCTGTGGACGATGAAAATTGTAGCTATGTGGTTGCTATGGTATACCAAATTGTTGCTATGCCAGTGATGATTGAATGTTAAGTGATTTCAAGTGCATTGTGATGGTTTACCAGGTGGCTTAAACATGTTTCTACCATGTTTTTATTGGTTTAAAAAAGACAGACAATGCTTTGGTATCTTTGATGGTTGCTAGGCTGTGACTAGATGGCTGCTATGGTATACCAGGTGGTTAATGAGTAAGCAATTCTAAGTGTTTGTTTAGGGGTTTCCAGGGTTTTGCAATGGTATCCAAGCTGGCTTTAACTTTGTTGCCCAAAAATAATTTTACAGCTGTAAATAGAGGCTTTCTTTTCTTGTTGGATGCACTATATTTCTGACACTGACAAAATATACATAAATACAGGCTGGACTTCTGTACATCACATTTACTGCAGATTAAGTAAACATTAATGTCAAGACTAACATTATTAATAGAGAAAAAGAGATTTAACAATGATTATTGAAAGAATATTTATCAGCGGAGGAATAATGTTTCAGCTCTCAGAACCAGATGGACATAAGTGAGAAGACACAAGTGCAAATTATGTGTGTGAACCCTTCACAATTATGAGTCAGTCTCTCCTGAGGAGTGTTTGAGGAGCAAATGAATGGTCGTGATGACTCTGGAATTTCCTTCATTTCCATCTACAGTATCTCTCTATCTGTGTAACGACAGAATAAGCAATAGAGGTGGTTTGAGCCCAGGGCAGGCTGACTCACCGGGGTTGCTGAAGATTTCGGTATTGCTGTAGCTGGCAGAATCTGATGATGACACGGATTCTCCGTTTCCACCAGTGTGAGGTTTCTGAAACTGAAAAAAAACATGAGCTGAACGTCTGAGAGTGCGATTTTTCTGCCAACAGAAGCCAAAGGACATAACATCAAATGACAGCGAGTGACATCATGTTAAAACAGGCTCCAGCTATAAGCTTTAATGTGGTCCTATGGTTGGTAAAGATCAAAGCTAAATAAGCTAAATGGGCTTCATATTAGAGCTGCATTATATGGGTTTACTTTAACCTACACTGAGAGCTCAGATTACTACTCTGACAGCTCAAATGAACTGCTGTAATGTTTATAATGACATAAACTGGTGTGTTCTGTGCAATTTAGTCCTTTTTAGCACCTGCCAACTTTTTAGGACGTCCCCTGTCACACAGTTTTGCCAGTGCTGATGATGGTAAAGCTAGCATAGTCTTCCTCTAATCAGATTACACAAATTTAGCCCAAAAAATTGCCTGCATCAGATTTTTTTTCCCCCCTTTTCCCCAATTTACACGGCCAATTACACAACCCACTCATTAGGACTCCTTCATGACTAGTGAAGCCCCAACACCAGGAGAGTAAAGACTAGCATATGCCTCCTCCGATACATGTGAAGTCAGCTACTGTCTCTTTTCGAACTGCTGTTGACTCGGTTCTGATGCATCAGCTCACAGACGCCTCGTGCTGAGCGACATCACCCTTTAGAGTGATGTGTGGAGAAAGTGGCATCTACCCACCCAGAGAGAGCAAGGCCAACTGTGCTCTCTCAGGGCTCCGGTAGCTGATGGCAAGCTACATGAACAGGATTTGAACCGGCGATCTCTTGATCATAGTGGCAGCACTTGGCCTGCTGGACCACTCGGAGCCCAATTTTTTTTATATTTTATCATTTATTTTTGCATGCTCCCTGACAGATGCCTGCACCATTTAGCATCACCCACACTGACTGATGGAGGGAGAGGGAGGGCCATCCTACCCAGTAATGCGTAAAGAGACAGGTATGCTCTCAGGGCTCCCGCATACAAATGGCTGTGAAACAACAGAGGTTTGGTTCTCATTTTTAAGCCAGTAGCTTCTAACACACACAAACACACACACACACACACACACACACACACAGTGACAAGTGTACCATGTGCTCCAGTACAGATGTGTTGGAGTAGATGGGCTGTGAGTGGACGCTGTTGCAGAGCTGCTGGAAGGGGTCGTCCATGTAGTTGTTCAATGTGGGGAAGCGGCGGATCTTCAGGCCACTAAGGAAAAGAGGAAACAAGGAATGGAAAGAGGATGGGGAAAGAGTGATTGTGTGTGTGTGTTTTTTGTGTGTGTGTTCATATGTGTGTGTGTATACCTCAGTGATTCGTGGCTGGTATGTTGGTATGGGGAGCCAACAGCAGTGGAACTCCCATCCTGCAGGAGCTGAACCCACTGCTCTTTATCATCAGAACAGCTGGCCTAAAAAACACACACACAAATGGAAAGAACGAAAACGTAAAAGATGTATAACATTATTATAAACCAAAATAAATTTAAAGTCAGTAGTCAGTGAGTGTGTCTACCTGTAATAAACTCAAAATAAAATTAGAATAAACCCAAATAAACATAAAGTCAGTGGTCAGTGAGTGTATATACCTGTAATTAACCCAATATAACATTAGAATAAACCCAAATACACACAATGTCAGTGACCAGTGAGTGTGATTATACATGTAAAATTCAACGTAACGTAAAAAAAATTAAAATAAACATAGGTTCAGCGATTAGAGAGTGTTTATACCTGTAATTAACTTTATATAACATTTAAATAAATAAAAATAAACATAAAGTCAGTGGTCAGTTAGAGTGTTTATACCTGTAATCATCTCAATAAACAAAAATAAACATAAAGTCAGTGGTCGGTGAGTGTCTACCTGTAATTAACTCTATATAACATTAGAATAAACTCAAATAAACGTAAAGTCAGTAGTCAGTGAATGTGTTTATACCTGTAATTAACTCTATATAACATTAGAATAAACCCAAACTAACATAGTTAAGTCAGTGGTCAGTCACAGTGTGTTTATAGTGCTGTCACTAGTACCTCTAGAACAGCCACTTGGTCTCCGTGCTGCAGGATGGTGACTCGGTAGGCGTGTGCTGTGTCTGGACCAGGCCGGACCTCGCTGCCCCGCAGCTGGACCGTATACTGAGGGGTGTCCTCACACACATCATCACGGAACATCTTCAAAACACCGTCCTCCACCTTACACCACAGAGACTGCCACTGACAGTTCATCAGCACATTCAGATACCCAGCTGAAAGAGAGGGAGAGGTAGACAGAGAGAAAGAAAGAAAGAAAGAAAGAAAGAGAGAGAAAACGGGAAAGAGAGGTTTATTACACACACTCTTCCCATCTCTTTTCAACACACGCACACACACAGAGTGAAACACAAACACAGCGCTACATTTTCCCACAGATCAATCACTCCACTGCTGAGATAAACAATGCAACTAATGCAAATAAAAACACTCCTACTGTATAAACACACACACAGACACACTATCTCTGTGGTCTCTTTTTCAAGTTTGCTGTAAATAAAACTCTAACTGTAATATTTATAAAAAAAATTCAGTAATAACTGTAGTATTTATTCAGAATTTCCTTATTAACTAACATTAATTTAGAATTTAAGTTAATAATGAAATTCTGTAATATTTATTTTAAATTTCATTAATATCTGTAATATGTATTCAGAAATTAAGTAATAACTGTAAAATGTATCCAGAATTTCAGTATTGCCTGTAATATTTATTGAGAGTTTCATTAATAACTGTAATATTTGTTCAGAATTTCAGTAAAAACTGTAATATTTATTCAAAGTTTCAATAATAACTAGAATATTATATTCAGTGTTGTAATATTTATTCAGAATTTCAGTAATAATTGTAATATTTATTCTGATTTTCAGTATTGCCTGAAATATTTATTCAGAATTTCAGTAGAAACTGTAATATTTATTCAGAATTTTAGTAATAACAATAATATTTACTTAGGAATTTTACTACTAACTACAATGTTTATTGAGAATTCCATCAATAACTGTAATATTTATTAAAAGTTTTACTAATAACTAAAATATTATTTTCAGTTTTGTAATATTTATTCAGAATTTCAGTAATAACTGATATATTCGTTTAGAATTGTAGTAATAACTGTAATATTTATTCAGACTTTTAGTAATAACTGTATTATTTACTTAGAATTTCAGTAATAACTATTATTTATTTAGAATTTCAGTAATAACTATTATTTATTTAGAATTTCAGTAATAACTGATATATTCGTTTAGAATTGTAGTAATAACTGTAATATTTATTCAGACTTTCAGTATTAACTGTAATATTTATTTAGAATTTTAGTAATAACTGTATTATTTATTTAGAATTTCAGTAATAACTAATATTTATTTAGAATTTTAAAATTAACTATAATATTCATTCAGAAATTCAATATTAACTGTAATATTTATTCAGAATTTTAGTAATAACTGTAATATTTACTCAGAATTTCAGTAATAACTAATATTAATTCTGATTTTCAGTAATAACTGTAATATTAATTCTGAATTTCAGCAATAACTGTAATATTATTTCTGAATTTCAGTAATAACTGTAATATAAATTCTGAATTTCAGGTTCTACAATACATTCTGAACAAACAGGATTCGCTTTCTCAGTGAAACCCTTCTTGAAACCCTGTATAAAACTTCTTCAAGAGGAAAAAAATCTTTAAGAGGGCCCAGCTAACAAGGCAAATGGAAGTTTTGAATTGTTATGGTTCTATCTTGTACAGAAGCACTAAGGATGTCACCCTCACATCCTCACTCCCTCACCATAGAGGTGACAATTGAATTTCAGAGGAATCTCTCTCCACACAACGGGCCCAGTGTTCTGCGTCCTGAGAAGAATTCTGAGAATTCAGTCCAGAACGGAGGACGCCACAACACTGAACAAGCAGACACGCTGAGTTATGGGTAAGTCAGGATTATTAGGGATGGACCACACACTGATTACTTATAATATTCTCATGAATAGGACTGTAATGGTAAGTTTATTCTATTATTCTATATGCAACAGAAAATACACAATACGCTGCAAACTACAGACCAACTGTGGATTATCCACATAAACCTTGCATAAAACATGCATGGTATTGTGGGAATTGTAGTGGATTTAGAAGCATCCGTAGGATACCTTTAGTTCTGTCAGAGAGAGAGGGAGGGAGAGAGAGGGTAGAGAGGGAGAGAGAGACTCATAGCTTGGGTTTTCTGTTAATTCTTCCTTTTAGTTTAACTTTATTTAAACTCTTTAAATCATGGTGGACTGGAAAAGGACTGACATTTTTATTCCTTTTAGATGCAAAGACCTGGATTATAACTCAATTACTTATTCATGTTTAGGAAGATTGTCCCAAGATGCCACAAATTTTAACCATGTTTAAAATTAGTGTTTATATGTAACACGTATGTGGCATCGATCAAAAAGTAATTTTAAATCTACAGACTGTACAAAGTGGTGGGGATTCCACAGAGCATTTAATGGGTGTCTAAACCTACAGATATGCTGTAAATTCCATTCCCATTAGTTTGATTGTGAAAGACTATTGAAGATGAATGGTGGCTTGTGTTTGGAACAGAACAGGGAAGCAGGGAATAAAATCTCACCTCTGTCTTTATCTTTACTGATCTCAATGCTGCTGACAGCAGAAGGAAGACCAGAGATTGTTTCCTCGTCTGAGTCAGTGTGGAGGACTGTGCTTGACTAAAGAATACGAGATAAAGACAATATTGATTGATTTAGACTGATATTAGTAAAGATTAGTAATGACATAGCAAAATATTAGAATGTGTGAATAACAGCAGTTTGATGTTTGTTGCCCTGATGTGACCTTTTAGGTCAACCCTTCATATTTTGTTTGACTGCAAAAATGAACAAAAAGAGCAAACCAGGTCTAAAACATATGTCATTTGCTTGCTTTATTTGGTAACCTTTGCTTGCCTTATCTTGATTTACCAAGGTAACCAAACTACAAGTATAAATACTTGGAGAACAGATGAAAAGAAAACCACTCATCATCACTAAAAAAGAGAAAGTCAAAATGGAATTGCCAAAGTTTTCAAACAGAAAAGTTTTCAAATAGAAAGAGGATTAACCTTTACATATTTTGGAAATAAAAAAATCAGTTTATGATCCAAAATATATAAGCTCAACTCTCAAGCATGGTGGAGATAGAGTCATGGCTTGGTTCTGCCAATCAAGTTCTACCAATTTACTGAGAAATTAACTCAATTAATTTTTTAAGCTTTTAGGCTGGTCAAGTCTAAAATAAGCAGAAGGATCAATTGAGCAACATTTCAAGCAGTTATTGCAAGCAATGTATATGCAAGCTGAAATTCTGATTTACGGTATCGTTTAAACCCAGTCGTCTTCAGTGTAGAGTAAAAACAACAAAACTGCAAACTTTTTCTAATACATTTAAATGATATAAGTGGTTACATATGGTATACAATGGGATTGTGTGTATGTGTATGTAAATGTGTGTGTAAGAGCTTACCCTGCAAGAGTCCAGTCTGTCACTCTTTAATAAAGATAAGGAACTGTGGGAATCTGGCTCATAATACGAAGAACCACTCAGCTCTTCAATAATCTGCAGGATGACACACACAACAACACATATATACATAAACTCTTTCTGTAACACTTTTTGTGAAATGTATAATTTTGTATGCCTATCCATCTATCGACCTTTATGTCTGTCTGTCTCACAATATGAATGTACAATGACCTGCCAAAAGTGATGGGATAGCAATATAATTTATTTAGTTGATTATGAACTGTTTATTTTGGACAATGGCTTGGGAAACTTCCACACCTGTATCGGTTGTAATGTTGTATTGTGTTAGTGAGGTTGCACACTGGCCAGTTTGATCAAGGCAAGGAAACTACAATTATTGGATTATTGGGTGATCCATAATGTTATGTGTGCATTGGGAAATGTCATAGAAGGCATTACCACACAGTGGATAGCGCAGTGGAGCATTCGTTAGTTCGTGTCCCATGACTTTTGGCACGTCAGTGTGTATGTACTAGTGCTGTATCTGACCTTCCTCCACTCCTCAGCCAGGCTGCAGCTCTGGAAGCCCATGATGACTGTGTCTGAGCCGGAAACCACCTTCAGCTCGTGCTGCATCTTCTTACTGTGTTTAGATTTATAGACCACCTGGCAGCCCCTCAGGTTCATCTCCAGCAGAGGGTAGAGGTCTTTAGCACACTTAAAACACTTAAAATACACACACATAAACACAGATATTAGTCATATATAAAGTCATTTTCAGAATGACTGCTTTTACATTTTATTAAAAATGTTTTAGGATGTAATAATTTAACTTTATTTCTCTTTTTCTATACTTAAGAACTTGGATTAAATTAAACTTTATTGTGGAACTATGGAATTATGGAAGTATTACTATTATGCTTGTTAAAGGGTGCTTATTGCAGAAAGTTTTATAGTAGGTTCTCACCAGCAGTGAGTTGTGTTTAATAATAAACAGCTGACGGGTCCACTGGCCGAGCCACTTCTTCCTCCACAGGTATCCACAGATGCGGGACTCTGGGATGGGTCGGAGGCAGGGCTGGGACGAACTCCACTGGATATAATGCGCCCGATCCTTCACGAAATCCTCCTCCTCATCATCCTCGCCGTAGGATTCATAATGACTGCTGTCAGAGTCCAGTTTATCTGAGATGAGGGAACATCAGAACCAGTGATTATTTCTTTAGTACTTTCAATTGGTTTGTGTTCACAGTGTAAAGCAGCAGGCAGGGCTGGACTAACCTGTAGACTGGCTGGCCGGAACAAAGGGCTCTGCTTCTTCATAACAGTTATCTTCTTCCTCTAAACCGTCTGGAGGGGGTGGGGGCACCATAGGACCTAGAGACTGAACATAAACACAACAAATAAACCTCACTGTCAAGGGATTTTTATATTGTGAAAAAAAGAAGCCCTAGGTTTTGTCCAGAAGCAGCGCTAACTTCTTTAGGCTCAGAGACATCTGGGATAAAGCAACACAAAATCAAACCGTTTATTATGATCAGACGATTCAGTGGACACTGTAAGGTCTGGAACAATTCTTTAATTCGTTTTTTTAATACACATCTCTGATAGCAGCATTAATGCAGAAATGTACATTGCAATCTGAGAGCAACATACAGCTCTGGAAAAAAATAAGAGAAATCCTCTTGAATATAATCAAGAGGAAGATGGATGATCACAACCATCAAACCAATCGGAACAGCTTGAATTTTTGCACTAGGAGTGGCATAAAGTCACCCAAAAGCAGTGTGTAAGACTTCTGGAGGAGAACATGCCAAGATGCATGAAAACTGTGATTAAGACCAGGGTTATCCCACTTATTTGAACGCCTAAAATTTTATGAATTTGAACTTGTTTTCTTGAGGTCTGAACTTTACAACGTGCTAAATGCTTTATCATTTACATTTTTTGGGGTATTTTTTTTAGGCCTGAAAGGCAGGAATGGATGTATATTAATAAATTAAATGAAATTGAGCAGACAAAACATAATATATCCAGGGAATGTAATTGCACTTTAATTGAAGCTCAAAGTAAATATAGGAAACACTGCATTGCATGCTGGATATTGCAATGAGTATATAGAGAAATGTACAAAGTTGTGATTTCTGTCAAACCTGTATAAATGAGAGATACAAACCTGCACCACAGAACATTACATAACAAGTCTGCCCTCATTAACCTCCGGCCTGCATTCAGTCAGAGCTAATTATAAAATTTAAAGTCGGCTTTAGAGCAAATAAACTTCAGAGTCCTAAATATCCTCAAATCTGTCTGATCTGCTTCTTTTCCAGAGAGAGAGAGAGAGAGAGAGAGAGAGAGAACATGCTGCCGGAGACTTCCTGGAAGTTAAGAAAATGTGCAGTTAGAGATGATATCTTTTACATATGGGAGCTGCACTTGTCCTAAATACAGCATTGGATTTACAGGAAACAGAGAGAGAGAGAGAGAGAGAGCAATTGGTTATGCACCCAGTGTGTGTAGCTGTGTATGAAAGGTCAGAATGGAGGCACTAGCGCTGTGGTTTTCTGCCCTTTGCTCATTTACTCGAGTTCTAACACTGCGGCTACACCAATATGCCAGTCCAGTCCCATAAAGGAATCGGGTTCTGACCAAAACACACAACACAGACTTCTCTGAACCGCCCAGCACAAATCCTGGGAAGATAATGTTAGCCTACCGTAGGCTAAGCTTTTTTGGTTTAGCTACCAATACCAGCTTAACAGTGCTTTAGCTGAATTTATCCCAAAACGAATAAAATTAAAGCCAAAATATCAGGACAACTGGTAAGTATACGAATGTATTTTGTTAGCTATATATGTTTTTTAGCAAAATAGCCATGTGTATGCTAGGCTAGTCTTGCTAATAGTAGGCAAACTATCCACCTCAGTGTTTATCACAATTATTACAATTAGAGTGTTATTAATATCTATATTTGCCCTAATAAGAGAGTATATAATCAAAATACCTACATTTAAAGTGTTATTAATATAAATATATCCTGTAGCTCTAACTCAGAGTATATCACATTAAGAGTGTTATTAATATATATTCATCTTAACAAGACTGTAGCTCCACCTCAGGGTATATCACAATACCTACTTTTAGAGTGTTTATTAGTATATATTTATCCTGTAACTCCGCCTCAGTGTATATCACATTTAGAGTGTTATTAATACATATTCAACCTAATGAGAGGCTGTAGCTCTGCCTCAGTGTATATCACAATACATACATTTAGAGTGTTATTATTTTTTATTCATCCTGTAACTCTGCCTCAGTGTATATCACATTATATCACCGTTAGTTTCGACCCTGCAATGTGATTGGCTGAGAGGATTTCTGTGAGTGCCTTATTAGCTGGACATTCACTGTAACCGAAGCTCTCCATGTATTACTCCGCCACGTACAAATAACCTAGCAACGATGCAGCGCTTACAAGCCAAACAGTGCTGCTACAAACAGAGCAGCAATAGAACTCTTTTAACTATTATAACCAAACAGATCATATTTTCTCATCCGCTTTAACTCAAATCTTTCAATAAAAAGCAATAATTGAACTGTGGTATAATCGCAATAGTATACTCAAGGTTCATGTACTATCTTGTGTATTACTGCTTAATTTAAAGTGTTATTAATTTATATTTATCATAATGAGAGACCGTAGCTCCGCCCCAGTGTTTATTACAATACAATACTATTTCTTTCTCTCTCTCTCTCTCTCTCTCTCTGTCTTTCTGTCTCTTTCCTTTTTCTCTCTGTCTCTGTCTCTCTCTTTGTCTCTTTCTTGCTTCTGTGGTCGTGGGTGAGGGAGAATTTTTGACGGCTGCATTTTTCTGTCTGTTTATTCTTCCTTTTTATCTCCTGCATATTTTCATTCTTTCTGTTTGCGAAGGGCGGAGCACGAGTACAGACCCATCAGATACACATCTGTGAGCAGAACATGAAACACACGTTTGTGTTTGTATGTGTGTGAGAGACAGAGAGAAGGGGGGTTGACAGACAATTGACTGGATAGACAGAAAGAGAGAGAGAGAAATAGGGCTTGGGTCGGGGGACTGACCACTAGATTCTATTTCCTACACAAACTGAGGTGGGAGATAGGAATGGGAAGCATTTGTGCGCACACAAACACACACACACACACACACACACACTCACTCACTCACTCACTCACACACACACACACACACACACACACACACAAACACATATTCACTTTTGAAGATTAAAGCTCTCATTACCTCATAAAAACTGAAGAAACTGAGCTGACCCCAGACTCAGCATCTCTTTCTTCTCTTTCTCTCAGTTTCTTTCTATTATTCTCTCATGTACATAGAGCTACACAGAATACTACACAAAACATTTAAATGCAGCATTATGTTATTTTCACTTCACTGCAGTTAATTCAAATCAGGCTTTGAGTGCCCCTTCATGTACAGCTGTTCACATACATTTGTTGACAAGCTGAGAGCTAGAGAAGCAGCATGTGAAGTGAAAGAAGCTCATGGGCACTGAGGTGTAGAGTAATATTACAGACCTTTACATGAATATTACTCAGGATACACAGTGTTACGCATTTTTTTTTACCAAATTTCCATAGTGCAGTCGCAAAGTTCTTAATTTACAGTGAGAACTTAATCAAAACTTACTTACAACTTGGTAGTAAAGTAGATTATTATCATTTACAGTGGAGCTACTTAGCTACATACACTTAAATAACTGGTTAACTGTATTAGACTTGTAGTGCTAATACTAAAGCAAAAAATGAGCAAGTGTTAACTAAACGACTTTTGGGGTAGTAGTGGTAATGGGTGGAGAGTCACCTTTGGGAGTTGGGACACACCTCTTTGTTACTGAATTCAGATTTTAATCAATTTAATTTGCTACAGGTGTATAAAATCAAGCACTTAGCCATGCAGTTGGTCTTTCCAAACATTACTGAAAGAATGGGTGGACCTAAAGAGCTCATTGAACTCAAGCATGGTACTGTAATAGGTTGCCTGCTAGGGCGGTATGGTGGCTTGGGTTCAAGTCCCTATCTGGGTGGAGATTTCATGCTTTCCCTGTGTCTGTGTTGGTTCCATACAGGGACTCTGATTTCCTTCCAAAGTCCAAAAACATGAAGATCAGGTGAACTGGTTCCTCTAAATTGCCCTGATATGTTTGAGTATGTATTTCATCCCTCCTAGATATTCCATTATCAACTTAATAATACATAAAATTACAGAGTTGGGTCTTTGAGTGCTAAGGAGCAAGTTGCTCAGCTGACTCAATAACTTCAGAGATCCAAACCTGCTCTTAGAGCTGCCAAGTGGAACCAGCTCCATATTGGATCCAAAATTGGATATCAAAAGCTCCAATAGATGTCCCTTTACTTTGTCTTTATAGTGTAGCAGCAGTATCTTACGTGCCCAGGCCATCTGCCCACTCACCACTGAAACGCCTGAACTCGCATGTCCACCACAGCAAACCCTGAAGGTTGGCACGACTTTGTCAATGACCTCACCATCCCTGGAGGTTCACTCCACGTCGTTCTATTTCCTTTCCCCCTGTGTGGTTGTTCTATCACTCCATCTCTCTATCGCACCATCACCAGGCCTCTGAATCCCTCCATCACATAGACAGACATAATTACCCACGCAAACGTCCACTTCCTCCTCTCTGAGCGCTTCTCAGCCAATGAGGTTGCGGCGCCAGGCTTTTAAGATGGGCCTCTAGAATAAACATGGCATTTCCTCTTTCAGACACGGCCCCTCCCCCATTTACTTCCTAAATCCGTTTTTTTTCCCAAACGGGAGCCTGAATGCGTCCCGGGAAAAAGGTTCCAATGCTGCTAATGCGCTAATTAGCACTGAAGACCCACTGCAGTTTCAGAAGATGTGAAACCTTAAAGCCAATAAATAAATAAATGACCCTAAACAATAGTGATGGTAACACTATAAGTGAGATAATCTGCTTCTATTTGTCAATTCATTCATTTTGAAATGTTATGTATCTGATTTATCAACCTGTTGTTTTGTACCATTCAGGACAAGCGTACATAAACATGGATGTACGAAAATGCTTGTTAACAAAGGTTTTTTTTTGTTTTGTTTCAATCACATCATGGCAATTTCAATTTAAGTTATTTAAATAAATTAGTGTTTGTTTGCTTTATTCAAACAATCTAACAGATATACAGTAGAAGCTTATCCTAATCCTTTGTTTTACCGCTATGTTTTAACAGCTCCCTCTGGCATCCTCTATCTAACAAAAATAAATAAATGTAAATTTATTCCTAGCCCACAGTGGTTAGAAGCATTCTCGGAAAATAACACAAAAATTAGTCTATGCAGGCTAGAACTTTTGTTAAGAGAAACATAATAATAAATAATAAATTAACTAAATATCTGTGATCCTAATTAAACTAGATTATAATAGATTAAATGCAATATAGCACCGTATTTTTAAAAGGCCTCTCTTTCAAACGAAATAAATAAGTCCAGAATGTTTCTTACAACATACAACTGGTACTATAAATAGTAACAATTCTTAAGCCAATCACATGGATTTTAATAGATGCTACAGAAGGCTGAAACAAGGAATCAATTCAAAAGAATCATCACACACAATAAATATTCTGGAGAAATTTCTAGACCTTCCAAACAATCCCACACATTTGCTGCTGTGTGTTTGGAAACTCGGCCCAAATCAGATATAATGTCCCATTCATTATCTGTTATGAGTCATCCTGCCCCAAACAAACTGTTTATTGATGATTCACTCTATACACTAAAACAACAACCACAATCATACAGAGCAACAGCGCCGCACGCATCACTGTCTTCCCAGCTGGGATTCAGACTGTCCTTTAATTCCAAACTGTTCAATATTTTGTGTTTTAGTGTGCATGACAGTGGTTCCACAGAACATGCAGATCATTCTAGCCAACTCAACATAACTCAGCTTTGTTAAACTCAACTCAACTCAACTCAGCTTAGTTAAACTCAACCTAAGCCCTATCCGGACGGGACGTCTGTGAAAAATATTTCACACTTCTACTCAGTGATAAAACTCTTGCATCCAAACTGAAATTGAAAAAACTGGAGGACCAGTGAGTATACACGGTAGTTCCGGACAGGAATAAAATCACATAATCACATAAATCACATAATCACATAAAATCACATTTCTTAATAAAAGAGAAATTACCCCAGAACCCCCTGATAAACCAATCCCATCCGGAAAGGGCTTTAGTTCAAATGAAAACGTTTTTCTGTTCAGCTTTGTTCAACTAAACTCTGCTTAATTAAACTCACCTCAACTCATTTCAACTCAACTTAGCTTATTTCAACTCAAACTGGTTATTGACTTCATAAGATTAATAAGACCTTCACCTTCAACCTTCAGTTATTCTGTTGTTCTGCAAGTCCTGCAAGTTGTGACGTAGATCTCCATGATCATCAATGAACCTTGGAGGCTCATGACTTCACTGACTGCCCTAAAGCACTTTAGTAGGTACTGACCTTTGCCACAGGACCTGCCTAATGTTTTGAGTTGTCCAGAACTCAGTTTGGTTCTTGTCACAATCTCTCAGATTGTTATTTTGGCACACATCACCCTCTAGAACTGACTGGCAAGATTCCTTGAGAGGTCATCAATAGTCTTCATTTCAGCTGGCAGTGGTTTTAAAGTTATGGCTGATCTGTGTTGTGTAATTGTAGTGTTGTTTCTGTAATTGTCCTCTTCAAACCCACAGTTACAGGCCAGTATCCGACCTTTGCCCTCCAGCTCAACCCTTGGGTGAGAGGTAAGGCCGAGGCCACAGAGAGGTCGTGCTGCAGCTGGGAACGCCGGGATTGGTCAACCACAAAACAGCTCCAACCCAACCTTGGGGACAACCACTACAGTACTGCCCACATCACCGGCCTGTCATTACACACACAGAGCCTGCAGCGTCCCCCAAAATACACAGCACTGCCCACAGAGGCGGAGGGGTACTGTGTCCCTTAAAATACACCCCGTACTAGTGAAAATACACCAGTCCCTGAAATAACAACAACACACAGTTAAACAGCAAGTTACACACAGATTAAAGTCACATACATAAAAAATGCTGTAGACAAAAAACCTATATAGTTGTGTCACGTCTGGTGCTGTTAGCTCCTCTGTTTCTCCCACACCCAGCTCTGACAGAGGTTCTCAGGACAAAGACTACACTACCCAGAATGCACCACCCGCTGACATCACGCACTCACCTGATCACGTGACACCTCACCTGCTTCCACCAGGAAGCCCCGAATACTGATTACTGGCACTATAAAGGTGCACGCCAAACAGACTTCATCGCCGCGTATTGTAGGTTATCCTCGTACAAAGCGTTACTTATCTCTTGTCTCAGTTTACTTTGTGTATGACCTTGCTTTTTGTTTCTCGACGCCGATTCTTGCCTCTGCCTTTGATATTGGATTGTTTTGTGTATGACCTGGACTGTGCTTTCACCACCGCCTCTTGGATTATCTCTGATACTGGATTGCTTGTGTATGAACTCTGGACTGTCTCTCGTTTATGGTATGGTTTTGTCTTCATTGCTCTGTCTACTGGTGATCACCCTTGTTTCTGTATCGACCCTGATTACATCTGTTTATTCCTATAATAAACATCTATTGTTTTTATCAGTATCTGCGCTTGTCTGCTATTCTGTTCTGACCATGACAAGTTGACCTATATGGTAGGGGGGGTTCTAACAATGCAACCTGGGAATTGACTCCCAATTATTGACCAAATCTAGAAGACACTGTTGGAATCAAATAAAACGTTATACAGCTCTGGAAAAAATAAGAGACCGCTTAATGATGATGTTTTCCTTGATTTTACCAAATTGAAAACCTCTGGAATATAATCAAGAGGAAGATGGATGATCACAAGCCATCAAACCAAGCTGAACTGCTTGAATTTTTGCATCAGGAGTGGCATAAAGTTATCCAAAAGCAGTGTGTAAGACTGGTGGAGGATAACATGCCAAGATGCATAAAAAACAAAAAAAATGCCAGTTAGAAGTCCTGCCATGGAAACCCACAAATGTGGCTTTAGGATGTCTTGCTGACCTGTTAATGTCCCTCAGAACACTACTGGGGTGACCAACTGTCATATGCAATGGTTCCCCAGATCATAACAACAGCAATTGACATAATGTGTCGCTTCACAGCAAAGGCAGGATTGAAGCCCTCACCATGAGGCCTCCCTACTCGAACCTGATCGTTGTCAGATCTGACACAGAACCTTCATTAAATCCTTAAGATGATACAAATCCTTTCTGTAGCTGGTTTCTCCTGGTTTCTTGTTCTCAACACCACTGCAAACAAAACCGATGGTGGCTTGCTGATGGACAGCCAAGATGACTGGCAATGCACTGAAACAATCTTTTTGATTCTCTCAGTCCAGTGATGCACCTTCTCTCAAAATCTGACAATGATTGAGTGCATCATAGAGGCATATAAAGCAGCCAAAGATCTCTCACCAAGAGGTACACTACCCAGAAGTAGACTCTAAGAGCCTTTTTATAGTAAAGTGGAGAAGCACTTGTACTTTTTTTTTACTTTTTCTCAAGACCCAGGGCCCCTTTTGTACACCCTGCAAAAGGCCAGTCGCAATGTTCATTGCTATCTTACACCCCATCAACAGTCTATTTTCACACCTTGCGCACGCATAGTTAAAATAGCGAAACACAGGTGTGCCACTGACTGATTAAAACCAGGACAACGGTCAACTTAGGACATGACTCAAATCAATCTGCGCAAACCACAAATAACTAGTGTGCTATATATCGTAAAAACAGGGCAGCCAGTGTCTTATCAGAGCAAACCTGTAATAATTTACATATCTGCCTGGGACAAAACTTCATGCTGAGTTTTGCAGCCATCCAGGTTGTATTATTATTTTGTCAATGCGTGTTTTATATGCCGTACAAGGACACTGAAATAGATCAATAAGTCTTTTCAACACTGAGTATTGCAGTCAATACCTAATCTACCTAAAATGGTCAGTGAGGTCATGAATGCTTCAGAAATCTAAAAGTAGAAGCCCATTCCCTCTAAACTTGGACAGAAGAGTCTATTTCTGCCTCCTGCTCTAATGAACGTGCTCTCGTCTTTGCTGTTTCTCATTGGATTAAAGCTTGGAGACTGACTGGAATGTTATTTTGTGATAAAGGTGCTTACTGTTGACGCCCAGCACAGCTAGACCACGTCCATGACACAATAACACCACTATTCAGCCCCTTTACATAATAACACATTTCTGGAATTCTGTCTGGATGCAGAAATGCTCTCTCAGCTGCAATGGTATTTGGACCGTCGGAAAGCAGCACCGGCGAACAATGCCGATGGATGGATTTCTTTGCTATGAGGCAGCGTCCAATCACGTGGCACCAGGCCACTGAAAACCTTCTAACAAGAGTTAGGAACCTGTGATCTGACTTTGTTTGCTAATCTTAGCGCTTATGGACGACTAAACCTTTCTATGTAACAAAGAACGTATAGCAGAGTGGATTAGCCAGTCAAAACAACTTACTTCAAACGTAGTTTACCAGCAAAGCCATGTTTGGGGCCAGGAGTTTTCTCCTTTAGTTTTACTAATAATACTAAGTGGCCAAAGAGTGGAG
Organism: Astyanax mexicanus; assembly: GCF_023375975.1. Taxonomy (NCBI): domain Eukaryota; kingdom Metazoa; phylum Chordata; class Actinopteri; order Characiformes; family Acestrorhamphidae; genus Astyanax; species Astyanax mexicanus. The sequence goes on along the minus strand of NC_064419.1, from coordinate 32,176,601 downwards.
GCACATGACAGGCAGGTGTTTCTAATAAAGTGGCCAAAGGTTGAAAGCACACAGTAGGTGTTTCTAATAAAGTGGGTAGTGAGTAGAAGTGCAATGATGTAGGTTTTTCAAATAAAATGACCCAAAGAGTGGAAGCACAAGGAGGTAACACTTCTAATAAAGTGGCCAGTCACAAGGCAGGTTGTTGTGGGTGAGGCGTGGTGGTCTTACCCCTTTCCGTAGCCATTCAGCAGCGGTGGAGGACAGCAGGTGCTCTGATGAATCGAGGCCATCAGATGCTGAGCGTTCCCTGAGATCAGTTCCGGGGCCTCCAGACGGACAGTTCATTATCATATACTCTGCATCTTCCACTGCAGAAACACACACACACACACACACACACACACAAAAATGTATATACATATAATCTCTCAGTAATCCAGTATAAGCAGGCTAACACTTAAAACTCAAAGTTCATTATGTAATCAATCATAAACAATTACATATTTTGTAAGTTATGTAATAACTACACTATTAAAGCAACAAGATGATCTAAAAGCAGTGAAACATTCGTAGTGAAAGATTTTGAAGTACATTGCATCCCTTAATCTAACCAGTCAGTCTAAACCAATCTATCTATCCATCCATCCATTCATCAATCCATCATTAGCATAGCCATATGCTAATAAATACCTAATGAATAAGCTAATAAATTCCTATAAATATAGAGGTATAAATGTTGCTTTTACATGAACAGCAAGAAAAAACACATTTCTAACAGCCCTGCCCTCAAAAAACAAAGTTTATCTTTTATTTGGCCAGACTTCTCCTTTAATCTAATACTGTATTACAGATATGTTAATATATTTTCAGGTGGTTTGGATGACTGAAAACTGATATCATTCATAATTTATCCATGCTGCTATAGCAATTTGCACTTTGGACTTTATGTGGCTGTTACTTACTACCTATTCCTTTATATTTTGTGTATTTATCTTATCTATTTTATTATTGTTTTATTTTTATTATATTTTATTTTGTCTTATATTTATCTATTTTAAAATTGATCCTGAGTGTAAACCTGTTCCACCTCATCTACCACATGTGATGTAAAATGACAATAAAATCTCTGTTTACTATGGTTCCAAACAATAACTTAAATACTATTTTAAAATAGCTTATATATAACACCTTTTTAAAAATAAATTATAAAGTTAATGAACTTTTTTTCCAGACACTGATGTGAGTTAGACTGAAACTTCACAGTATCTCTGCTTGTTTTTCAGTGAAACCATGAGTCAGAAATGATTCAACAAAAGAATTTTCATAGACCAGGGCTTAAGAAAGGAATAATTCTTAAAAACGCTTTTATTTGGCACTTTAATGCAAGCAACATGCTTTAGAAATGACTGAATGTCTTCCCCAGTATAGCAGTTTGCCAGCACTGGCTGCCTCGCTGACTCACACATGGCTGCTAACAGCTCTACTATTAATGATGTGAATTTGATGTCTTGTTTATTGTCCTGTATTTACTGTTCTGTACACTTTAGTGTCATAATCAGAACATTATTTGTTATGTGGGATTAATGATGCATTTAAAAAAGGTAAGAAACTGACATCAATACTGAAAAATACCATTTATAATAGGAATGTTGGCAAGGGCTACTGGCAAGAATCTGGCAATGTGATATATATCACAATACAAGGGGCTACAATTCAATATGCTGCAATATATTACAACAAAGTCAATATAAGGAATATAAGAAAACACTGATGTATTTAATACTGTCATGTTTTGTGACACTGTATCAAATCTAAAAAATATATTTAATAAAACACAATATATTATTTTTCTTTAACCATGTTTCTTAGCTGATTATTGTGGGTGATGTCTTTGTTTAGGCATTTCCTATGGATTTCCCTATGGATGCTTCCATGCCAACAAGCAACAAATGAACTTGTCTTGCTGTATTTACTGCTTAACCATCTGGTATATACAGCCTTCTGATGAGCACTTGACCGCAGCATAAGCACAAATCATTTTGTTGAACACAGTTTTCTTGCTGTTGCATCATTGCTCATGTGCGCTGCCAAAACAACCGAGCTAAATCGGCCAATCACTATGGTTATTTGATTTTTTGCACTTCTAATAACATTAAGTTTCTAATTCATGGCTTGGAGAACACACTTGAAGAGCAGAGACCAACATGTGGAGGACCTCTCAGCAAAACCCACAGAAATGATGCTCCACAGGACCGAATATATGGTCTAAACCAGTCAACCAGATCCCACTCTGCACTGGGGACAGCTGGAATCGAGGCTGGTCCTGTCCTGCTCAGAGACAGGAGGAGGAGGGATGAGGTCATGGGGTACAGCAGCTTTACAACAGTGCAGGAATTTACAGACCGGCAGCAGAGGCAGGCTTCGGATGGCTGGAGTTTTAGATCTGTCCTGCCTCACCCCTACATGACACTACACACACTCACACACAGACATACACACTCATTTACGCAGAAGGTGTTATTCTAAGGTTGAGAGAGGACAGTGTTCTATTAAAAGGTTCAGCGATTTTTCACTCTTTTAGGATGAATCTGGGTATTAGTGTGAGTGCTAGTATAAGAGCTAGTATTAATGTTATTCTTACATCTTAAAAAGGTAAAGATATTATGGTACCACTTTAAAATAAGGCTCCTTTATAAAGGGCTTTAAAAATAGTTTATAAAGGAATTTATTAATGGTTCTCAATTAGGTTATAAACCATTAATAAGCGTATACAATGCATAAAAAGAAAGAGCAACAGTGACCTGTCATGTATCAAACAGTGATTCTACATTAATGTGTACTGTTAAACCTCAGATCTTACAAGATGCATATCTTACCTTGTCCTTTTCATCAATCATCATTAACATTTCTGTTAATAACTTTATTCATTTAAACTTATTAACATATTAAATGACTGATTTTCTATATTATTATACTACATATGTTACAAAGGTCATTGTGACTGTCTTTCTTTCTATTTATGTGTTTATTAAGTGCTTATTAATGTTTTTAAAGTATTTACAATTAATTTATAACCATTAATTAACTCCTTTATAAACTATTTATAAAACCTTCATAAAGGAGCCTTATTTTATAGTGGTACCATAATCTCATTTCATATCTTTAGCTATTTAAGATGTAAGAATAGCACTGAAGTACCGATATTACTATCATTTTAGTATCCTAAGTATCCTAAGTATCCTAGTATCCAAAGCAGTTCACCACAATCTAGAAAAAAAGTATTCCTTAAACAGTAGAGACAGAAAGTAAAATTCTTTTAAATACTTCACAGGTGTCCCAATACTAGCCAGTAAACAATTATGACCAGTCTGACCGTGCTGATGCACCACTAGTGCATCCTCAAGTGTGTTCTCCTAGCCATGAATTAGAAAGTTAATGTTATCAAAGGCACAAAGAATCAAATAACCATGTTAATTGGCTTATGCTGCAGTCAGGTACTAATCAGAAAGCTTTACATATCAGATGTTTAAGCAGTAAATACAACAAGACAGCTTTACTTGTTGCTTGTTGGAAGATCCAAGACCTACTTTATCAACTCAAATGAGTGTAGTTTTTTTTTTATTTACCTGGGGCTTCCTTGTGGTCCTGTAGCTTGGACAGCAGCTCTGAGATGGACTTCTTCTGGGCCTGAGCGATGTAGCTGAGGTTCTCACTGTCCAGAACCAGCAAAAACGTCTGCAGGTCCGAAACCAGCCGGGCCAGAACTGAGGAGAAAAGAGAAAACAAGCCTTAACATTTATAAAATGGTGTAAAGGTTTGTGACCAGGTTAATGGTTTTCCTAAAATGGTTTTCCACCAGTAAAGACTTTACCCTTTACCCCAAACTTGGAAGGGTAAATAATGCTCCACCAGCACAACTACATTAAATTAACACATAACAGCACATATTAAATTTACGTAAATTGCCCATATCTATCTTTGTGAGCTCCTAAACCCTCCCATACTCTGCGCCCCCACAATATCAATGATTTTGTAATCTCAGACTTAGTAATATGTAATGTGTTTAATTTTGGCCACAATAAAAGTCTCATTCTATTCAGTAATTCATTTTAGTTTAGCACAGGTGTGAATACCAAATAAATCAGTCCAAGATCATGCAACCTCCAATCATTTAATTAGAAAAATCATGTGACAGCTGTGCACTCATCGCTAACCAATTTCCCCAAAATATTCCACACAGAGGAGGTGCTGCAATGTTCTGGAGCTGCAAGTGTTCAATTTTCTCACCAAACACTGAAAGATCCACAGCTCGCCCTATTCCTGACCAGAGCTTTAAATAGACGAGTGTGCATCCATTTAGCAAAACCGAATTACCTGTGTAGCTAAGCACAGATCAAAACACACAAACACTTTTCACATTACCATTTTCAACAAACACATGAACAGGATTATAAATCACACATCACCCGCATCTCATCCTTTCTCTGATTGAATAACACAAAAATAAGCTCTCACAGATCCAAAAGTGTTATAAATGAAACACAATGAAAACAAAGAGTGCATCCAAAAGGAAGGAATGCTTGGTCATGGCTCTGGAAGTGATTGGAAGGCCTGAATTTATTGATTTTGATAGATGATGGAATACTTTTGGAAGTACAGTGTAGAACTGACCCCAAACTAGATGGATGGGGTGGAGTGCAAAGAGGCTAATGTAACTAATATCTACTCTTTTAACTACACTTTTCATGGTATGGTTTGGTGTTTTGCAGACCATAGACTAGACCTCCTAGTGCAGTACTCTTTGATTACATCCCTCTCTCTCTGTCGTCCTCGGTGTGACTTTAGTTTCCAAACGTTTTCGTTTTTTCCTCCTGTTCTTGGGCTCCCGATCTCATTATAAGGGCTGTGTCCCAATTCACTAGCCGGGGCATCAATAGTGTATTGGACTGTGACCCTGACAACAGAGGTTGCTTGAGATCAACTTTTCTGCAATTGGGTTCAACAACCCTCTGGGCTGGAGAGATACTAGTCTGAAGCACTCCATCCCATTACACTTAATTTTCCAAAACTTTTTCTTGTGGCCCACCAGGTAATGGCTTGGAAAATATCTGGCCAGCGGGCAAACTTCATTGCCGACCCCTGTCCTAGTTGTTACACTGGTTGGTGTGGCGCAGTGGATTACACCACCACCTGCTAGTGAGTTACCACATCATGTGGAAGACTGGGGTTCAATTCTTAATCTGGGTGACTATGCTGTGCTACACTGGGCAAGACTCCTAACACTACATTGGTCCACCTCTGTAATAGGAACAATTCTGTCCGTCACTTTGGATAAAAGTGTCAGCTAAATGCCATAAAATGTAAATGTAAACTTAACCTGTAGAAACTCTAATTAATGTGTTAATTCCTATTAAATAACGTGATTGACGATATTATACATATCACAATACACTATCATATTTATAAAATATGAATAAAAAGAGGTTTACTTTTTATCCAATCAGAACAGTGAAATCTGAAGACAGAGTACGCCACTGAGATCTAGTGGGCACTTAAAAAACGATATAAAAATACTGTGTTTTTGAATATTGATACAGTATTGCAAAAAATCCTGATACAATATCAATATTTCCATACATCCCTAGTGTTTAAGTGTCTAAAACCTCAGTTTGACAGTTCTGTATATGTATAAAATCAGATGCAGGACCCTTTAGCGCATCACAACAAGTCGCGACAGTTGCTTATTGAAGCCGAGGCTCCAAACACAGTCCAGCTGTTGTGATGTGAGTGAATGGCTTTTCAATGGGCCTCTGTGGAGCAGCTCTGAAAGAGCTGAATGAAGTCTCAGAATCATCACAAAACTATTGTTGATTCATAACTCAAAGTTTAGAAAGTAAACACACACACTGACAAAGACCTACTCTTTCTCCTCAGTCCTTAACTCTCACACATACAGAGATTAATACAGCTCCGCACTCACACACACACCTACACGCCTGCACACACGCTCACCCACTACAGGCCGAGATGAAAGCGACCTCACAATGAACAGTAGATAGCCCAGTTGTTTGGAGGGTTTTCTCTCCTCCTCCCATCACCCGGTTCCTCTCTGTAATCTCTCTGTTTGTGTTTTCCTCTGGAGGATCTTTGATCATCCCTCCTTTCAGAGACGTAATTCTTAAAGGGTGATGCCCCAAAATATGGAGTCAAAAAAGGGTCATAAAGATTTTGAGTTTGTAAAACAGAAGTCACAAATGTACTGAAACTTGTAACTGCGTTTAAGAAACTTGTAACTGCATTTAAACAACTACATGCACGTAAATCCAAATCCACAAATTAACTGGAATGTGCAAACTTGAAACAGAAAGTAATATTAATAATAATTCAAATGTACAAATGTGAAAAAATATTTTAAATATATATAAATATATATTTTTTAATTTGTAAATTCAATCTTGTGAATGTGTGAATCACATGGAATTTGTGAGGTTGTAAATGTGACAGTGGGTGTTTTTCACTGTGGAGCTAAAAATCCTCTCATTCACCTTCTCTGCTGCGTGTGCGAAGCTCTAGCTGCAGTTGCGAATTTTGACCCTGTTTTGACGCCTGATTGATGGACCAATAGGAAAGCTTTATCCGGACCAATCAGATTACGGGGTTTGTTTAACCAATCAGAACAATGGGTGGGTCTCTGCAGGTCGGAGTACTGGGCGTGTCGAAAGATGTGGGCGTGTCGAAAGTGTGGCCGCCATTTTGGAGTCGGCCACCATGCGAATCCGTGTATCATTCGTTCATTTGATATTCAATTGAGAATCAAAATCGGAAAATTAAAAAACCAATTCGTTTTTTCGTTTTTCGTTTTTGAATATAATACCAAAAAACGAATAACGGCTTGTATTTTGTATTTTTATTTGGTTATCCAAACAAAAATTGGAAATTTAAAAAACGGACCAGGAGCCGAATTTGATTTTGATTTTGAACTTGACCCATTTGTGTGCCCCGGAAGTTACTGATTTGTTTATTCTTGGTGGGTTTCTGTTGCGCGGGAGTTCACTGCAGTGTTATCTACACAGTCTGTATTGCTGTAGGCTTTGGATGGAGTTGAGGATGGAGAGTTTCACCTGAAAGATCCTGCCGATTTTTTCTGTTGTCATATCGTCTTCTTTCACTGCAACGCGTTTAGTTCCTCTGAACAAGATAAAACTCTCCATCCTCAACTCCATCCAAAGCCTACAGCAATACAGACTGTGTAGATAACACTGCAGTGAACTCCCGCGCAACAGAAACCCACCAAGAATAAACAAATCAGTAACTTCCGGGGCACACAAATGGGTCAAGTTCAAAATCAAAATCAAATTCGGCCCCTGGTCCGTTTTTTAAATTTCCAATTTTTGTTTGGATAACCAAATAAAAATACAAAATACAAGCCGTTATTCGTTTTTTGGTATTATATTCAAAAACGAAAAACGAAAAAACGAATTGGTTTTTTAATTTTCCGATTTTGATTCTCAATTGAATATCAAATGAACGAATGATACACGGATTCATGCGCCCCCCAGTGGATCAATTTACACTGAGGAAGGAGTTTAATAAAACAATAATATTCATAACTCTACCAATTTTTACCCGATTTACACACGGTTTGGTTTGTTACAAACAGCAGAGATGTAGTAATGACACAGGACACTGTCACACATTACAAATACGTGCTTTCATGCTGAAATACTTTATATTATGTTCTAATAATATGAATTAATTTTATATTTATGTACATGCACACACTCACACACACACACACATACACACACACACACACACACACACACATATATATATATATATATATATATATATATATATATTAATAAATTAATTAATTTATGTACTAATTAATATGCTATACCATATGTCTGTCTTTGATAAAGAGCATAATGTAAAGTATTTCAGCATGAAAGCACATATTTGTAATGTGTGACAGCGTCCTGTATCATTACTACATCTCTGCTGTTTGTAACAAAACAAACCGTGTGTAAATCGGGTAAAAATTGGTAGAGTTATTAATATTATCGGTTTATTAAACTCCTTCCTCAGTGTAAATTAATCCACTGGGGGGCGCATGGTGGCCGACTCAAAAATGGCGGCCACGCGGAACGTCAGCTCCAATAGACCAATAGAGGACCACCTTTCGACACGCCCAGTACTCTGAGCTGCAGAGACCCACCCATTGTTCTGATTGGTTAAACAAACCCCGTAATCTGATTGGTCCGGATAAAGCTTTCCTATTGGTCCATCAATCAGGCGTCAAAACAGGGTCAAAATTCGCAACTGCAGCTAGAGCTTCGCACACGCAGCAGAGAAGGTGAATGAGAGGATTTTTAGCTCCACAGTGAAAAACACCCACTGTCACATTTACAACCTCACAAATTCCATGTGATTCACACATTCACAAGATTGAATTTACAAATTAAAAAATATATATTTATATATATTTAAAATATTTTTTCACATTTGTACATTTGAATTATTATTATTACTTTCTGTTTCAAGTTTGCACATTCCAGTTAATTTGTGGATTTGGATTTACGTGCATGTAGTTGTTTAAATGCAGTTACAAGTTTCTTAAACGCAGTTACAAGTTTCAGTACATTTGTGACTTCTGTTTTACAAACTCAAAATCTTTATGACCCTTTTTTGACTCCATACCAAAAGCCTCTCAGGCCTTTTTCCTGACATGATCACTTGTGAAAAAAGGTGACAAGTTCAGAAAACAAACCATCAGTCATAGCATAGGACCTTATTATATATATTAATTTCAACATGATCATTCTGGTGGACTACTTTAATGCACAAAAATTTCCTTTTGGTGCACCACAAGGCAGGCTGGGTTTACACTGTAGATTCAGCCAGCAGACAGTGACAGGTATAGGTAAGGTTCTATGAAGGTTAGCCTGAAATATTATACTGGAAAAGCTGCTGGCTGTTTAGTGAGAATTCTGTTGCACTCTCTTTTATCTCGACAGCTCTTTTCAGTTCGAATTCTCTATTTATTGGGTTTAACAATGCTTGAGTGAGCAGATGAAGTCTGAGCTTGCTTTTTTGATATCGCCATGTTTGCAGTAGCCCTTGTATCAGCACCATTAGCAGCACTGCAGTGGCCAAGTCACCAGAAAGCTGTTATAGTAAGAAAAAGGTCCTGGGACCTACCAGACACACTGTTTTTCTGGCTTTGCAGGGACTGCTTCTTTCAATATAACAAAACACGTCTAAAGAGCTGCTGCTTTAATCTTTAATTTGTAAAGATCACTTATTTCACAATGATTCATAATATTTAAAGAAAATTCACTGCTTTGACTTTCATACTTCAATAATAAATGTGGTCATATGAGTCTCCTACCTTCTCCAAATGTGGTTTGAGTGATGTGATCGGACTACAAAGCATCCTTGTTGCCAATGAGAAGCGAGCTAACAGCAGCATTTTAGCTTCTCCTGAAGATATAAGGGTATTGATCTATGTTATTCTTTCAACATTTATTCCTATTGAGTCTTGTTGATAATCAACTAGCTAAAAGAGAGGACAGCTATTCCTAACAAATAGGGTGCTATTGCTATATTATTGATAATGAGTAATCTTCCAAGTGAGCAAGCTAATATTAGTCATACAACAGTGAATAATGAGTAAAAAGATCCACAAGAAGTTAACATGACTTTTACAGTACTAAAGTGGCAAAGCAGAGCTGTCCTAACAGGTGAAAGAAAAAAAACTAGACCTGGATTTGTGTCCTGCAGATGCCTCTCTGTATTAACAATTATATTATTCAAGGTGATTTTATCTACTAGTTTTTTCTCAAGACTTGTCCTGTTTCTCTATGTTGTTGAAAAGTTCACCTCTTCCATGTACAGGCCTTCTCTCTTTCGGCCCTCCGTCCCACAGCGTAATAAATCAGACCAGGAGAAAAGAGCCCTATCAGAGAGAAGACGTTGCCGAGAGAAAGGAGAGTAAAAGGAGAGAGAGAGAGGTTGATATGTGGCTGCTTGTTTTAGGCCCGACTTTCATCCTCAGCCAAACACACACTCGCCTGAAAGGAGGAACACAGGAGCTTGGCTTCAAAGGACAAACAGAAATCCTCACCAACTGACCCGAATGATATCTGCCCTGCACAGCATTCACAGTACAGACTATGCAGTATAGACTAAACAGTACAGACTGCACAGTGAAGAATATGCAGTGGAGGCTATGGAGTGCATACAGTGGGGTATAGATTATACAGTACAGACTATGCTGGGCAGACTCTACAGTACAGACTACATAGTATAGACTGTGCAGTATAGAATACACAGTGCAGACTATACAGTACAAAATACGTAATCAAGGTTACAGAGTACATCCTACACAGTACATAATACACAATAAAAACTGCACAGTACTGACTACACAGTACATAATACACAGTAAAGCTTTTACAGTACAGACTAAGGGTGGGCGATATGACCCTAAAATAATATCACAATATTTTATGTCTTTTTTAAAGCAATAACGATGGCGCTATGACAAAACCCTGAATTAAAAAAATATATTTTAGGAATACACTACTGCATCAAAATGAAAAATACTTTTTATTATTGCATACGATATGATATGGCACACCCCTAATTGTGATATTAAAAAATACAATAATTGTTATTTAGTCAATGATCCAGAATGTCATGATACTAATAATGCACTTAATATATCTCCATATAGGTCAGATAAATGATACTGGGATACTGGACAGATATAATCGATCTCTAATAGATATATAATGAGAAATGAGAACAGCGTGAATTTTCCTTTTGCTGAAAATAGCAAAGAAAGGTAACCTGATGTGATAATTAGGGATGGGTGCTATGGTAAGATATTCCAGGGTATAATACATACAATTTACGATATTCAAAAATGCACCAATAATCCCTGTATTTCCCCTCAAAAAAAAAATCAGACAGACAGAGACACAAACAGATGTATGAATAGACAAAAGAACATAGATAAGAGGCAGACTGTATATATACAGCATTTAACAAAATGCTTAAATTGAGTAATTAGGAAATAACTGCATACAACCAGCATTAGAGTTGTTCTTCCCTGAGGCCTGTTTTCTTGTTTTCTCACAATGTTAGGGAAATTTCAGATGACTCCATAAAACTCTGGTGGAGTTATTATCTGAGCAGGAAAGCTTAAGAAAGCTGGATTGTAGTGTGTCCTGCAGCACAAGGGTGTAGTGGTGGTTAAGAGGTTTAGCTGTGGCCACATCTCTCTGGAGTAAACATCGCAATTCCCACGGGTTTATTCAGGGTCAGGCTGCAATGCTCTCCAAACAAACATCACAAAAACACTAGAAATACCAGGAGAATCCTGCCCACACGACTACAGTGTGGAAGAAAACACAATGACAGACAAATGCCTTCAAAGCTTTACTGTAAATGATCTAGAAAATAGCCAGTACCGCCTGCTTTTAAAGAATATAAAAAAAATATGTACACAAGTTGGAAGCTGCTACTGCTCCTGGCACTACCGGTACTATGGTTTCACTGTTGATAAAAAATGTGTCAGTAATTACATAAGCATGTCTAATAGCTTACTGAAAGAGAAATCCACTGATTTTTTTTTATGAAACAGTTATATGTAAATTAACTCATTAAAAGTGGGTTTGGTGTAAAATGCAGCATTTTGAGAAACCAGTTATTATAATTGTTTACAATGGTGGTAAATTGAATCATACTTCTGAACCTCTAAAAAGCTTCCTCACAGAAATATAATACTCAAAATAGTTATAAATTCTCTGTCTGATGTCTGAGACACTGTTTTACCGATGTTCTCAAAAGTGTTTTGGTCTATAACATGTTTTTAACATTGCATATTATTAAACTTGCGGATAAGATGTGGTTTATTGTGTGGGAAAAAAAACTGTTTGTTCAGATTTACCACAATTTTCCTATTAACATTCCACATAGAACATCTGTGTAGGAACACTGGTGTAATTTGGATAGTAAATAAAAATGTAATACTTGTCATGGCAATTCCTAATTTTACTTACACAGTGCAGTCAGTTTACAGTGTTGGCTCACACCAAACCCCCACTCTGGATGACTGTTTACATCTTAAACACTGGCATATACAGGAATATGTAAAAAAAATGAGGTTATTGAAGTTATTTGTATATTCAGTTAGCACATGCTAATTAGCTAGGTATAAGCTTCCATGTTAGCTACATTACCTTTCAGTGCAAAACAAATTTAAAGCAAAATTGATTTTCTTGCTTTAAAAAGAAGACAAAGGCATGTAAATGTGTCACTGCTAGCCACATGCTAACTACTTACTGACAAAACACCCAGATACCTGCAGTACCCCAACAAAAACAGCATATTGGTCAAAACAAGCAGGTGCAGATTTGCTGGACTGAGCTATTTCAGGAAAAAAGAAAAGTGTGGAGAGATTTTCATTACAGCAGAGCAAACATCAGCCTTCAGACTTGACAGATTTGGTGCTGGTGTGCTAAAGGCTAACTCATTAAATAAACAGCTAACTCATTATATAAACAATGGTTCTAACCAGATGTCAATGCCTCACTAAGGACGAGACCTTCCAGCCTTCAGAGCAAGGTCTCTCTCTCTCTCTCTCCCTCTCTCCACACTTTCATTCACTACTCTTGGCACAAGCAGCTCACAGAGAGGCTCAGTCATGTTCACTCAAGAGGTCAAATGTTCAAATGTGAGTATCTGTGATTGTCAAAAGCAAATATTTCCATCATTAGAACAAACATAGCCATTTTATTAGAAACATGTACATCACACTTTAAATCACTGACCACTTTTTTAGAACCCCGACTATGTGCTTCCACTCACTGGCCACTTTATTAGAAACACATCCTTGTGCTTCCACACACTGGACACTTTATTAGAAACACCTACCTTACATTCCCAATCACTGGCCACTTTATTAACATACCGACTTTGTGCTTTCACACACTGGCCACTTTATTAGAAACACTTACTTCATAATTCCCCTCTCTGGCCACTTTATTAGAAACACTTACATCCTTGAGCTCCAACTCACTGGCCACTTTATTAGAAACACCTACTTTGTGTTTCCACTTACTGGCTACTTTATTATGAAACTCATTCCTTAGTTCTTCCACTCATTGGCTACTTTACTAGAAATAGTTACATCCTTGTGCTTCCACTCACTGGACACTTTATTAGAAACAACTTTCTGAATGCTTCCACTAATGGGCCAATTTATTAGAAACACCATCCTTAGTTCTTCCATTTACAGGCCACTTTACTAGAAACAAACACCTCATACTTCCTCACTGGCAACTTTACTACAAGCACCTTTATTGGTACTTCCACTTACTGGATACTTTCCTTAAACATCTTCCTAAGTGCATCCTCACTGGCCACTATACTGGAAACACAAACACTATACTGGTTACACTGCATGAAAGCTTTTAGTGCAAACTGGTAACAGATTAATGATGTATAGTAACAGGTATTGATTGGTCTAAAACAGAAAAGCTAATAAAGATTATGAAGTAGATTTAACTTCATATCTATAAACATAAGGAGCTAAACTGACCTGAGGGACAATCTGACTTTGCTGATGAGGAAAGTCTGGTAAATCCATACTGCATGAACTCATGACAGAAGAATGACACTGAGGTGAGTGACATCATCAGGTGGAGATGTGCCAGCAGTGTGTGTGTGTGTGTGTGTGTGTGTGTGTGTGTTTTTAGGTGGGGGACAGTGGAAGATAACAGCAGGACAGGAAATTACAGAGGCTGAACTTTTCGCTCCACTGAAGAACGAGGGGAAAAATGGAGAAGAAAGAGAACACGACTCAGGAGTGGAGATGGGTACAGAGGAGGAGACATTGTGTGTGTGTCTGTGTGTGTCTATGTGTGTAAGCAACCACAAAGCTAGTTGGTGTTGCAGGAAATCACAAGGAGAAACTAGTTTCTGTTAAAAGTAGCCAGTGAGCAGAAAAACAAGGCAAATGTTTCTAATAAAGTGTAAACACAAGGAGATAGGTGTTTCTAATAAAGTGGCCAGCAACCAGAAGCACGTGGAGGCAGGTCATTCATCCATTGATCCATTCCGGATTGCAGAGGAGTGTAAGCCAATCCCAAAACTCGAGTGGAAGGCAGAATACAACCTGGACAGGCTGCCAATCCATCGCAGGGCAGACAGACACAGTCACTCACACAATCACAACTACGGCAATTTCAAACACCTCTAATTCACCTGAACAGTCTTGGACTGTGAGAGGAATAGGTCTCCCCAGCCAGGAATCAAACCCAGAACCTCTGACTGTGAGGCGACAGCTACCATGCCACCCACATGGACATAGGTGTTCCTAAAAAAGTGGCTAGTAAGGAAGCACAATGAGCTTGGTGTTTCTGATAAAGTGGCCAATGAGTGGAAGCACAAGGAGGTCTATGTTTGTATTGAAGTAGTCAGTGAGTCCACTTCCAGAGCTGCAGGCTATCTGAATCAGTCAGAAGCTCATTAAAGTTTCTCCAAGCATCTGCTAATCACATTACAGAAGCCCACCACGTGTGTTTGTGTGTGTGTGTGTGTGTGTATGGGTCATGATTCATGCTAACACACAGTGTGTTTCTAAACACACCACAGTGACTCCATTCATGCTTAATGTAGAGACGGCCTCATTATACAGCTGTCACGTTCTCATTCTCGTTCTCTCTCTCTCTCTCTCCCTCTCTCTCTCTCTCTCTCTCTCTCTCTCTCAGTAACACTGCTGCCCCGGGTGCAGGGGCGTCATCAACATTTCGGAAATGCCTCGGACTCCCACTCTATTCTTGGTTTGGCCTCAGAGAGACGTTTCAGTCTTAAAAGAAACGGATCAAATAACTGCTGGACTATTCTGACCCCTTTACTGACCGTCTGACCCCAGCTGCCCCACAGATACATGTGAGAAGAGGGCGAGCTGGGAGAGAGGGAGGAGATAATAATAATAAATCAGCAACAGAAGATCAAGTCTTCTCTGTTATGGTGAATATGATCTCAGCTCTGATTTGGTCACAGTAGATCATCCCAGCAGTGCTTTTATCCCCCACCTCTAGTGATCTATTGCTTCAGAACTTCAGAACAACCATAAAGCACAGTTTTAAAAATATGGCTTTAATATTGCAAAACAACTACAGCGTAGCCTGGACCTAAAATCCTAAAACGTACAATAAAATGAAATTACTGTTATCTGATAGAACCCAAGTGGATTTATCAAAAGCCACTTAATCTAAATTCTACCATAAATCATTGGAAAATGTCCTGATTGGCTGGTATTCTGGTCACTGTGTGCTGACTGGCTGCCATTCTAGCAACTGATGGATCTGATGGACTAGCATTTTGGCCACTAAGTGCTGATTGGCTGATTCTCTGTACTGATTGATAAATGTTTAGCATTGTGGCTACTAAATGCTGACAAGCTGGTATTATGGCTACTAAGTAATCTTTGCTTGGTTTGCTGGAATTCTGACTACTGAGTGCTGATTGGTTGGTATTCATTATTTTGGCTACAAACTATTGATTAGCTGGCATTCCACTGGCATTCTGGGTTGTGAGTACTGATGATTACTATAGTTATTACTATATGTTATCAATACGAACACTACCCTTATCACCACTACTACTACTTCTACTAGCAATACTGATAATGGTGATGTACTGAGAGAGGCCAAGTGGTCAAGGCCACCGCAGCAGCTGAAGGTTTCCTGCAAGCCCAGCAGTCAAAACACAGATGGAGGTAATTAGCAGCTCAGGCCAGCACAGTAGGACCAGATTAAATAAATAAACAGATTAATGAGTAAATAAAACATTACCCAAAACTGCTATTTCTGTTCCTAAATCTGAAGCAAAGCATAAACAAGTCTGCCCAGATTTACTGTACATAAGCTCTAATGTGGCAGACGAAAGACTTTGAGCTTGTGTGTGAAAGTTTGTGTGTGTGTGTGTGGTACAGGGCCTAGTCTGCCCAGCAAGCTGAAGTTATCCAGTCTCTCAGCTGCTGCTTAAAGTGGGTATGACTAGCAATATATATATATATATATATATATATATATATATATATATATATATATATATATATATATATATATATATATATATATATATATATATCAAATTCCAGCAGTTGTTGGTGGTCACAGATAGAAATGGGTGATATGGCAAAAAGAATGCTATCAGATTCTGCTGTCTAAAATATAATTATTTGATATACCCAGTTACAATAGTCTAACTATGCCCTTTGTAATGAAACCTACTGTTGGTCAGTGCTGTTTCAGTACTGACAACATTGAAGATACCCAACTCAGCTCAGACAAGATAAAGTAACAAAATGTATCACAATAAAAATAACCTATTGTTACACTGACCACCTAAAGTAAGTAGATGTAAGCACAAATAAGTTGAGAAATTTGGAATAAAAGCTAAAACGTATACTGTTAGTTGTGCTATTAGTGTTTTTCCAAACCAGTGGGGTAAAATGTCCTACATTAGGTTCATAGATCCAGTGTTAAAACTAAAGAAACAAACTTTATATAATAATTTAAGTTTTTCTAAATTTGTCTCAGGTCTTCATCTCTCCTCAAGGGGATCTACTGAACTTCCTGAGGGCTTCAAATCCAATCTAAATTTAGCACACATAGCTGGATCAGTTGGGGTGCACTAGATTTAGATCTTCAGAAGTCTACAGACAGGTAGTTTCTCATGTGCATGGAGATCACTGAATCACTGTTGGAGATCACTGAATGCTTTGCTGATTTATACATTGGGATATAAACTTCATTTTAATTATGACCAAAACATACTCAGGTCAGTGGGTTAGTGGAGTTGTGAATCAGAGCATGCCCCACAGCAGGTCTTCAGACTCTCTAAGAGAAGCTATTAAAAGAAATCAGAAGGGCCATATGCTGGCCGCGACGCATGAACACCGTTTCAGAGGATTACTGGCAATCCTTCATTCAGACACGCCGGCTGCACACGCGACAGCTGAGAGAGAGCACAAATGACTCAGCAGCGACGTGCAAGCCGAACATATTCTACGTTCTTAAAGAAATAGTTCAGCTAGTCAACAAACTAAGACATATTCAGAGCCTAAAGTTTAGCTTCTATAGTTTTAACAATGAAGCTACCAGGTACCAGGTAGCTAATAAGTAATGGAAGCTTTAATTACATCAGTATGTATATGCTAAATGCATACCAACATTTTTTTAACATTTATTTTACCAGGCAAATCATTAAGAACAACTTCTGATTTTTGCCCTGATTGTTAGGCTAATCAGAAAGGGCATCATCTTCTATACCCCAAGCTATTGTAGCATGGCTGAACATACTGTAACAGATCACTTTAACATTTTGCCATTCGTACAGTCATTTAAATTGACAGCACAGTAAAAAAAGGAGGCACAACAATATATAACCAAGTTTTAACAAAATAAATCATGCTAACCTGACATTTCCTGTAGCTTTAAGACATGCAGAAAAGACTATAGCTGCAACCAGTAAACATCATGCTGCGTTGCATTTGAACTTGAACATCCGTATCTGCAAGTTCCAAGGAAATTTTTTGCTGAGGAATTTTGCTGAGGAATTTTTTGCTGAGGAACTTCATGGGTCAGATTTCCTATTCAGAAAATCAGGAGAGCCTCACCAACCACAAATTCAAAATCCAGAAGCAATAGCTTATATCTCTGAACATGCTGTATATCCATATGCAAAATATTGTTTTGTACTGGTTTCGCTTACAATGTTAAACCAAAACAATGATGGGACATAAAAAAATTACTCTTACACCATTTATGGTAAACTTTAACATCTTTATTATCTATATTTATCTGTTTTCGAATATGTTTTGAAATGGCTTACATTTATCTTAAGGTTTTATTGGAACACAGTCAACTTGGGTATGACGTAATTCTCAGCTCTAATTTCAGAGGTAAATAGAATGCAACATAACACCATAGCAACCATTAAGTTACACCTTAGTAACACCAGTAAATTCCTTGGTAACATTATACCCTCAGCAAAAGGTGCCAAATATATTCATATTCATTATGCAAGTAGAAGTAGAGAAACTAGGGTTTAAAAATCCCTCCGTAGAACTTGAAGTATCAACTCAGGCTACCTGTTTCAGAGCGTATATCGTATATATGTCCACTGAAAATGAACGCACTCTAGTAAAAAGCAAAAACGTTAAAACATTAGTTGGGATTTTTTGCCCAAGTTCTCTTGCGTCTCTAAGAAGTAAGGAGTAGAAGTAAAAAGTCATCTGAAAAATAATTAATTCAGTAAAGTATAGATAACCAACATTCCTGCTTAATAATGGAACAAAGTATTCGTACTTCATTACTTGACACCTCTGCCCTCTACTTAGCAACAACATGCCATCCACTTAGAAATACCACAGCTTAAAATGCCTTATACCTTAGCAACATCCTGGAACACCACAGCTACCACTTGAGATTCGCTCCCACTGCATAGCAAACCATAAAAACCACCTGAAATACCACAGAGCCACTTAGCAAACACTGTTTCACTCTGCCGGTCACATAGAAACAGTTTAGCTGCTGCCTGTAAGTGGGAACCTTCCCTTTTACAATGCACCACATTGAGCATTATTGTAGAATATCAGTGAAGATAAAGAGACTATGTACATTGTTGGATCTGGACTGAGCCACACCATCCACTCCACAGCCCTTATGAACCCTCAGGAGAGACGCAGGTCTGGAGATTGTTTATGTTAATGGACGGCGGCGGTAGCCTCCTGTGAATGGCGCTGTGTGCGGGTGAACAGGCAGCTGTTGTAAACGGAGCCTGAGTGGCAGCAAGCTCTGCTTTCAACCACATTTCTTACGCTAGATCAGCGGGACACAACCGTCAAAGTCACATGACTCTGACTGAGTGTCTGTGGACTGTTTCTATGCTTCCAGGTTTACACACTTACACACACACACACACACACACATTAGGTCAGTTTATTCTAAAGCTTCAGAACATTTCCTCCTAAAAACAAACTAAAAAAAATATTAGCGTAAATCTGCTTATACTGATTTACAAACCCACCAGTGAATTCATATATGTCTGCTGAATTTTCTATGCATTAATTATAAAAAAGAGCTAATCTGATCTAAACACCTTTTCTTTGGTGACTATTTTTTGCACTAAACACCCAACAGCATGCACTATAGTCACACTTAAAATCCTTTAATTTTCCCAAAAATCATCAGTGCGCCTTATAATCCGGTCCACCTTATGTATGAATTTTACCACTCAGGTTGTAAGGAGCAGTAAATTTAGCCACTCCGCTGAAGTACAGCGTTATGCAGGAGGTTTCTCCAGCAGTATTAGCATTAGCCGCTAACCGTGCTATTATCGGTCTGTATCCTGCTGCTAACCCCGGCTAGCACTGCTAGAGCAGCATTAGCATTACCCGCTAACCGCGCTAAGCCTGAGCTTTTTGGCCATTCAGAGGTGAGTATTATTGGCCTGTAGCCTGCGTGTTTACCATGTTAAAACAAGCTAGCAGTTAGCCACTAATGATAATGCTCCACCTTTAGAGGAAATCTGGAAATCTAAGCATACTGTAAATAAAGGGAAGCGTTTTATTCACCCAAATAAACAGTTTTCAGGAGGGAAATCTGTGAAGATTAACATCCAGCACTCATTTGACTTGTCTGACTCATCTGAATTTTTTTTTTCTTCGAATTACAGTTTTGTTTACTTAGCTTAGCTTTACAGCCACCCAGTGGTGACACCTGCTGAATTAGAAGGAAAACATGGCAACACCCCTCTTCCATACTAGTGTCACATTAAATGCACCTTATATTCCGCTGTATAAATTTAGGCCAGAAAAAAGAAGTTCATTGATAGTGCCCCTTATATTCCGATGCGCCTTATAGTGCGAACAATATGGTATATTTCCAGCAGAAATGTGGCAAAAACCTGTCTAAAATAAAACAGTATTAATATACCTTATTTAGACTGGAACTACTTCCTTGTCATCCTCATAACAGCTCACTTTAAAGTGCTATTTCACTTTCAAGCTGATACCACACACTGTGCTGAGGTGAAAGTGGTTATGGTTACTCCAGGCTTCAGCTCTGTGGAGAGGTTTATGGCTGCGTCCCAATCAAATGCTATAAGCAGTGTTTCCGCTACATATAGTTTTGCACTCTGACTTTTATAGAATGTCATGAAACTGCAATCCCAAAGCTCTGCAGAGGGCTTTAAATGTAAAACGACACAGGCTTTGGGCACTGTTCCGATTTCAATATGGACCACACTGCATTTTGATAAATTAAAGCCATATTGAGAGCACAAAAAAAACAAAAAAGCATGAATGCTAAGTTACCTCAGCTTATGTTAATATCCTAGGCCTGTACAGCTAGCATCAGTTTAAAAATAGTTAAACAGCTTGTGAAGAGGTAGTAAACTCAGTAAACTGATCCTAAACATAATAAATGATACCGAACATTTTATTTCACTTCATTTATGTAAAAAGGTGAAAAAAAAATTATGTGAATCTGGCGATTTTTGGCTCCCTGCCGACATTGTACATTCAAGTGTACTCATACCGGGGTTGCCAGATTGCTACAGTTTTGGGTTTTTTAGCCAAAACGTGCCTAAAACATAGAGAAAAATGTAGGTCTAGTGAAAATACTTACTTGCACTAACCAGTTCTGTATTAACAGGTTCTCCGGCTGCTTCTTTTTTCTGGGTTTTTTTTTTCATATTGCAATGTGGGATAACAGTCCATCGAAACCACATGCAAAAATTGAGCAGTTCTTAATGTGTGTCATGTATATTTAATCAACAGGTTTTTAGGGGAAACTGTTTGATTAAATATCCTGAATTACTTTGACTATTTTACTTTTATACTACTATACTTACTTTATATTTATAAACAAGGTAATATTAGTATTTAAAACACAATATAATAATTTACCCTTTGCACAGCTGATAGGCCTCTATATGCTGCCATTGTGTGTGTGTGTCTGTGTGTGTGTGTGTGTGTGTGTTTGTGTGTGAGAGAGAGAGAGAGAGAGAGAGAGAGAAACCATTTCTGGTGTTTAAGAGTGCACATCTTTGTCTAATCATCTTTATTTAGTGTGTGTATGTGTGTGTGTCTTTTTTGAGCATTTTGCAGTTTGTGTGTGTGTGTGTACTTTGTAAACACTGGTAGTTCAAAGGCTCAGGATGTGGTGCTGATTGTGCAACAGGCCACTTTAATTTCACCCATCAGCATCACTCCCTCATTTACAGTAGAGTGGCTGCTGAGACTGAACACACACACACATGAACACACACACACACACACACACACACTTCAATCGCATTACTCTTAAGTCATATCTCAGTTTAAGTACAATAACAGTGTCCATGAATGTTTGAGACCTATAAATACAGATTTTTGCTGGTGACCAGCGATAAATGGGGTCTAACATGAATGAATAGACAGAACAAACCCCAAGTTTCTCATCACAGAACTATCACAGGGAACAGCTTGAGTATGGCCACATCTGTTTAAGTTGTGAGGTGTTATCTTGTGAGTGAACTTCATGGTAAGGTGACAGAAATTATCATGAGTTTAAGCAAGGCCGGATAGTGGGTGTCTGGTGAATAGGACATCCAGTATGTAGGCATTTAACATTTCTCTATCCTCAGCATATACCGGAAATACACAGGAGGCATTATCACTGACAGTGGACAGCACAGTGGGTGGTAAGGATTGTGTCTAATGGTGTCTAGCCAGAATTGTCCACGAGAATGGAGATGAAATCCACATTTAGCATTTAAAATAACGCAGGTCAATGCAGTGTTCTTTAGTTTCCAAGAGACATAGCAAAAGACAATACTAGTTCCTGTCCCATCACATGTGGCATATCAGTATAAATGCTCAGTAATATGGTCAACACTCCATTTACTAATTTTTCGAGAATGTAAACACACTTCACTTAACTTCTACAAGTTTCTCAGTACTTAACTTGTCTACTAAACTCTCAGCTGCTGCTTTTGCTCCACTCAAGTTGTTTATTGCAAAAGTTTACTCAGATCCATCATTCCGTCACAGCAATTACAGCATATTTACTACTCTATACACCTCTAGGCATAACACAAGCAGTCACTCACAGGTCTAAAACACTTCAGTTCCTGTGCTGAGAGATGCTAGATGGACTATAAGCTCAGCTGAAGCTTTAAAAGGTACTTTTTCTCCACTGTTTGAGTCACTGTCACTGATCTGAAAACACTTCTCCAGGAGGCCGCTCTACCTAAACCCTGGTGTATGTTCGTGGTCATAAATCTGAGACCCTAACTGCTGAGCAAAAAGCACTTGAGCTGACTTCATCATCGTGACACAGTGGGCAGCTATGCTAGGCTGACCACACACTCGCTCACGGGTCTAACATGCGCCTTATGAGTGAGGAACTGGAATTAGTGTTACATGCAGTGTGGGACAATAACAAAGCAAATGGATTTCATAGTTTTTTTTTCTCTAGTCTACGATGTATTTCGGTTGTGAGTGATTTTAAAACACTACATTTTAAACTTAAATATATATTATTTAAAAACTGCAAAATCTAGTAAAAGTCATTCCTTTTGATTTATGTGTTCATAACATGTAACATACCAGGTTACAACGTAACAGGATACAACGCATACTTTGTTTTTAACTTGTTTTGACCTGCTGGATAGTGGTTTACCAGTGCAAGGATACAAAAGGATACAGTAATATGGATCAGTACAGCAGTGTACAATTTTGAGAGTGTCTATGGCTGCATACATGATGAAATAGAATCTAAAGACGCATTATAAAAGCAAAAAAAAAAATGTACACTGTGAAGCAAGTTTTTAAACTTGTATCTTGTAACACAATAATTACGACTTAGCGTACAATAAATGTTTCAATTCTAATGTTGCAATTGTCTTATCATTGTCAAACTCCATGTTTTTTAAAGATGTATTTGCTTTATTATGCTCTTACCTTATTAATATATCACTGGCATAAAACATTTTTAAATGACAATTATATCATTTATTTTAGCAATTATATTTGAGACAAAATATCATCCAAATAAATATAGTTATTGTGACAGGCCTACTTGTACCCCGTTCTGTTTGGAAATCTTTAATTATAGCCACTTGGTTTTACCTAATGAAATTAGTCTGTCTTTAGTGTTTTGTTGTGTTTATGATTTATGATAATTTTAATAGACATTATCAGTGTCAGACTAATTAAAGATGATGATGAACCAAGAGTGACAAAAGTCTTCACATCATAAAGGAAAAGCAGCAACTTTTGTTCAGCACCTTTAGAAACTCCTTTAAGACTCTAAGAAAACTATTTCAGGTGACTCTACTTCATGCAGACACTGAGAAAATAGAAAATAACAAGAATCCTTAAAGCTACATGTGGTACTTAGAAGAATCTAAATTATTAAACATATTCTGGGTTGTTTGACACTTTTTGTTTACAAAGTATTTTATCATGTGTTCCTGTATAGCCTTAATGTCTTCAATAAAAAAATTACAATGTTAAAAAAAAACATAAAAAGAAAGAAAGTGAGACAATGAATTAGAAGAGGTATGTCCAAATACGAATTTCGTAATAGTGCGTTAACCTTAATGTAAAATTTGACTGATTTGTAAAATAGTGTAAAATTGAAGTAAAATTCAAATTTTCTTTAAATTACAATAATATTGTTTATCACTGTCATTTGTGGGGAAATATACCATATATAATGAACATTTTGTGACAAGGCTAATTAAAATAAAATTAAGAAGAAAAGCCTTACTAACTTTATTAAATCATCATTTGAAGTTATTTAGAAGATTGAAACCCATCAAAAATTAACTTAATTGTATATAGGTAACTAGTTACAACATATAACATCAATACTACATGTCTGCTGTTATTATTAGTCTATATAAATGAACCTCCACCACCTATAAAGCTGCTGTGAACACTGGAGTAAGTGCAGGAGAAGTTCAGGAATGAAATGTGGAGCAGTCTGTGTTTTGGTTCTGAGCAGTTTATGAATGAAGCAGTGAGCAGATCCACACAGCAGATCCCTCAGTGTTGTTCTTCCACAGTTTCTGATCTCTCTGAACTCTCAGCCCAGGGAGAACTAAAGCAGAGAAATGAAAAGCTCTAACTCACCTTTTTGTTTGTCCATCGTAGTGAAAACGCTCACAGACTCCCAGTAAAAGTCCCTCTCCTGCTGCTGCCACAGCTCATCTCTCAGTATCTCAGAGGGGTCTGGGTGCTGGTGGTCTTCAGTGAATGAAGCTGCGCTCAGACTGAGAGCAGGGGTTTAACTGTGAGTAGAAGCTCCGCTCACACAGAGCTCTGCCTCCTCTGCTCTCACTCACCACAACTTTCTCCCTTTTCCTCTCCGTTTAGCCCGTTTTTCCCCACTCAGTATCCCCCCAGTTCACACACTCGACTCAGCACTGGCTGCTGCGCCACCTGCTGGTGGTAAGAAACGCTTTACAGTCATTCAGGGTCAAATGGTATCCACAGGTGTAACATTTATCAGTTCAATTATCTGACTTTGAAGTTAATTAAATTAACTTTACATAGAAAACTATGAGTAAAAACTTCATTTTTCACATTTGGTAAAGTAAAAAAAAATACATATTTAGATTTTTGTTTTTTCCATTTTATTACTTTTTACATTTCTACCCCTCACAATCATAATTCCAGAAACAATCCAAAACTAAATATTCACTTAATTTTTTTCCCCCAGTCTGATGGTATAATACAACATGTTTATGTTACAAGATGCGAAAATTAAAAATAAAATTAAATAAGCAAGTAAACCCAGATAGCCAGCGCCTTTGGCCCGGAGTCGTTTCTAAGTCGGCACTGCTGGTTTAGAGTCGCAAGCAGAAAAATACTTCTGGCCCACAGCTGGCCCAGTGTCACTTTCTGAGTGTTCTACATCAGTGTCACTGAGCAGTCGTTTTGGTGCTGGTGAACGACTGTCGCACCTAACCTGCTGATTCTCTGAACACAGGTGTGTCCTGGCTCAAATACGGCAGACGACCCTGTACCTGCACTGCACTAACAAAGTGGAAAACTGACTGTTCCCTACTGTTAGCACTTTTCTACCAAAGCTGACTTGTATATTTTCTTTTTATTTACAGTTATAGATGACTCCTGTCAGTAAGAATACTTACTCCCGCTGTTATGCTGCTCCTCACACACACACGCACGCACGCATGCACGCACACAAACACACACACACACACACACACACACACACACACACACACACACACACACACACACACACACACACACACAGCCTGTTATAGTACACACACACACACAGAGCCTGTTATAGTACACACACACACACACCCACACACACAGCCTGTTATAGTACACCCACACACACACACACACACAGAGCCTGTTATAGTACACACACACACACCCACACACAGAGCCTGTTATAGTACACACACACAAACACACACACACACAGAGCCTGTTATAGTACACACACACACACACACAGAGCCTGTTATAGTACTGCTACACGCGCACACACACGCACACACACGATCAGCATCCCTAGACCCCAAAACCAACCGTCGCGCACACCCCAAACGTGTGATCACGTTTAGAGTGTAAATGAATCTAGATGATATTTACCTTGGTGCCCCTGCGCATCAGCCCAGTTCAACCCGTGCGGTTTCTCGTAGCACTTGGCGCGCGGATTCCTCAAACATTACAACGTTCCTCAACTGTCAGCTATCCTGAAACCTTTGAAGTTTGTAGGTAGGTAGCAAACCTAACTAAGTATTACGTACCTTTTTTGAAATATAATTTATTTTGACTTAATAAATATTTTGGCCGTCAAATATGATTTATAACCCTATCTGTGTTGCCTCTTCAGTTAGCTAAGCTAGCTAACTTAGCAGCATATCAAGGTGATATTATCTGAAGCTAAATTATCTCAGAATGTAGCATTAAACACATTTCATGTTAATGTAAATGTTAATGTTGCTATAACAGTTACTAACAGACAACCAAAAAGTATGTTTTTACTTGAAATTCAAATTGTTAACTAGTGTACAAGGCCAGAACAAGTACTGTTTCAGTATTTACGTTAGCTAAGCTATAAACAGTTAGCTAGCTAGGATAGAAACCAGCCAGTTTGCTAGCGTTAGCTTAAATGCTTTTACAAACATACATACTGTAAAAGCATTTAGGCTTGCTAGTTAACCAATTTGGTAGTTAGCTAGCGAATTGGTCTTTACTAGCTAACCTAAATGCTTCCACAGAACTTTTGTTTAGATGTTGTACATTAGCTAGCTAGTCAGCTAGGTTAACTTAGTGGTTGTGTGTCTCTACAAGTCACTGTGTAATGTTTGTTTTAGCTAGCTTTTTAGTTAAATAAAATGGTGCTGTGTCTGTGAGTTAATATAAAAAAATCTTTATTTGTATTGTTTATTCCAGAGTTCAGTAATACGTTCCTGCACATTCTGCTACTTCGTTAAAAGTGTATGTTATTAACTTAGCTAGCACATTTTTATATAAACACACTCACTACTACCAAATAAGCTTTAGTCAACATTTCTCTAATTTGTAAAATCACACTAGAAGTTGTTTGTGTATGCAGTATATTAGTATACTAGAGACAAAAATGTTTTACTTGAAAAAGTTTAAAATTAAATTACACACACACAGTTATCCTGTTAGACACAACAGGAGAATTTAACAACATTAAGTAAAATAGTGGAGCTTTTCAGAGCAATTAAATTATTCATGTTTTATATTGGCAAAAAAAGGAAATAGGAAAATCATAGATACATTTTATTATTGTCAGTAAATTAATATGTTTTAATGTTGCTGCCCCTACTTTCGCTTCTGCTGGTGCCCAATTTTCCAAGTACTTATTTCAAGAATGTGATGCTGAATTTAAAATGGTCATGTCATACAAAAGAAAAAACATAACAGCATTATATTTGTAAATATGACTGCAATAAACATATTTAACATTAAACTATTACTGTACTTTGATTCTATTAGTTGATAGTTGTATCTATAGAAACAAGCGTACAATTAAATATGTGTAGAGAAGGTAAAACTTGCTTTTAGAGCCTACTCAGAAAATATAAATAAGAAAAACTATACTGGTGGGTGTGTAATGCTCTCAGGGAGTAAGATATAAATTTACTGAGGAGGAGACATCAATGAATTATTAAATTATCTTTATTTTAATTGTCTTTATATTATTTTAATCTTTATGATCAACACATTTTCCTTATAATTAATGTAGATGTATTTATATATTTAAGTATTACAGTATGGAGGACCAAAAATGACATACGTATAAATAAATAAATAAATAAATGCACATATAAATGTAGAAATAAATAAATGTTGAAATAAATAAATGAATAAATAAATAAATGTTGAAATAAATAAATACATATATAAATACACATAGAAATGAATAAATAAATAAATATATAAAAAATAAATACACGCATGAATAATTGTATAGGTAAATAAATAAATTAATAAATACATTTCTAATTTTTTATATTTATTTTTATTTATTCATTTATATGTGCATTTATTTATTTTTTCATTTATTTATTCATTCATTTATTTCAACATTTCTACATTTATTTATTGATTTATTGCCACATTTATTAATTTATTTATTTCTGTATTTCTGCATTTGTATGATAGTTAGGTAGGCGGTCCTATCCTCGCTCTAAAGCAGGATTGGTTTTTGAGCTGCAAAAGTTTTGGTTCTACTGCTTGTCACTACCCGATCTGTACCCCCTGCCCGATTTGTTCCGCGCATGCGCACGCATGCGCATTGCAAACTGAGCAGGGGCACAGATCAGGTAGGCAATGCCAAGTTGTGGTTCCGCTCACACTGTCGCAAACAGCTTGTAAAACGCGGTTTCAAAATGAAGGACTTACGTTTTTACAGAGCTCTGAAAGAGTACATTTTAAGTGGAACATTTACTCCACCATGCAACAAAAAAATGCGCAAGGAAATGCGGCGTGTGTCTGAAAACTTCATAGCAAAAGGTAAGTTAAAATCATATCATATTTTAGAAAGGTTTGCGTTAGCTGAGGAAGCGAAGTGTCCCGTTATGTGAACTAGTTAGTATAGCTAGGTTAACTATGCTAGCTAATTTAGCTCGGAGTATTTTATTATATCAATAAGTAATTAAATATGAAACATGTTTTTTTTTCGGCAGACAACCGATTGTTTTACACTGGACCAAATAAAACGTATATGAGACTAGTTGTTTGTACTGAGGAGGAAAAAAGGTCTGTTTTGATGGAGTGCCATAACTCCGGCACCGGCAACCACAACGGTGTACGAGGCACGAGAGACAGGGTGATTGCTGGATACTTCTGGCCTACCCTAATGAAAGATGTAACTGAGTGGGTATGTTGTGAAGTTATAACACAATTTCTTATTTATTTCCAGAGCGTAAAACTGCAACACAGTACATATAAATGTTTTATTTAGTATAAATATTACAGTATTATTCATACAAGGCTGAAGTTGGTTTGATATTCGCAGCTCCTGATTCGTTTGGTTGTATGTACACTACCTTCCATCACTTGCTTTCTCCAGTTTTACTTTAACGTGCTGTTCTAGTGTAATTCATTCATTTACTAAGTAGAAAATATCTTAACTAGAGAATTAGCCTCATACTTTAAGAGAAAACCTGGCATTAGCCTGGCCAGAGCTAATTGTATACTGTATAATATTTATTTTAATTATTGAATATATAATTAACAATTTAATATATAATGAAAAAAATATTTAATAAAATTATATTTTAAAAACCTTTGTGAGCCATACTGCACAAAAAATGAATAAAAAGCTAATGTTCCAATGTGATTTCAAATAATTTTTTCATCTTGGGCCTGACCAAATACACATGATATGAAATTGAAGTCTCCTATGTTAAGGAAAACCTAGAATTAGCCTGGCCCGAGCTGATTTTATACTGTAAAATGAACATGACATACGAGCCATAATGCACCAAAAATTGAATATTAAGCTGACGTTCCAGTATGATTTTGAAGGACTTTTTCATTTTGGACCAGAACAAATAAACATGAGATGAAGAGTTCTAGTATTCACAAAATCGCACTGGAATCACTGGCTTTATATTCATTAATTTTTGTGCATTATAGCTTGTATGCCATGTTGCCAGTTCGTTTTAAAGTATAAAGTATTTCAGGTTCTTCTTAAAGTAGAAGACTAAAACTCATTATATCATGTGTATTTGGCATGGCCCAAGATTAAATATCCTTCAAAATCGTACTGGACCATCAGCTTATATTAAATTTTTGCTGCATTATGGCTGTGTATGCTATGTTGCTAATTCATTTTACAGTATAAAATCAGCTCGGGCCAGGCTAATTCTAGGTTTTCCTTAAAATAGGAGACTAGAATTTCATATCATTTATCAGTATCAGTATTTGGTCTGGCCCAAGATGAAAAAATTCTTAAAATCACACTGGATTTTTTTTTTTTGAGCGCAACGGCTTTTAAAATATTATTGTATTTTTTAAATTATATATAAAATTTATTAATTTAATATTCAGTAATTAAAATAAATATTTTACAGTTAACAGTTAGCTCTGGCCAGGCTAATGCCAGGTTTTCCCTTAAGGTAGGAGGCTAATTCTCTATTTAAGATGTTTTCTACTTAGGAAATTAATGAATTACACTAGAACAGAAAATAAGTGGAAGGTCGTGTATATAAAATTGCATTTTATAACATAATGTATATTTACATAGTTAATAAACAGCTGTACTGCTTTTCTTCATTATAGCTCCTTCAGTGTTGATATGTGAGGTGTTAAATATAATATGCGGAACAGTTTGTGAACGCTCCCTTTAGTTCACGGTGGTTCAGTGAAGCGGCAGCTGCGAATATCAAACCAACTTCAGCCTCATATTATTTATTCAGTAGAAACAAAAGAAATCTTTCATAGATAGTTACCAAGATTCTGATTTTGTATAAAAATAGTGTAACAAAAACAAAGTAATGTAACGACAAATATTATTGTGCACGAAATTATATAGCACACCCCTTGTTCTAATATGTATTTATGATATGCATTTTATTTTACTTTTTGTACATGTTTAGACACTGTCCCAACTTAATTCTTCTTTTTTTTGTTTTTTTTTAGGTGAAGTGTTGTCGCCGCTGCCAACTAAATGACCCCATGAAGACGGGGACACCAGTGTTACATTCTATTAAGGTATTCCAAATTCTGTTTTGTTTAATAGAGAAAATAAATGTTTTGAAAGGTAATGGAAAATATGTGTTTAGGTGAAGGCTGCATGGGAGGTGATTGGCCTGGATTTAATTGGCCCACTGCGAGAAACTGGTCAAAAAAACAAGTATGTGTTGACCATGACTGATTTATATACAAAGTGGGTTGTTGCTGAGCCACTGCAAAATAAGACTGCAACTGAAGTGTCAGCAGCCATCATAAAGACACTCTACTTGTTCGGCATGGTCAAGAAAATTATTACTGACCAAGGGAGAGAGTTCGTTAATGAGGTAAAAGTCTAGTATAATGTGAATTCTTAACATTGATATTTATCTTAATTAGCACACATGTTTTTCTGACATTCTGCTATGCACACTGTATTTCCTTTTTGATGATTTGCACACAGCTGAATGAAAACATCTTTGCAAATCTGAAAATCAAACATGCTGTCTCAAGTGCCTACCACCCTCAGACAAATGGGCAGGTAATTTTCAACATAATTTTATTTGACATTTCCCTGTAATGTTAAAAAAAATTAGGAAATGTTTTAATTGTTGTTGTTTTTTATATATATATATAGGATGAGCGAACAAATCAAAATGTCAAACGTGTATTGCGGAAGTATGTAAATGAAAGCCATAATGATTGGGACATCCATTTACCTGCAGTTGTGTATGGTATTAACACTGCTAAGCAAGTGGGTATTCATTATACATTCATTATGGTCGATATATAATGTAATCGATATATAATGTTTTATTTCTGATAACTTTAAATAACTTAATTTGTTTTTAACCAGTCTTCAACCAGGCACACCCCGTATTTCTTATTCTTCCATCGGCACCCTCATTTGCCAGATGTTATGAACGCCTGTCCCATGGGAGAAGACTTTAAAATTGCTGACCCAGAAGATGATCTTGACACCCGAGTAAATGAAATGAAAATTTTAAATGAGAAGGTTAGGTCCAAATTCATGTAATCTGACCACAGAAGTTTTTTTTAATTCAATGGCATGTAGTAAAGTGTAATTTTTTTTTTTCAGGTGCTTAGCAACATTGAAAATGCGCAGAAAAGACAACAAAAGTCTTACAGGAACCGTAAGAGAAAGCTAATGAGCACAATCAGTCCTGGCGATGAGGTCTTGATTTCTCAAGATTTCAATATAAAACAGAGAAAAGACACCCTTGCTGACCGCCACAAAGGTCCGTTCACTGTGGATAGTATCTCTAAAAAGGGTGTGGCATCAGTGGTGAAAGATAATGGGACTCGATGTTGCATCAATGTCTCACGGCTAAGGCCTTTCTACATGTTGGAAAGTAAGAGCTAAGTAGTGTTTTTTTTGTAATGGTTGACATGTAAGGTGTGTATTGTAAAGTTTATTTTATTAATATTAGACTTAATTTTTTTTATTGTCTCTTCAGATCATGGAGCAGTTCCATGTGTGTCACTTCAGGACCATGAGTATGGTACACCTGATGAAGCAACAGACCATCCTTATGCTTTTTCTGGAGAGAAATGGGAAAAAGACTTGGGTCCTCTCCAGGAAAAACTGGTAGGGGATGATTCCACCTAGCCCATTCCAAATTTCACTCTCCTTCACACACTGTTAGACACTACCAATAATTTTTTGCAATCGTATATTCAGACCATCTCTCACATACTTACACTCTCACACCATTCTCACCCCCCCTCCCTTGCTAACTCTTTTAATTGCAGTTGAAATATGTCCTGGACAAAAGCCTTCCAGCAGCAGAATTGATTGTTAAAGATGACAATATCTGTCTTACACGTGAGGACTTGTGGAGTCTTGGGTTAAATCAGTGCATGGAGTCTACTGTAAGTATATTCATGTTGCAGCATGCTTGCTCAAAGGCACAGAAATAGTTTTTTTTTGTGTGTAATTTATGCCTTTATTTTGTTTTATTACGTCTAGATTGGGAATGCATGTTTTAAGATCATCAGAGAAGCTGCTCAAAAACATGTAATTAATTACAGAAGCTCAAACATTGTTATTTTGTATACTTCTTCATGGGTACTTGTATACATTTGCTAATCTTGTTGTGTTGTAAATAGGGGAAAGATGTTTACATTGCTGACATGTATGTGGTTCCCACATGGAAAACGATGAATGTGGACCCACTCTCAAGTTTACCGGTAAAGTGAAGTTAAACACACACACAGACAGACAGTTGCACATTAATGCAATGATTTCTGTACAATGCACAGTAGTTGAATGGTTGCATTTTCTTTCTCTACACCAGAACAATCTGTGTTCCAAGGATGCGATTTTGTTCCCTGCATGGAGTATGCAACAGAATCAACTGGATCACTATTTGCTATGTGTTGAGTTACAGTTTCAAAAAATAGATATTCAGATTTTTAGAATGAAGTTTGTTGATTAGCTTATCATTTTGAAATATGTCCATTGCAGGTTTTACTGGTTGTGGAGAGAGAGATCATTTTTCTAGATTCTGTACTCCCTGGTGGTTTTGGAGATGACTCGTACAAAACGATATTTAGGTTAAGAGAGAGGAAAAAGTTGCCCTTGTTCAGTGGCTTTTACCAATAATATTTTACGCAAGAGCCATGTTCTGTGGCTGCTGATTTACACAAAAGCCTTGTTCTATGGCTGATGATTTACAAAAAGCCTTGTTCTATGGCTGATGATTTACAAAAAGCCTTGTTCTATGGCTGAAAATTAACAAAAAGCCTTGTTCTATGGCTGATGATTTACAAAAAGCCTTGTTCTATGGCTGAAAATTAACAAAAAGCCTTGTTCTATGGCTGATGATTTACAAAAAGCCTTGTTCTATGGCTGAAAATTAACAAAAAGCCTTGTTCTATGGCTAATGATTTACAAAAAGCCTTGTTCTATGGCTGATGATTTACAAAAGCCTTGTTCTATGGCTGCTTATTTATAGCTTTGTTCTTTTGTTTTATGTTTACGCAGAAGCCTTGTTCGATGGCTGTAGGATTAGGTCTCATTTTATGAAACTAGACCATGGAGAACAATTGTATGACTATAGGTTTCAGTAAGTGTGTGTCCATAATTAATTTTTTTTCCCATTTTATGTGCAGACATATTGCAGGCCAGATTGACCCAAGACCCTGGACAGAGAAGACCGGCAGAAGTTTTGATGTAAAGCCTTTTCTTTATTTTCTTACTGGGTTATATAAAACTCTGGACATCAGTTGGCTTAAATGTAATGTAAGACTATAGATATTTTCTTTTGAAGAGAATTTTCTACTGTGATTTTGGGAAACTGAGCCATGACTAGCCCACCAGTTGATACTTTTTGCTATATTCATTCGTCTTCTTTCCACCATACATTCTTTCTTGTCCAGACCTAGGGACTTTCTGTCTATTTTACACAATTTGAAACAATCTCTATCTTCAGCACATCTACTTCATGTATTAATGGCTTTTGGCAGTAACTCAGTAAGGGGGAACCTAAGCTTACTTTAGTGAAGCACTTGTCTACATCTGTTTCTATTGGTTCAACACCTTTACTTAACAGTAATATTTAATATTTTGTTTCCAGCACTTCCCTCAACAAACTTCTGGGAACTACTGTGGCATCCTTATACTCATTGTAAGCATCCTTTTAAGTTGTGATAAGCAGCATTTTGAGTTATTGGGTATAATAGAGAGATTTATTTTTTTACAGTATGCCCTCTGTATCTGCACCAATACCCCATTTATCTTCACAGAGGTCAGTTGCATCTATTAATATAGAAAAAATATTTCAAACCCCACCCCAATTGTCTGATCATTGTTATATATGTTTTAGAATGATGTGCCATTAATCCGCCAGTGGTGGTGCATCCTACTGATGGAAAGATTTCAGATTGAAGGGTAAGGCCACTCTGCTAAAGTATTCATGCCTTTTCTGCATTTTATTTCATTTGATTACCTGCTGATTAAGTTTTTTGATTCAACAGACATGGCCAGAGGTTTGCTTTCTGGACTGACAAGGCTAGCAGGCTATTGCAAGGGACCCTTCAGCCACTTTTTAGGGTATCTAGGTCAATCACTTCAGACATTCCACCTCATGTGCAAACCATGGTCAACCGCACAGCCCAAGAAAAGAAGCTGGTAGACTTTGCTGTACAAGACCATGGAGTCCGGCAACATTTGTTGGTATGTTTGTCACACATTAACAATGTTTGTTATTTACAATTTGCACATTGTTTTACCATTACAGTGTTATAAGCAAATAAGCAAAAGGCCTTATAATTCATGCTTGTTGTCACCATGTGTTGGGGGACTTTTTTTTTTTTTTTTTTTTTTAATGTGGATTTACAGTCCAAAACTTTAAACATAAACTACTTTTGACATTCAACTAGAAATGTTAAATGTTTGCTCATGTTTTGATGAAGTGCTTTTGGCACTTTGCCTTTTGACCTAAGGGTGTACTCTGTGGAAAAGAGCCTTCGAAGTGGCTCAGCAGAATCCAGAAGGGATCATCTCTACGGGTGCCAGTGTACCTGGACTCGGAGGAAGAACAGGACTCCCTATTTTTCTATCTTCAGGATGTCCTGAAATCTGCACCAGTAGAATTCCACATTGAGGATCAAGTGCAGTTCATTTTGGATGTTTTGTTCCCAGAGGTAAGGTTACTAGGTATGCAGTAAATATCTATTAACAATGTTAAATAGCCTGTTGTGACTTAAGTTACATAAAAATTTTAATCAAATGTATCTTTTTTTTAAATCCAATAGAGTAATACTGTGAGACCATGATAACCACAATACATTTTCTCAGACAGTTATTGGGTCATTTTCAGCAGTGACACTAACGCTAATGCTGGAGTTTTTAAACACCTCAGTTTCACTTGCTTGACCTGAATAGTCCACCGGCGGTGGACATCCAGTGAGCATTGATGAAGGACTAGAGTATTGACAGCACCAACTATGCAGCAACAGACTCAGAGCTTCTATCTGACTTTACATATACACTGTGGTGCAGATAGGTAGGAGTGTCTAATAGAATGAGAGACAATAAATGGACACAGTGTTTAAAAACTCCAGCAGCACTGATATATCTGATCCACTCACTGTACCAGCACAACATGCACTAACACCTCATACACCACCACCATTGCTAATCACTTCTAATCACTGCACTGCAGTGCTGAATCTTTATAATGCAGTTTTATAATTTATATTTAATTTTTTTAACCCTTTTGTTAGTGCATCACCCAAGCCATGTCTACACTACAGGGAATAACTATACAAGAGGCTGAAGAGTTGTTTCTTTCAGGTCCTAACTACAGCAGAAGGTAAAAACAGTTACCTGTGTTTGAAATATCTGTATGAATGTTTATTTATTGTGACTACCATTTTAATTGGGTGGGTGGTTGCGTGTTTGTGTCGGGGTACTTTGAGTTGGGGAGGGTGGGTTTTTGTGTTGTGGTGGGTGTTTGTGTCGGGGGGGTTGGGTGTGTTGGGGTGAGGTGGGGTGGGAGTGGGGTGAGGTGGGGTGTGTTGAGGTGGGGTGGGGTGTGTTGGGGTGAGGTGAGGTGGGAGTGGGGCGGGGTGAGGTGGGAGTGGGGCGGGGTGAGGTGGGGTGAGGTAGGGTGGGAGTGGCTGGGTGGTTGTGTGTTGAGAGGGATGTTTTTCTTTTGTTTTGCTTTTTGCTCTCATGCTTTCTCTGAGAAGAAAATAAACTGGTATTTTGATAAATGTGTTGTACCTTATTTTTAATGGTTAGTAGCATATTGATACAGGACCACATTTAGAGACATGGTATTTGGTTCCCATTTCTAAACATTCTGCTGTGTATTTTAAGCAAAAATAAATGTTTTTTATTAATAAACTCTTTGTTAGCTTGAGGAATACTACAAATGGTCAAAGACCACACCACCACCCCATATAATGGATATAACCCAAACAGGTTTGTTATAATGGTAAACAAATTAAATTTTTTAAATGCCTCATACACCCTGTAATACTAAATTTGACAAAGCATAAAATGCACAGTTTATATATCAACTGCTCAAGAACAAAGAACATTATTTTCTAGTTGATGTTTGTATTTTACTTATTTATATCTCCCAGTCTATCTAGATTACAGAAAGATAAACTGCTAGTTAGCCTATGCGAATTATTGTGTTCTGGCTCTATTTATTTATGAATTTATTCATTCATTAATTCATGGTAAGCATTATAAATTGATACTTGAGCATGTAGATGTTAATCTTATCGCTAAAGGTGTAATTAAGTTAATAAAATGTGAAGTAGTTTACAGACTTGGCATATGTAAAAAAAAAACACCACATACATACATTTTAATAGATTATTTTGTTAGATTTTCGAAATATATTTAGTTTAAACACCTATCAGTCTATCTATAATTCAGAAAACGGAAGTTAAGCTTGAGCAGCGACCTCACAGAGCCGAAAACTGTTGACGCATGCGCACAACGGCTGGTGTAACAGCCGTGGCTACCTGATCTGTGCCCCTGCTCAGTTTGCAATGCATGCGCATGCGCGGAACAAATCGGGCAGGGGGTACAGATCGGGTAGTGACACTGCTCCTGCCTTGGCCTGCAGCGGCGACATTTTTAAGCTGTTGACCCTCATTCATTTTCAGCAGTTGTTACTGCAGTAGGGGTTATAGCCGCGATGTTGCTGTGCCGTCCCTTTTGTTCTGTCTCACTGATACCGGAAGTACAGGACGGTGGAGATAAATAAATAAATGAAGAAATGTGGAAATAAATAAATAAATAAATGTAGAAATGTTGAAATAAATAAATGAATGAATAAATAAGTGTTGAAATAAATAAATGAATAAATGTTGAAATAAATAAATGAATGAATAAATAAATAAATGCACATATAAGTAAATATATAAATAAATATATAAATAAATAAGAAATGTATTAATTTATTTATTTACCTATGCAAATATTCATTCATTCATTCATTCATTTATATGTGCATTTATTTATATATTTATTTATTTATTTCAACATTTATTTATTTATTCATTTATTCATGTATATATTTATTATTTCTACATTTATATTTGCATTTATTTATTTATACTTATGTCATTTTTGGTCCTCCATAGTACAGCTCAAACACACACACACAAAAACCTATACAGTATGTGTGTATATGTACAGTACTGTGAAAATGTTTTAGGCCGATGCAAATTTCTTAAAACCAATCATCTCAATATTAAGTTGAGTTAATATTGAGTTTTACTTGGCAAAGGTACCACGTATTAAAACAGATACAAATAAAAATAAATACGGTAAAAAGTAACAAGAAGTCCACAGGTGCCAAACCTTTGTTTGGGCGAACCTATTAAACCAATGTTTTTCATAGTACAAAGTAGGGCTGTGAATCTTTGGGAATCCCAAAATTCGATTCAAAATTGATTCTTGGGGTCACAATTCAATTTTTTCCTGATTCTTTCAAATCAGTTGGATTTCTTTTTCTTCATCCTCCATACTTTAGCGGCGCAACAACAAACACTGTAACACAACACTACATGCCCCTCTGTAGCCTAATAGGGAGAGGCAGTAAGAGCACTGTCGTGGGGAGCTTTTTAACTGTACCGCGGAGCTCAGCTAGTTAAAGAAACAGTCCGGGGTCTCCGTTCTCGTATTTGGTCTTCATAATGCATGCATAATGTTGTTACCCCTGTCTTAACTTTTGGAACATGTTACAGGCATCAAATTCAAAATGAGTGAATATTTGCAACATTAAATTTCTTGTCTTTGTAGTGTATTCAATTGAATGAGTTAAAAAGAATTTGCAAATTGTAATCTGTTTCTGTTTTCTTTTTTTCCCTTTATTTTTTAAATATGTAAACTTTATGAATTAAACGTAAATTTAATATAAATCTTTGTTTTATGTCTTTCTTTGAGCTTCCAAAGTTTTTCTCTCATTAACACTAATTGAGTAAACAGAATACTCTATTTAAACCAATGGTAAATTCCTTATTAGTGTTTCCTATAATAATATATAATAATCATATTGATGTACTGATGTACAAAGTGGTTATTTACATAAATTTTATGTACAAATAGCTTGTAGCTTGTAGTAGTAGGAATAACATTGTAGGTTCCTGAACCTCCTAGTTCTTAGAAAACAAATTCACCAACAGTAAAAGACAAAGTACCTTCAGTTACAAAAGTTTTGCTTAACTTGTGTTGGGCACTGGACCAAGTTCGGTGGCAGGATCTCAGCCAGCTTCAAGAACAGTCAGAAACCAGTGTAGGCCCAGTCCTGGTCCTACATTCAAAAAGACACTGGGCCGAGTCCGGTGACCGACTCTCAGCCAGCTTCGAGGAGTCAGAAACCGAATAAGGCCCAGACTTGGTCCTGCGTTCAAAAAGACACTGGGCCGAGTCCGGTGACCGACTCTCAGCCAGCTTCGAGGAGTCAGAAACCGAATAAGGCCCAGACTTGGTCCTACGTTCAAAAATACACTGGGCCGAGTCCGGTGGCCGGTTCTGGGCCACCTTTGAGGACAGTCAGAAACCAGCTAAGGCCCAGTACTGGGCCAGCACTCGGTGGCTATCTGGGAAGTTTCCAGAAAACAATATTAAAAAAATAAAATAAATAAATCTTTACTTGATTTTCTCCCCCAATCTGATAGTATGATCCAACCTGCTTATGTTACTAGATGCCAAAATAAATAAAAAATTAAATTAAATAATCAAGTAAAGATTCAGATTTAGTTTTCCCTAAAAGTCTGATTGTGAGCGACAGAAATTAAAAAACAAGATTTTTTATATATATTATATATAAATTGTCCATACCTGTAGGGTCAGTGTAACGTTTATCAGTTAAAATGGCTTATCATTTAAAATATATACATTTAAGTTTACAAAACTCATCATGTATAATAGCAGGATTAAATCTAGTCCTATATAGCAGAAAATATCAGACCGCGAGCCGCTAGAGGGAGTTCGCGAGCGAGTCCTGATGGGGGGAAAAAAGAAAGAAGCTAAACAGCTAAAATCACAAATTAAAACATTTATAACCTATGATTTTGCTAAAATTCTCCATATTACCTAATAGATTTTGAAGCACCCTCTAGTGTCTGAGAAACCTGCAGCATATTCTCCCCTCATAAGGTCTTTGGATTTAAAACGGATTTAAAACCTTTTAGTGTTAAAAACTACCAGTCCTAGTCCTAATGCCTCTTGTGATAACAAGTAAATGCGCTATTAATGTAGGACTTACTATTTTTTTTTGGAATGTCTTCTATTGTGAATTCTCTGGATGTATATGACACTGTGAATTGAGGAATGTTTAATGCCTGCCTACTGGGGGAAATGGATTGTCCCATACATCTGTCACCCGCTATCAGGCCTCACTCCAGTGCTAGCCAGTGTTCAACCTCATTCACAAGATAACACTACATAACTTACACAGGTGTGTGTCCCCAAGCCACCCCTTGAGGCTTGTGTTTTTATTTGTACATGAGACATGGAGACCAGATTGTGTTTAAACATCAATCTCACTCAAATACTTAAAATTACAAATGAAAATGTAAATTTCTCTCACTCCTGCAAAAATTCTCACACACAAATAAAAGTCAGGAGGCGGAAAAATAAACCCCAAAACTTTATTAAACATAAAATTCAAGTACTAACTGTTCACCAGAATGTTTATTAATCAGAACCAGAACAGAACTAAACAAAACACACACCTGAATCTGAACAGACACTCACCTCACTAATTCAATGGGTTGTTTATTTGTCCATTCAGCACTTTCACATTAAAAAAAGGAAAGAAAGAAAGAGAGAGAGAGAGAGTAAATACTGTGTTGACAGTGCAGGTGACTCCAGTAAGAAAGTGAAAAGTCAGTGTGTATGCATGTGTGTGTGTTCCTGGTATTTTAGCACATATTCATCTATGTTCACTATATTGCGTAATAAAGGAATACTCCAGAACTTATTATATTTTCATCTCAGACCTCTGCACCACAGCCAATCATCGCACACCAGAGATTTGTTCATTCCCTATTGCTGAATGTGTGGTATTAGCAGTGTTGTATGGTGTGCAAGCCATTGTGTAGTGCTGTTTGAAATCTCAACAGCACATTTTAAAGTACTGATTTTATTACTTTATGGAACTTATCTTGCAATTTGAAAACTTGTCTTTTTATCTATTTTAATATATGTTTATTTGTTTTTTCCCTACTTTAGATTTATCCAAATCAGTTCCTTAGTAACTAACTTAATGTTAAAGTCAAACAACCTGAACTGGTTTATTTTTCATACTGGATTACAGGCATTTGATTTTTGAATGAAAGTAGGGAGCAGTTTGGGGGGTCATTATTCTCACAAAATTAGTTATAAATTAGTAATTAAAGGTAAAATAATAGAAATGAATAAAAATGCATTTTTATTAAATCATAATGTTAATATTGCTGCTGTTGAAAAAATAATTATTTGCAAAATGGTAACTTACGAGGAGAAGGACAAAACTTGGGGCATTCATCAATTTGGATTCACATTGTCAAAAAGTGAAAAATGTCACAGCAAATATATTCTGACATTCTGCACTGGAATGAGATTAGGCTCAATAATAAGAATGGTGTTTCATTTGGAAACATTGTGTGAGAAAGTCTATCATTTTTTGGAATAAAAACGGAGGGAGCAAAATCTTACGATAACTCAACATTTACTACACCTTTACACTGGAGTATTCCTTTACACAGCACTGTTTGAGGAATGTTTCAGTCCATAAGGCCAATTCTAACAATCAATAAAGGCGATTGGCCAACAGTGAGCATTAAAAAAATTATCATACTAAATGGCAGCTGCTGGTTATGTTTGTTAACAACAATTAGCATGTAAGGTGCAGCCGCTCTTTTAGACATCTAGAGCAGAGCAGGGCTAAGATCCTCCTTAGTAAATGGATTATATATGTGAATATGAGTGTTGATTTAATTTGAAAGCTAACAACATTTACTGTTTGGTCCAGACTTCCTAATATATACCACCCTCAAAGCTGGATTGTCAGAAGAGATGCTAATTAGCTGCAGACAGCTGGGAGCTTTCCAGTGACTTAAGTGTGCATCTGTAGGCAAAAACATTGTTCATTAGCTTCACAGCATTAAACTGAATTGTTTTTGGAATGTTATAACTGATTAAAATGTTTATAAATATAATAATTTTCATTGTCAGTTACATTTGTGCATTCTATGTGTTTCAAAGAGGCATTTTTTCCTAAAACTAGCTTTTAATATGTTAATTCTGGCATTAGGTAAGATTCTTTTAAAGTGGAATATGGAGACCCCCAATAAATAACTAGATAATATTCTAAATAATATCTTTTATTATTATTATGTATAATCTTTATAATCCAAAAGAGTGGCTTGTTTAGAATTATATAAGCGGTTCT
Source organism: Astyanax mexicanus (assembly GCF_023375975.1). Classification (NCBI taxonomy): domain Eukaryota; kingdom Metazoa; phylum Chordata; class Actinopteri; order Characiformes; family Acestrorhamphidae; genus Astyanax; species Astyanax mexicanus. Next base: position 32,134,916 of record NC_064419.1, on the reverse strand, counting down.
ATTAATATTCCAGGTTGTTGATATGTGATTTCTATGGTTTTACACTGTACATATCTTTGTAGTGTTTTAGAATGCATTCTGTAAATGCCTGAAAACACTACATCTAGCCCCACCCACAAGTGAACTCCTCCCATCACAAGAAGTGGGGTTTAAATGGGGTTAAGTGGGGTTTAATATTTAAACTAGAAAATCTCACTCTTTGTACACAGCAGCACTACTGTACGAGGTGATAAGTTACGTTTACAACAGATAAAGCATAAATTTTGGCTGAAAGGCCTCTTTAAAAAAAAATCTATTATATAATATTGATTTAATCGGTTCATAAAGAACTGCAACTAAATCAAACTGTTCATAACAAGTGTGCATTTTTTCCTTACATTTTTTGGTTAAAAGTCATGCCACAATGCAGGTAAAAAGAAAGAATAGAAAAAAGAGACAGAAAGAGAGATAGACAGTAGCTGCACAACATTTGGTCACCGGATCAACACAAGCAAATTCAATCGATGTGAAATATAAAAAAACAAAACAAAAAAAAAACAAAATCCTTCTTCCAATATTGTGCACTCCAAAGCAGATCACTGTATTTCTACTGAAAGCATGAAAACTGGTAAAGTGTAAACTACGCAAATCTACAGGGGCCAAAATTCAGGGCTGCAAACACTCAAACCATTTGCCGGGCTGTTCAGAAGTCCAAATTCAACTGAAAATCCCTTCATCACCATCATCATCATCACCATCTTCATCATCATCCTCACCCTGCATTTTATCCTTTAAAACAGGAATCTCTCTATCCATTCCAGAAAAGAGGAAATAACCAAACGGAAACGGAAGTGCTTAATAATGCAATAGCAGCAAAACGGGAAAACAGGAAGGGAAAAATAGGGACTAGGGGGGGTTTGATGCCATCTGATCAATACATTCTGTTAAAAAAGCAAGAAAATATTGATCATGCAGCCATTTTACAATCAGTTATCACTTTTTTTGTGGAGGGGTGATACATTTCTCATGCAGGCTGTTTGTAACTCTTACATAACATTGAATAATCCCTCTAATATAGCCCTCTTTAAAAAGGCAAAGTTCACACTTGTTGCTATAGACACTGTTGCCATGAACTACCAGTGATATCTGCATCAGTAATACTTGCATCAAGGCATACAGATATGTGTACTTGTGTGAGACGTATGCGTGTGTGAGAGTGTGTGAGAATGTGACATAAAGTTTAAGATAGAGTGCTTTGGATAAGTTAATAAAAAATTACACACTTGATTGTTTAAAATTGCTTAAATTGTAGCTGTGCACTGGAGACAGCAGGCTTCTGTAGTTAATGAAAGCTTATCACCACAGGTTAGCATAATGCTAACTAGTCTAGACTGTGACTAGCTGACCCAAACACAGTTAGCAAGACTAAGCCAGCTAGCTTTAGAGACTAGCAAGACTAGCATAGCTTGTAGCTTTTGTCAGTTTCTGAGACTTAGCTAATAATTAGCAGAGTAAAGTAAACATTGCAAGCTTCTTAAATACTCTCATAAATTCTAATTTCCCATGTTAGGTATTAGAATAGTTAATTATGGGAACATTTGTAACGTTTGTAACCATCTAAAACACTTTAGCTGGTTTTAAATGGTTATTCAGGTATAATGTAATTTTTTTAAATGCCTAATGGGCAATTGTCCAGTCAGGATTTGTTCTCAATCATATCTAGACATACTGTACACAGCTAAGTGTGTCATTCTATTGGTTCAGAAGTTGGGCTATAAACCTAACATATCAAAAGAATTGCCAACAAATAAAGTTGAGTTCTGATTAACAATAATGGCAGTTCTAGCTGTAGTCAGTCCGTTATTAGAAAATAAAAATAACAGTGGTAGCTTTAAACCAGAAATATTTACTTACAAAACTAATATTCTAACATCTGTTACAACAAATGAAATATTGTACAGCTTAAAATGCCCCTCCTTGGCATAGTGCTAATAGCAAACTACTAGACTACTAAACTACTAAAAATGATAATTGGGTTTTGGGGAAATTTTATTCCAAAATTTGACATTTGACATGTATGGCCTGAACTGTTGTGTTTAGGCATAAAAATAGAAAATATTAATTTAAATATGCAGTCTGAATGATGTTAACTTGTGGGATATAGGCTTCCATTACTTATGATGTTTTCGTTAGCTTTACAGCTCCAGTACACAATTAACTAAACAAACCTCCGACACCAAGTGTCTTCAGTTATACTTAATGAGTGGGGGCGAGTGGGGGATCTCTGTAAATATGATTTGCCAAACTATCGCTTAAATAAAAGAAAGTAACCAAGCTATCTACAACACAATCTGAAATCAACTGTACAAGAAATGTATGAATATTAATCAAAATAAAACTCACAATGCTGTCAAATCATTCATTAAATTCTTCTGTTGGTCAGGTTAGTTAGAAATATACTCATTATTAGCATAGAGCACATCGTGGCTTTAAAGTGTGGCAGTGTTTAGAGGTGATACATGTTCACATTGGCCAGAGTGGACACTGGAATGCTTCTACTGAACTTAACACTATTTCTCAGCAGGTTAAGCCAAAAAATATTGTCTTTTTTATCCGTTTTCTGAGTCTAGTCTCTGTATTGTATTTAATTGAATGCTCAAGCTATCGGTATTAGCATTAGGCCTTCAAATCCAAAAACTCCTCATCTAGTAGCTGCAACTATGACATCAAGGATTATAACCCTAAATATTGAGATAGCTGAGACGCAGTTGGGTCTGAAATCGTCCACCAAAGATTACATCCCTCACTCAGTCAGTGTTTTTTTTTTTTTTTTGTGAAGTCACTGCTTATCTGTGGTGCTTCCTCGTGATCTTGTAGTTTTAGTCTCTGAAGCAGAAGAGCAGTTGTGTGAGTGGGTTTGATTTTTTTTTACATTTTATTTTATAAACAGTTTTTCTTCACAGTGCTAGAAGAGCAAGACTTTCTTCTTTAAGTCGTTACGCTTCCACAGGCAGAGCCGATCAAACTCCTCCATCGTCATTCCAAATAGATTCTGGAAATCCTCCGTCGACAGGTGTCTCTGAATAATAAAAAAAAAAATTAATCAGTCCTGTCCTCCTGGTGTGCTTTTTAACCTCTTGAGACCAGGACTTTTGCTTGGTTTTCTCCTGTCTGGTCCACTGTCTGTCCCCATATAATCTGTATTTTAAAAATATTATCTTTGCCATTTGGGATCGGAAGGACCTAATTATTCTGAAAAAAAAACTACATTTTTGATCTCTACAGTAAGTAAATAAAATAGTTTTAAAATTAAAATCCTCTGAGAATTTTTCTGTCTGGACTGGCTGTAGAAACTTTTGACTGAGATTCCTGCCATCTTGTTTTCAATCAACTGAGTGTAATTTTGTAATGTGACCACTAAATAGTAAGGGGAGAGTCTCCATACATAATTTGTTAAAAATTATCATGAAAAGTACCATGGTGCAGAGAAGCAGAAATGTAATGTCCCTATATAAGGATGCAGGGTCTCAAGAGGTTAAATGAAGGTATCTAAAGGCCTGCTTACTATACATTTTACAATTATTTATGCACAATACGATGCTGGTACTGTTTTAGACAGAGGATATTTATGCTGTACCTCCAGCCTCATCCTGTCCACTCCGGGAGGGAGTTTGCTCCTGCCCCGGTGAGTCACTATCAGCATCTCGTAGGGATAAGTCTGCCAAAACAAACACACAGGCTAGCAGTACAGTTAATAGTAATGTATCAGAAAGTCAGAGATAAATACTGTATGAACTATGTGAAAAAAAACATATCGGTTCAATATCAAAGGTATTAAAAAGAGTTTATCCTGGTTTTGTTGGAAGTAACTGTCTCTTATGCCCATGGAAGGCTTTCTACTATATTTTGAAGAAATTATGTGACGATTTAATTATGTTTAACTACACAGGCATTAGTGATGTCAGGATGTTGTTTACCACCCAACTACTCCCAACTCCTCAACTCATCCCACAAGTAATAGAGCGAGCACCATCATTCAACACAGTTGATCCACAGCCACTGATCCACAGCCTCTAGTGTGGTGTTTATCATAAAGCCCTGTTCTATTTGCAATACTGATCTACATGGACTAGATAAGCTATGTTTACTTTTGCCCATCTGTGTCCGCGGTTGGTGCAACTTAAAATAACTGAAACGATTCATAAGAAGTGACACAGCAGAGGAGTTGAGGAGCTCAGTTCCACAGAACCTGCAGAGCTTCAGACACAGCTGCAGAGAATGGCTTCACTTTAGCTTCAACTAGATCCAAACTGGACAGGTAAGTGAATATATCCGACTGGCTTTAGTAATGAGCAGTGGAGCTTCTGTGTAAGACGGAGTTTACTGTCTTATTAGCCTCTGTGCCAGCTAACACTTACCAGCTAGCTAACGCTAACTGGTTAACTAACACTAACCGACTAGCTAATGCTAACCGGCAAGCTAACGCTAACCTATTAGCTACAGCTAACCAGCAAGCTAACGCTAACTGGCAAGCTGACGCTAACCGGCTAGCTAACGTTAACCGGCAAGATAACATTAACCGGCTAGCTAACGCTAACTGGCTAGCTAACGCTAACTGCTAGCTAACGTTAACCGGTTAAGTTACTTTAGCTCAGCTCAGCTAACTCAGCCAACCTAACGTACAGGAGAAAAACTCCTCTTTATGATTTAAACTCTAGAACAGTGTGTGCTGAAGCCAAATCACAAACATAAAACGCTCAATACAGCCAAACAATTAGTAAATATATCCTAGTAAATATAGAATGTACCAACCTTGATAGTTATTCACACAAAATAGCTAGATAATCTATCTAACTCCTTTATTGATTTAATTGATTGAGCAAATACTGCGGTAATGAGAACCTCTAAATAACAGTTAACTTAACTGGCTTATTTACCCACTGTTTACTGGATTCAGCTTTTTACCGTGCCCATTATTAGTGTGGGTGTATTATTAAATGTGTGTCGTGATGCTAACGTGAGTATTGTGTAAAAAAACAAACAAATGTGATTAGGTTGGTTTAGGCTATTCTAATGCAGGTGTCAGGTGTGGCTGCTGTAATGAGTAAATGGCAAATTCTGTAAGTTAGTTAGGTACTTTACTTTGAAAGGATAATTTCTTACATTGCATTATTTATTATCACAGATGACAGCCACACTCCCCTGGATATCATTAAGATGTGTTTTTCAGAGGATGCTGTGGCAGCCCGCTCAAGGAATAGACTGGACTATTTACACTGGAAAAAACGACTTTTGTGTATCATTATTATTGTGAATAAATAGGAGAAAAATACAAGCTAAAAAAAGTTGTGACGAAATATCTGCTTTATATATGGGCCATCGGCCACTTGTGATCTCTATATATATATATATCGGCATCAATATAGAAAGAAAATAATATCGGTTGATAATAAGAAGGGGTGTCCACAAATATTTGCACACATTTACTTTATTTTAAAAATTGATATAATGTAATTAAAATATACATCAGTGTATACCACTATCAACAGCTTCCCCAAAAAAAATTACTAATTTCACATGCAACACTTCGACTTTGAGAACTGACTGTTCAGTTACCATCTAACAGAGATGTCAGGCCTTTACATGCAGCACTATTACCAGATCATCAACACTTGATCTAAACATATTTGTCTTAATGTTTTGGCTCATCAGTGTGAATACAGTGCAGTTTAAAGACAGATAGATCTCACCTTGTGCTCCAGCATGGTGGGCAGCGAGTTTCCTCTGTCCATCCTGTGTCCTTGAGCATCCCCATTCTGAACCACACACACACACACAATCTCAGCTGCAGTGATACAGCATCGCTTTGTCACTGTGTTCTCAAAACCACTAACTTTATTGCATTGTTTGTTTACAAATAGTGGTGTATTCTAACAGAAAGTTCATGACATTGGATTTATAGATTTAAAATGCCAACATTATATAATTTTGTCAATATATGTGTATATTTTTAAGTTCACCTTCTAATGTATTTGTGGTTTTATGTTTCAGAAAAGTCATGATAGCCATGATATGTCTAATAAAAGTGTAGCATTTCAGGTTCCGTAATATGGGCCCATTAAGACAATATCACTGTACAAGATGTCATGTTTTCTTAATGTGATCAAATTTTATATGAGTGAAAAACATTCTTACCTGTAAATCTGTAAAAAAAAAACACACAAAAATGTTTAATATTAATACAAGAAACACTGTGCTTATTAATAAAAAAAATATATATTTTTATATATTAGAATGGAACACAACAGAATGGAGTAGAATCACTTACTCTGACTCTCTTTATCATTGTGTGATGAGGAAAACTCTGCAGATTGGAGCTTAAATGAAAACACAATATATGATGAATTAAAGGAGAATTTGTATTAATACAAATGTGTCTGTATATCGGTGTGTGGTGGAGGTGCTTCTACTCACTCTAGTTAGGCCACTCCGATTGCTGTAGTTTGGGAATGAGGGAGATTTGGGCCCTGAGTGAACAAAACGAAACATAAAATACATTATTCAGCATCAACAATTAGTCATATCTGTGGTAAAAATGGTATTGTGTTGTTATTTTATATTTATATATGTATGTAAAGTTATTGTGTATGTGATTTTTATATATTTAACAATCTGTAACTATTATTACAATCTATTAATAAGAGATTTTTTTTATTTCCACCACTAGGAGTCACTGTTATTTAGATTCAGCAGTGCAGAGACGAGAGTGGGGTCTCACTTTGAGTTAAAATCTTAAATAGAAAAGCAGATTCTGCCCTTCAGTGTCTGACACACCTAATGTACATGAACACTGGGGAGAATGACGCTACAGGAATGATAAATAATCACAGTGTGAAGGCCACACACACACACAGACACACACACACGTACTCACCAAGGTGTCCGTATGTCCGGTCAGGTAAAGAACGTGTTTTTCTCCTAACAGGAACGGCCCCCTCCAACTCTTCCTTTAGTATCAGCTTTCCCAGATTTGACTGAATCTGTGAAACAGAGGAAAAGAGAGAGAGACAGAAAGATATAGAGCAAAAGAGAAGAAAGATAAAAAAACAGAGAAACAGAGTTAGATGCTGAATCTGAGACTAACAGACTGAACTGATCAGCCTGATTTTCAGTTTCATGGAGAAATTCTAGAAGCCCCAGAGGACTGAAGGTAATCGGATGCCTACAGTGGCCTTCAGCTGAAGGTCAAGTGAACATCCATTTAACTGTAGAGGAAGAACACAATCCCTGCAATACATTTTCGAACCTTCCAAGCCATAATGCTTAGATGGGAGTTATTGTTATGGCATAAACATCAGAAAACTTCTTATTTTGAAAATTCCTACATGTATGAAACACTTTTCACAGATGTCTACTTATTTATCATACATACAGCTCTAAAAAAATGAAGGGGCCACTTCTGAATCAGTTTCTCTGATTTTGCTATTCATAGTTAGTAAAATGAACATTGTTGTTTTATTCTATAAACTACGAACAAAATTTCTCTCAAATTCTAAATAAAAATATACAGAAAATAAGAAATGGATGAAATAACAAAAAGAGCTTTCAGACCTCAAATAATGCAAATAAAACAAGTTCATATTATAAAGTTTTAAGAGTTCAGAAATCAATATTTGGTGGAATAACCCTAGTTTTTAATCACAGTTTTCATGCATCTTGGCCTCCACCAGTCTTACATACTGCTTTTGGAAATTTTTATGCCACTCCTGGTGCAAATATTCAAGGGGTACAGCTTGGTTTGATGGCTTGTGATCATCCATCTTCCTCTTGATTGTATTTCAGAGGTTTTCAAATTGGTAAAATCAAAGAAACTCATCATTTGTAAGTAGCCCCTTATTTTTCTCCAGAGCTGTATGGGAAAAGCTGTTTTTATAATGTGTGGCCTTCTCACATAGGAATAAATTATTGAGCAGCCAACTCAGCATAAGCCCAGAAAAACCCAATGAACCACCACTGATACCATAACATCACTTTGTCCTATTGGTATCCCCTTAAGGACCCAACATTGAGAACCATGACCAGATGTAAATTATAATGTGTTTAGTTGTGTATTTATATATATTTTTATATGCTGTCTTTATGTAAACAACAAGGTTCCTTCATTACCTTATTCAGCTCCTGTTTCTGCATCTGCCTGAGCCTCCACATGTCGTCTGACAGATCACCTTCATCATACTCATCCTCATCCTCACCGTCCTCTCCATCAGCTGTCTGAGCCGCGGCTTTCTTCTTCCACTCTGTCTCTGGTGTAGAAACAGAGAGAGTGAAAACAATCGTACAGATCTGTAAGAGATTACTGAACATCTCCACATGGTTTAAGGTGATATAATGTTCCATAAGCAGTTAGCTTTATTATAATCAACAAGTAAATGACTTTACCCATAACAGCAAGGGACGGGGGGCAGGGCCAGTACTCGGTCTCGATCTTCGAGGGTAGGTTTGGGTCAGGCGGTTGAGCTCCAGGGAACCGAGAAGACTCAATTATCAGATCCTCCATGTGCTTACTGTGAGGGATATGTGCAGAAACATCTACATGCAAGCACACACACACACACACACACACACACATTTTTGTACTTTGTTTTATTCCATGTGCTGAAATCAGAAGAATTCTTGAATATGCTATGCTAGACTTCATATTTCAAAATTTGCACATGCTTGGTATCTATAAACCTATAAGCTATTCAACTATGTAGTACCTAGTATAAATCCACTAAGCATCATTCAGTATCCACTATGAATTATTCAGTTGTCACTATAAATTATAAAGTAACTAGTATTAGTTATTCAGTATCCTGTAAGGGCTCACCCAGAAAGGGAATTTAGGTTATTAGATCAAAACCACCTTACTGGGTGAGCTACCTAGTAAAGGCAGTTAATAGGACCCAAGGGCAGTGTAGACAAGACTGAGAGCAGATTAAATTGGAAATAAAAAATAAACCAAAGTTTATTTGGCAGAGGAGTGCTCTACCACTCTTTTAGCCAAAACAGCTGTGGTGAGAAATGGTAGGGATTGTTTTAGAGGTGGTGGGTCCAAAAAGGAGGTAGAAAACCAAAGAACAACCTGCACCCAATGTGGGGGTTTTGGCGGGAAAAAGAGAACAAAGGATGCCAGGAGGAGGCTGGCTTTCCCAGGGACAGGGAAAAATAGTTAAACAAAACAAAATGGCTCCTCCAACAAAAGGAAAACTAAAAAACTGGGAAAATAAAGGAGAAAAGGAAGGCACAGCCCACACACACACACAAAGACACAGCATCTGCTGGTCTGTGTTCCTCACTCTTAAAACCAACCCACAGGTGTTCCTGATTAGGCCTGATTGCTACCTGAGGCTGCCCGTTGCCCCCCTCTGGTGGTCGGAGGGCGCCTAGCCCTTGAGCCAGCCCTCACATATCCACTATGAATTAAGCAGTATTCCCTTTAAATTAGTAGTATGAGTCTTTATCCACTGTACATTTTTTAGTACGTATTAGAAACTGTTCAGAATTCATTATGCATTTTTCAGTACCCACTATAAATAATTAAGTAACTAGTATGAACTATTCTTTATCAACTGTGAAATATTCAGTATCTATTATAAACTGTTCAGAATCCGATTTTTTTCAGTATTCACCATTAATCAGGCATAGGATCCACTATGATTTATTAAGTTACTAGTATGAAATGGCCAGTATCCACTATGAATAATTAAATAATTAGTACGAAGTATTCAGTACAACAATGAATAATTCAACTACTATACATTGTTTACTATCCACCATAAATGATTTATACTATCCATTATGAATTATTTATCATATTTATTATATCTATGGCCACTCCTACCTTGTTTATATATGGGTGGTTTCTTGTACATGTTAATGCCGCTGTCTGTGAAGAAGAAAAAGAAAAGAAATTATGTAAAACATGCTGCATTTATTATTATTACATATATACACGTGGTTATATGCATGTCTGGGGGATTGTACCTGGTCTGTGAAAGTGTTGTTGTGGTGGTAGGGTTTTGCTCACACTGCTGCTCCTGCACAGTGGCAGTGTGGAAGGAGAGGAGCTTCCAGAAGATTTCTGCTCCAGCCAATCCCTGTCCTTTAACACAGCAGTCTACAGCAATAAATGACATAAGCAACTATATTAGAGATTAATGAACACCTGATTTGAGGGTAGTGTGATTGTTTAGACATGCATTCAGCACAATAATCATTAGTGTACATACGCTTCCATTATTAGTTAGCTAGCTACATTAGCCTTGCAACTCCACTGCAAATGACCAGTAAAAAAACTGCGTAACTGCGTAAATTAGATGTATTAGATGTTAACTGTGCATGAATGATTCTTACCTCAGGAGAGGGAGGAGGGGAGAGAGAGCGCGGAGACAGTGACTTCTGAGAGAGAGAGGTAGAGAGAGATCATAGAGAGAGAGAGAGAGAGAGAGTTACAGAAACAGTGAATGAGAGAGGTAGAAAGAGGTAGAGAAAGAGAGGTCAGCTGTTGTGCTGTTGGCAGGTCAGTGAAATTTCCAGACATTTCCACAGACGGGTTTACAGAATTAATGAAGCGTAAAGGTTTCATTACAGCAAAACAAAAAAGGAAATTACACTGTGATTGCCAATCTCATTGTGTGCGTGCGTGTGTGTGTGTTGTTCTCTGTTGTCCAGGCAGTCTGCTGGAAACAAAGTGAGACATCAAACTCAGTGGGAAGTCAACCAGTTCTGTTTCATCACATTAGAGGCACAGTGTGTGTGTGTGTGTGTGTTTACATAAGTGAATCTGTGTATGTGTGAGAATCTCACACTTACACACATGTAAGGCCATGGCAGCCAAACCAACAGCTTTCAAAATGAATTAGAAAGCAAAAGCATCATACGCTTAGACTACAGTATTACATACAGCCACCTTTCTATGAACAATGTCCGGCCAATTTATCAGAAACATTTTTATGGTCGGCTCCTATATAAAGTTAAGTTGTGAGGCAGTTTAAAACCCTACAGACGACACTTGGCATGTCTGAGGTTTTAGAATAATAGCACTTACAGTTGGCTGGGGTAGCATTAACAGCCACACCATAGCAGCCATAGCCATTTATAGGCTACAGTCAATAGTTGTTATCGTACAAAGTGCACCTATAAGATAGGTGTTTCTGATAAACTGGCCATAGAGTCTTTAATATATACATTAATGCAGCAGGAATATAACACTACATTCAACAGCTAAAGCTCAACATTTAATTATTAAAGTAAATTTGGTTCAAGTTTGTGTGTGTGTTACCTCAGAGCGTTCCATTGGTGTGTAGCTAAAGTGCGGTTCATACATCATCAGGTCCGGTCGCTCTATGTCTAGAATGGCCTTATCTTTAGGAATGGCGGCCAAGTCCTTATAGCCGATCACCTGATTGTCCATTTTGGCCTTAAAAGGAAAAAAATATAGAAAGACTGAAGATATATATTTAAGCGTCCAATGGTTCAATCAGTAATCATGGTGGTGTATAAAACTATTGCCTTTACAACCATTAAATAATTCTTGTTTAGGATGTGTAAGACAGTCAATGGGTAAAGAATATTAAAAACCTGCAGACTTGGAATTCACCACTTACCACAATAGTGACTGCTGGAGATCCCGGCATGGCTCCTCCCCTCAAAGTACACACACTACCTGGGGAGGTACGGGTCGGCTGCTGCTCAAACACACACACACACACAAACACACAATACTAAAATTGTCATAGACACTCAATAAATAGATAAGTAGAACAAAGTAAAAAAAAAATCAAAGCTACATATTTAACATTAAATATTTTCATTTATTTATTGAGGAAAATGATCCAATGCGAAATAACTTTAGGGTAACTGGTCACATTTGTGTTAATATGGTGGTAGTAGTAACAGGGTCTAGGCCTGTTGTGCTGCACCTGGGCCAGAAGGGGCTTGTTATTACCAATTATAGCTGCAAATATTCCAACAGAAAATATTGTATGAGGATATCTATCTGTGAGCTGAATCTTAAGTGAACGTGGGTCATACAGCAAGACAATGACCCTAAGAACACAAGTCATTCTACCAGAAATGGTTAAGAAGAACAAATTTCTTCTTAACTTTTCTCAAGTCCTTAAGTCCTTGAAGGACCAGAACCAAGGAGGTAATGCGAGGAAACCCACCAACGTAACAGAGCTGAAGCTGTTTTGTATGAAAAAATGGCTCAAATACCTCCAAGCTGATGCAGATGACTCAACAGTTACCGGGTCACACCAGATACTGAAAGCAAATGTGCACAAACTTTTGCCACTCAGAGATATGCAATATTGGAACATTCTTCTCAATAAATAAATGACCAAGTCTACTGGTTTTGTGTCATTTGTTTAATGTTGACTTGGTTCTTTTTTACTTTTAGGACCTTGGTAGGACATGGTAATTACATGTATATCTAAATATATGTTGCAAATATGTATACACACATAGAATACAGTAACATCAGAGATGGTATATGTGATACTTTTACAGCTCTGGAAAAAAATAAGAGACTTTAAATTAAAAAGACACTTAAAATAAAAAAACACTTAACAATTATGAGTTTCTTTGATTTTATCAAATTGAAAGCCTCTGGAAAATAATCAAGAGGAAGATGGATGATCAAAGCCATGGAACCAAGCTGAACTGCTTGAATTTCTGAACCAGGTGTGGCGTAAAGTTATTCAAAAGCAGTGTGTAAGACTGGTGGAGGAGAACATGCCAAGATGCATGAAAACTGTAAAGCCAGGGTTATGCCACCAAATATAGATTTCTGAACTCATACAACTCATACAAATAAATGCTCTAAATGACAATATTTTTATTTGGAATTTGGGACAAATGTTGTCCGTAGTTTATAGAATAAAGCAACAATGTTCATTTTACTCAAAGCTATATCTATACATGGCTGGCAAAATCAAAGGAACTGATTCAGAAACTGAAGTGGTCTCTTAATTTTTTTCCAGAGCTGTATATATTTATCCTAACTATTGTGCTAAGGCACATGGTGGATGAACGTTACCTTTTGCATCATCATTTGGGATAACAGAAAGGGTTCCTCTTGATGAGGTCACACTGAAAGAGTGAGAGAAAAAGAGAAAGATATGCATGTTTGAGATGAGATCTTACATAAACATACCCACATACAGATCACTGAAGATAACACAGATACAGCATGTGGAGCCCACACTGATTTCTAGTTGCTATAACAACCTTGGTAGTCTGTAGGTAGCATGGGCTGTGTGGAGAACCGGGTGGCGTGTGGCTAAACTCAGCATTTTCATGATTAAAACTCTGAGAGAAGAGCTGCTGTTGTCTATGAGCTCCATTATGATGTTTCTTTGTGGGCTTTTCTGGCTTTTTTAGCTTTGCGCCTCACAAAAGCTTCACTGGAAAGCTCTGAGAGCTTTTGTGCTCTTTTGAAAACCTCAAAGCTGTAGCTGAATATTCTCCAGGGTTGTAGAAAAGCCCCTGAAGCAAGGCTTTTTTTTACACCAAGCGAAGTGTAAACATTACTGTAAGAGACTGTAAGAAGGAATTCTGTGAGGTAGCCTATAGATAACATCGCCATTAGCAAGGAAGCAGGAATAGTATGCTAGTTTTAGCATGCTAATCCTCTCCATATGCCCCAGATGTTTGTTCACTGTAAGCTACTTTGGGCATGCACACACACACATACTGTACAAACACACACACACCAACACACAAAACACTGAACCCACTACCCCCAGTCTGGAGCCAGTATGCATCAGGGTAATGGGCTAAAACAGGTCAGCTTGTCTGGATGTCAGTGCTAGCTTGTTGTTAGCATCAGTGTGGAGGAGGTCTGGATAGACATTGACACGTTTGAAAATGAATATCTACAAATATACTGACAGTACTACATACATTATTTTTAGTATATTTATCTAATATGTATTTTAAGCTGAACACAGTAGGCACAATAAGGCACAATCGACTTCAATAATATATTTAATAATCGTGATAATGTCTATTGTGGTTATTTGTAGATTTGTTCACATATATAACAGTGAACAGTAAATATTTAAAATATATATATATTTCCCTATTTAATTAATCTATGATTAATTAAAATTGTTGTTCTTAAAAGGGTATAAATGGTTTGTTATGCTGTTCTATTATCAGTATATCAGTGCCATTTATTGGTCTTAAAAATTACAATAATATCATTTATCTCAATAATATCTGGAATTATATATATCGACCACAAAAATATCTGATTGTGACAGGCCTATAGTCAGATAAATAGACTGACAGTCAGTCAGATAAAAGTAAGGGATGTAAAAAGAATATGAGGGAGTTGGGAGAAAATATATGAATAGAGAGAGAGGGAGAAAGGTATAGTATGAGTGACATTACACTCCTTCAGTCAGTTTAGTCATTATCACCCTTCCCCCAGTGCACCACTCGAAGGAATAAGTGTGTCAGCAGCACCCAGTAAACCCCACACAACACACACACATAAACACAGAGGCAACTGGGTTGTAAAATTGAAATCTCAAGGCAAGAAGAAGAATGCATCAATTTGGGAATGTTGGAATATGTTTAATAATGTACAAACTTAACTTTTGTTAAGTAAATAAATTAAATAAATGTATTAAATATTAAATAAATAAAATTAAACAAATACATATATATCCAAGATTAAAAATGTTTGTATTCATTTCTGTGTATTTTGTGTCAAAATGTTAATACTTTTTAAATCAATTTATAAAATAAAATAAAAAAAATGGTCAAATATTGGTTTTATTTAAATATATCAAATTCCTAAGTATATTTTTATATTTTGACGCCATAGAAGTCAGCTCAATGTGGCCTGGCTTAGAGGAGCTGTGGTGGGCATCCCTTATTTTCATTTCTGAAAGGCGGCAAGTCTACTCTCACACTACTCCCCACACTCGTTAGCGAAGCCCAGTTTACAAGTGCCAGGGCACTAAGGAAAGCAAGGTGAGCGAGTTGTTAGCCCAGACGCTAGCAAAAAAAAAACAAAAAAAAAACATTAGCCTCATACAGTGAGGACGCAAAAACACGACAATATGTATTAAAATATTGAATGTATTAAAAGTAAATTCAGATTATGACAACAACAAAAATGCTGTAACTGTGACTGCAGCCCAGTTAAAACATCTCCTCAGGCTATATATTTCTTCACTTTAATCCACTTTGACTCTTGAGCAAATCTTTTGGGTTGGGGTCAATGAGCAAACACTGCAGACTTTTTTTTTCCTCAGAGCTCTAAAAAGCAGCAGTGTGTGTAGCTTCTGCTGGTCTATTCTTGTTTGCTAACTGCTAATGCTAACAATTGTGCTTTATTAACACAATGCATAGTTTTAATTGTGGATGCTAATTGTTAGCAAAGCAACCCAAATTGTTAGCATCTTATACTTTAGCATTATGTGTGAAAATTAGCTTGACAAACATTCTGGTTCTGGTTCTGATAACATTCGTCTATCCAGGAACGTTAGTGTTATGTGAGAAACATTCAAATAACGTTGTGATGCAAACCATTATTGTGTCAAAGATATTCAGAGCGTTCCTAAAACATTATTTTTGTAATTTTACAGGCTAACCTTTCTGGAACCTTTTTAAATGTTGGTAAACATTCTTTTAACATTGTCTGTTAGCTGGGTTGACAATTTGAATGTTATGTTAATGTTGCTATATGCTAAGCTAACACAGCTGAGCTGAAGTATAGGCTTGCAACCTCTAACTACAATACCAAACAAACCAGGACCTGCTGGCATGTTGTAAGTTTGGGACTGTTTGGAAGTAGCAGAGTACAGTTTAACTAGCAGAAACTGTTACATAATTGTGTTAGGGAATAGGGAATTTACATCATGAATTTAGTTTAATTTTAAAAGAACAGGTTTATGTGGATATAAAGAACTGGAAGTGAGCAGCAAGGCTTATTAATATGAACATTAGCCAGTGAGAGACACTTGAAGAGTTTGCCATCTGTTGTTTCAGAGAACAAAAACAAATAAATAAGTACAGAATTTCTTTAAGCTTTGAAAGACAGAGACAGGTAGCAGTATTAGCTTACTTACCTCAGTCAGTGAGGAGGTTCATGTCCGAGATGAACAGGCCCAGTTCAGCCTGAAACGCAGAAAAGATGAGATTATAAGCAAATAAAAGCATGACAAAGAATCGTTACATAATGAATAATGTTTAATTAGATTTATTTCTGTATAAACATTTGAGGTGACAAGCATCTTATTCATCAACTAATTTAAGTCACATTACGTTTCCTCAAACATTTCAGTTCAATTTGCTGGTCTATACAAATTCAGGAGTGAGAAAGAGAGCCGACAGATGCATTTTTACGCTTGACTCTGCGCATAAATTACATGGTATAAAGTTCAACATCACTTATGACATCATTTACTAGCTATGTCTTCACAAATCAACTGTTTTCCAGCTGAAATAGGCACTGTACACTGTACAGGGTTAGCTGTGCTAACTTTAAGCTTTAGCATTTGTTTGTTTATTCAAAGTGTTCTCTGTGTAAATGTCACTCATATGTGACTAGAGCAGCACTACTGAGGTAAGTTTCTGACTAAAATTGCACTGCTTCAGTAAATTCTTAATAGCACTCCTGAGGTAAATATATTGTGCTTTGCTGTTACATCTGCTGGCATATTAAATAAATATTTTTTTAAATCGTAGTTTGTTTGTTTTTTCATTTCTTAAATAATAAAAATATGCCAAATATGTTTATTTCAGTGCATCTGTAGTACACCCCTCCTACTGGTCCTTTAATGTGAGATGTGTGAAGTGAGAATGGATCTCTGTATTGATCTGCACTGTGATCTCACTTTGTCTCCTGAATTATTAACTTGTGAGACCCTGCACTCACGCCTAACCCTGCACTCACGCCTCTCCTGAGGCCTGCTGTCTCTACTGTTGAGTAAGACTCAGATATTAGACTGCAAGAGCCTAATGAGGAGCTTTCACTGGCCACTTTATTTGAAACCCTTATCTTAGTGCTTTTACGCACTGACCACTTTATTAGAGACATCAGCTTTAATGCTTACACTCATTGACCACTTTATTAGCACCCCCTGAGGTTTCCATTCTCTGGCCACTTTATCAGAAACCCCAACCTCCTTGTGCATCAAGACAATGGACACTTTATTAGAAACCCCTATCATTTTGTGCTTTAATACACTGGTTACTTTATTAGAAACCCTTGTCGTCTTGTGCTTCCACTCACTGGCCACTTTATTAGAAACACCTAACTCCTTGTGCTTCTACTCATTAGCCTCTTTATTAGAAACCCTTATCTTCTTATGCTTTCACTCACGGGCCAGTTTATTAGAAACACCTACCTCCCTTTGCTTAAACTTGCTGGCCAGTTTATTAGAAACACCTAACACTTTGTGCTTCCACTCTCTGGCCACTTTATTATAAACCCCAATCTGCTTGTCTTTCCACTCTTTGGACATTTTATTAGAACCCCCTGTCTCTTTGTGCTTTCACTTTCTGGTCACTTTATTAGAAACACCTACCTGTTCAAGCCTTTACTTATTGGCCATCTTATCACATCTTATAACTCTATGGCTCACATAAGTATCTATAAGGTCTCACTCTTTTTTTATAACATTAGATAACACACACTGCCTGTCACTTCACACACTTGCAGCACCCCATGTTTCCTCTCTGAGTTAAGGAACAGCTTTTGTTCAAAGCTGCAATTCTCTGGGATTATTTATAGCTGCCTCGTTACTGGAGAACCGAGCCGTCACTCCGTGACTAAGGAGAGCCTTGTTTCAGACTATTCAAGTGTGCTTCCTGCACTCCCAATCTTCCTCAATGCTTTTGAGCTTTCATTAATCATCATTTTTTCTGTAACATAATGCACTGATGTTGAGGAGACGTTTACTGCCTATCTTGAACCTTAGGGTGAACTTGAGTGACATATTCTTTTACAGTGGCCCCATGCACTGTAAATCCAAATGATTGGCTGATTCTTAGTTAAACTAATATTGGTGGTTACTTTGACAGCCTCCTGTTCTTTCACTAAAGTCCTGACCTATGAGAAAGCTTGTGTATCTATACCACGAGAACATTCTTAATTGGACAATTTTTTCTTTAGTGTTTAAACCTTTAGTTTACACCAGAACTGAATACTGTGATTAAAACCATTACTGCAACACTGCAGAGACCAAAAGACCAAATAATTACTTAATTCGAAAACAAATTAAAAGACGTTTAAAGCCTTCCGGACTCTTCACTAGATACGAGGTATGCTTTTTAAACATGTCAACCTGGTCAGGACCCCACAAGACCACCACAGAGAAACTATTATTTGGGTAAAGGGTCATTCTCAGCACTGCAGTGACACTTACATGTTGGTTTTTATATTTTAAATACCAAAAGTCACTTCTGGACTGAGAACAATCCACCAACAGCGTGGGTAGTGTCCTGTGACCACAGATACATGAGCAGAGGATGACCAAACACAAAGTACACAGCAGCAAATGGGCTTCTGTCTCTGACTTTACATCTACATCGAGTAGAGTGTTCAAAAACACCAGCAGCACTGCTGTGTCTGATCCACTCGTACCAACACAACATGCACCTACCTTATACACATCACCATGTCAATGTCATTGCTGTGCTGAGGATAAACCACCACCCAAATAAAACCTGCTCTGTGGTGGTCCTGACCATTAAAGAACAGGATGAAAGGAGGATAATACCGTATACAGAAAAACGGAAGAAGAATTAAAGTAAGGAAACTACAGTGTGATTATATATGCCCATTGAATCTGATAAACTGGATGATGTGTGTAGAAATATGTATAAACAAGAAGTCATAATGTTATGCTTGATCGCTGAGTATTGTTATCGCCTGAAGCAAAAACACCCCACCTTAAACGCACACGAATACAGTAGTAGTATGAGACAGTAATTGTAATGTTTATTTACATATGCGTACATACTTGTAAATATACACCTTATGACTATGACTGTATGTACAGTAAATTCAGCATTCATTCATCACACACCCACACACACACACACAGTCCGGAACCTTCTGTGCAGAAGGTGCATATTCTCTCTCTTGCGTGTTCCCCACGTCACTGTGCAAAACTGAGGAACCGAGCCCTAAAAATATCCCTCTGCATCGGCCAGTGTGTGTGTATCTCCCAGTGTGTGTATGTCAGTGTGTATGTGTGTGTGATAAACCTTCTCAACCCTCACAGTCCTCTCCCTACCGTCTTACATAACATCACACAGCCGTTGCTATGGCAAAGGAGACTTATACAGTCCACCTCCCTGAACAAGCAAAACTCAGCCTAAACGCTGTACCCTCAGGCTACAGCTCAGCTCTACAGCTCTACAGGCTGGACCCATCTTATACTGTAGGCCTTACAGGCCTCTAAAGACATTAAGATGTTCTGTAGTCAGTTTTATGTCCATGTTAGGAACTAGCTATTTGATGGAAACCAGCTTTTAAACCTAAACACGTCATAATATCCCAATTAAATGTTGCCATATGTATCAACACCATGTATCAACATTTACAGTACATTTCTGATCCAAAGTGAAGTTCTGTATCCAAAACTTCAACTGTTCTGGTTGTGTATATGGCTATTTTTTTAGCCTTACTACCTCTCACTGTAAGTGAAAATTCCTTCACCATGTTTGAAAGCTTTACCCTACTGTGGCTAGCTCCCACTGTGAGTTAAGGCTGATATGACATGGGAAAAGTTATTAAGCTACACATACAGAAGTGGTGTCCTATTGTATGGGGTCCTGCCGCCATGCCAGACATCTTAAAATAAAGTTGTAAAATTTAATTATATATTAATGTTTTGTGATAATCCCATCCCATGCATTTCTACACAGTTCCACCAAATATTTGTTGGTCTGCACCAAAACAAGAGCAGGACTTGTCAATTAAGATGACCAGCTGCCATTCTAAGTCACTCGATGACAGTCTGACATGACACCATTGCAACATTTTTTGCAAAGTTGATATGCTTTTAAAGGCAGTCATCGTAATGGCTGGCGTGCTTATGGTCCTGCATTATGCAGCCGTCTGCCAATGGTGCTGGCACTAACACTATGACTCTAAACCCAACCCTAATTTTAATCTTAGCCCTATAATGTGACCAATCTTGAACTCTTCCAACTGCTAGATATGCTTTTGATATGCTTCTTTTCTCCAAGGCATAGATATAACACAGCAGCAAAAATCAGCATGGAGGGTAAACAAAACAGGATTACCTTATATAGTCAGTCAGGTACAGCAATAAGGCCTATCCATGCTTAAATCACATGCACTGCTGATTCTGAAACTTGGTTTATTTACTTGTCTCACAATGTCAAACCTTACACTAAGTTTAATTCCTGACCACTCTTTTCTTGTGGGAGCAACTATTTTTTGGCAATGAGTATATAATGTGAACAGAATGGATACCACAATAATAATAGGCAGAAATATTTAAAAAGTATATTTCGCAGCATCATGCCACATAATCCCACAACTGCATTTGAAGATGACAACACACACACACACACACATAGTCAGCCCCCCTGCTTTGAGTGGCCACTGGAGGCAGAAAGCTGGTGTGTAATCTGCTCTGAGACCCAAATGACACAGATTTGAAATGGAATTGAAGCATATAATGCTTTTCACAACTTCCAATCCCGCATCCATGGCTTTAAGTACTAAATGAGATATTTTATTATGATTTGAATGCAATACTTTGCCATGAAATATACCTGTCCACAAACAAAATAAATCCAGTGTAAATACAATCTCTGCAGAAATAAACAACAGCTTGGCTATCATAAGCTGGTCAGGGTGGCATCCCTCAGAGTAGGATATGTTTTTGATATGTCTTTAAGATTAACAATTTAGCTGGCCTACCATTAATATAGCACCTGCAACCACTCAACTTAGTTAGAAAAAACAACCTATATGCTGTTCTACCATATAGATAATAAGCTAGTTCACCATTAAGACCGGCATTACCAAGCTGGTCCACAAGCAAGACCATTTAGATTACCAGCCAGTCAAGTGCTACAAGACCAGCAAAACCATCAAATATGCTGGTCTAACTTAATGATTTAACTGATCTACCAGTAAAACCAGATTACCAAGCTAGTCCACCAGCATGATTATCACAATATATATACTGGTCTCCCCAGCTAGAAGATTTAAGCTGGTAAACCTCCAGCTTTAGAACTAAATGTGGGAATTCTAGGCAGATGCCGAAATCCGATATTACACACGTATATATCGGTTGATGGCTTTAATATACTTTATTATCTTACAGAGAGACTAGATACTTAATAAAACAAAAAAGAAGCTTAAATCAATTCATTTTAAAGTAGCTAGCATCATTTTGTCCTTTTCTGGCATGCAATAAATACAACAGCAAGTATCAGTGTAAAATATCAGCCATATCAACCAACGCTGATGGTTAAAAAAAAGACACTTCATGACAGTCTGGCATGACACCATTACAGTATGTTTGCAAATGATTGAAATGGTTTTAAAGGAAGTCATCTTAATGGTCTGCGTGCTTATGGTCCTGCATTATGCATTCGTCGGCCAATGGTGCTGGCACTAACATGATGACTCTAAACCTAACCCTAATCTTAATCTTAGCCATATAATGTGACCACTCTTGAACTTTTCCAACTGCTAGATATGCTGTTGATATGTTTCTTTTCTTTAAGACATACAGATAACACAACAGCAAAAATCTGCATGGAGGGTAAACAAAACAGGATGACCTTACATAATCAGCCAGGTACAGCAATAAGGCCTTTTCTGGCATGCAATAAATACAACAGCAAGTATCAGTGTAAAATATCGGCCAAAATATATATATATATATATATTGATCGGTTGTTACCAATATGAATTCGATATCATCATACAGTTGTGGTCAAAAGTTTACATACACTTGTAAAAAAACATAATGTTATGGCTGTCTTGAGTTTTCAATAAGTTCTACAACTCTTATTTTTCTGTGATAGAGTGATCGGAACACATACATGTTTGTCACAAAAAACAGTCATAAAATTTGGTTCTTTCATAAATTTATTATGGGTCTGCTGAAAATGTCACCAAATCTGCTGGGTCAAAAATATACATACAGCAACAAAATTTGTCAATTTTGGTGATGTAGCGAGTTGTGTCAATCAAATTAGCTTCATGTCATGGCCTCTTCACTTCTTGTAAGTGATTCTGATTGACTACAGCTGTTGACTTCTCATGAGCCCATTTAAATAGGGCTCATTTGACCCAGTGATTAGACTCAGCTACAAAAGCTACAATGGGAAAGTCAAAGGAACTCAGTGTGGATCTGAAAATGCCAATTATTGACTTGAACAAGTCAGGGAAGTCACTTGGAGCCATTTCAAAGCAGCTACAGGTCCCAAGAGCAACTGTGCAGACAATTATACGCAAGTATAAAGTGCATGGAACAGTTGTGTCACTGCCACGATCAGGAAGAAAACGCAAGCTATCACATGCTGCCGAGAGGAGATTGGTCAGGATGGTCAAGAGTCAACCAAGAATCACCAAGAAGCAGGTCTGCAAGGATTTGGAAGCTGATGGAACACAGGTGTCAGTCTCCACAGTCAAGCGTGTTTTACATCGCCATGGACTGAGAGGCTGCCGTGCAAGAAAGAAGCCCTTGCTCCAGAAAAGGCACCTTAAGACTCGGCTGAAGTTTGCTGCTGATCACATGGACAAAGATAAAACCTTCTGGAGGAAAGTTCTCTGGTCAGACGAAACAAAAATTGAGCTGTTTGGCCACAACACCCAGCAATATGTTTGGAGGAGAAAAGGTGAGGCCTTTAATCCCAGGAACACCATGCCTACTGTCAAGCATGGTGGTGGTAGTATTATGCTCTGGGGATGTTTTGTTGCCAGTGGAACTGGTTCCTTGCAGAAAGTAAATGGGATAATGAAGAAGGAGGATTACCTCCAAATTCTGCAGGAAAACATAAAACCATCAGCCCGAAGGTTGGGTCTTGGGCGCAGTTGAGTGTTCCAACAAGACAATGACCCAAAACACACATCAAAAGTGGTAAAGGAATGGCTAAACCAGGCTAGAATTAAGGTTTTAGAATGGCCTTCCCAAAGTCCTGACTTAAACCCCATTGAGAACATGTGGACAGTGCTAAAGAAACGGGTTCATGCAAGAAAACCATCACATTTAGCTGAACTGCACCAATTCTGTCAAGAAGAGTGGTCAAACATTCGACCTGAAGCTTGCCAGGAGCTTGTGGATGGCTACCAAAAGCGCCTAGTTGCCGTGAAAATGGCCAAGGGACATGTAACCAAATACTAATGTTGCTGTATGTATATTTTTGACCCAGCAGATTTGGTGACATTTTCAGCAGACCCATAATAAATTTATGAAAGAACCAAATTTTATGACTGTTTTTTGTGACAAACATGTATGTGTTCCGATCACTCTATCACAGAAAAATAAGAGTTGTAGAACTTATTGAAAACTCAAGACAGCCATAACATTATGTTTCTTTACAAGTGTATGTAAACTTTTGACCACAACTGTACATCCCTACATCCCCCTCTGCTCTTCCACCAGCTCAAACAGTTGGTACCTAACTGGCATTACAATAGAACCATTAAGACCAAACCAATTTGACTAAATCATCAGACAAGTTGAATGCTGGTATATTTGAGGATTTAGCTGGTGTACCAGTAAGACCAGCTTGACTAAGCTATTCCACCAGCATCACTAATACAAACAAGTTTTTTCACTTGCATTATTAGCTTGTTGAATAAGCTTAAAATTCTTAATTTTAATGAAAACAACAACACCACAGACACTCCAGACATTTAAAGGGTTAAGAACATTAGAACGTGTAAGGTTAATACACTCTCTAACCTCATATAGGGTCAGAGTGTGTAATATATATGAGTGCTCATTAATCTGGGTCATTTAGCAGGCCTCCAGCATCCGACTGAGACTTAATTACAGCTTACACACTTACTGGATCCTTCAGAGTTCCTCCCGAATATAGAACCACAGCTAGCTGATATATTTTTTCACACATCTACAGTATGTGTACCAGTTAGAATCCCTAGTGATGTTGCATACATATTTCTTTACTTAGAGGCACACATCAACATGTTAAAAAAAAGCAAAAAGTGACACCCAGACAATAAACTACACACGTTATACTACCTGACAAAAATAATGGTACACCAGGCTAAAAAGAGGTCATAGCTACGAACATGATGCGGTACCACTTTAAAATAAGACTACATTTATAAAGGGTTTATAAATGATTTACAATTAGTTTATTAATGGTTATTAAGTAGGTTGTAAATGCCTTAAAAATAATTAATAATCAGTTATAACACATTTGTAGAAAGTTATAACTGATTATTAATGATTTTTAAGGCATTTACAACCTAATAAGAAACCATTAATACACTAACCGTAAAGTAAACCATTATAAACCCTTTATAAAGGTAGTCTTATTTTAAAGTGGTACCAATGATGCTTTTTGTGTTTTTTGTTTGATATAAACTAATCTCATAAATCCTAGGATCCTGCAGCATTTATAGGGGTATGTAGGACAAAATACATCTTGTTCTTTAGCTACAATGCTAATATAGATACAAAAAAGTGTTTTTTAATGGATCCTTTATTTTACACAGGTTTTGTGCCTGCAATCTGTACACAGCCAAAGTAAAATAATTTGTTATTGTTCTGTATCAATTCTGCTTATGTTTTTGCTTTATTTGGCCCAACACCCAACAAGCTTTCGGGTGAATTGTGTGTCTAATTTCTGAACATTGACACCTAAATGTTCAGGAAAATTACTGTTAAAGTGAACTGATTTACACAGAAATATCTGAGGACTTAAGAAAGAAGGTCGTAGATGCATGAATCTGGGAAGGGATTTGAAAAGATCTCAGAATATTTAAAAAATCTGCCATTTTACTGTGTGCAAACATATTTACTAGGGAAACAACAGCAAACATAAACAGATCAGACCATCTAGGCAAGTTCAGCTCAAGAGCACAATATATGATGTGTAAAGAAGTCAACAATTGTAAAATATCATCACAAGATCTACAGTACAGCATTTACCATCAGAAAAAAACAAACAAGCTTGATTTTTAAGGGAGGTGTGCAAAGAGCAACCCCTTTTTTTATAAGGAAAACAAGCTACTCTATGTATATATACATATATATATGTGTGTGTTTGTGTGTGGAGCTGCTTTTTGTTGCTCTGACTTTAATATCAAAGCTAGAACATAATAATAACACTAAAGTATTATGTCACTGGCACTAAAACATAATACATCAGAATTACATTAGTGTGTGTGTATGTGTGTAACTCTGTTATGTTTGAGGCTGTAATGTGATTGCTGGGTTTACAGCAAGGCCACATCATTCTCTTGTACACACACACACACACACACACACGCACACAAACACACACAGTGGGGGATTAAATGCTTTAAGCTTGGCCATTGTAATTTTGTCCCAGGGTGGCACATTACATAGATTTATTGGGTAGGGATGATAGTGTGTGTGTGTGTGTATGTGTGTGTGTGTGTGTGTGTACTTTTTTTACACTGGTGTAAATTAAGGGGGTTATATCAGACTTCATTATGGGAGGGTTTGTTATCATATTATTCACTTTTTCTCTACACTGAAGGTGTGTGTGACTATTATACCATTGCTTGTGTTTGTGTTTTAAATCAAATTTATTTTGATCAAATTAAATCAAATTAAAGTCAAATTTCCTTGCCTTTTCCAAATAATATGTACATTGTCGTGTCAGCACATTTTTTTAGAAAGATAGACGGTTTTACATCCAACCCAAATATGACTGTTGATTTAGTAGTGTGTGTGTGTGTGTGTGTGTGTTGTGCTGATTGATCTCTCTGAGCATAAAACTAAAGCCCACCCGCGCTGCTCTGCACTATAATGGCTCTCCTGATAGACGTTTATGAGGCATCCATTACAGGCCTGATTGTGTTAGAAACCTTTTTTTGGCTGCAGAGACGAACATAAAACACTGAAACACACACACACACACACTCACTGACACACACACAGTTTCATACAGAACAGGAGTGTAAATCTCAGGCTTGCAATGATGTAATTCAATTAGGATTCACTAGAAAATGGTTCTATGCCCCCCTAAACCCCCTAAACCAAATTCACCATGATTCGTGTTATGACTTTTATATGATTCAGCATGATTCTAATTATACTCTGAATGGCCATACACGCACATGAGTAACCATGATAACCTTATGTTTTTTTTTTTTACTCATGTGTGAACTGCAAAAAAAAGTGAACAACAGGAGATACAGCACATAATCGTTAAAGGGCCTATATCACATAAATACTCACTTTACTCGTTTCACCCATTTAAATAAGACAATGTTGTACACTAATATGTCAAAAGTGAAAAAAAAGTGTAACCTCTTGTCTGGGAATCCCCACAACTGTAGTTGTTGTGAGGTGTTATCTTGTGTGTGAGGTTGAACACTGGCCAGCATGCTCATGGTTTGAGCAAGACCTAATAGTGGGTGCCAAATGGATGGGATATGCCATGCCCAAAGTTGAATTGACATGTAACATTCAACCCACATTGTCACATATGTAATGGGAATATGTCATAGAAGGCATAACCACTTACAGTGGACAGCACAGTGAGTGTGTGGTAATAATCAGGACTAGCATTGTCTGGCTAGAACTGTCCATGCAAACAGACAAGCGTCTAACATCCGACAAATCACATCTGCATACAATGCATTACATATACAGTACATATCCCACAGGTCAGTGCAGTGTTGTTTTGCTTCCATGAAAAATGGCAAAAGTCATGGGACATAATACCAGTCCCAATGTCCCATGACATTTGGCATGTCAGTTTATAGACACCACTTAAGCCTAAATGTAGCCTTTCTGAATAAGGCGCAATACAGGGCATATTTGCTTTTATATATATATAGATCTCCATTTTTCACGATGTTTGATTTACTACATAATTTGAACAGAGAAAATGTCCCTCACACTGTGCCACTGTGCCATTGTACACTGTGTACAATAGAAACTTCCTATTTAATTCTAAATAATAAAGACAGGCTGGAAAGTGTTAATGTAAAAACAAATCATGACTATTAGATATATAAAACCCCACTCATGAATAATTGATCGAAGTATAATAAATAAATACATTAAAATAATGGGATATGGGCCCGTTAATCTATGACTATCATCATATGAACATACAAGTGAGTCTATAATAACATAACCACATCTATCAGTGTATGGGTTTCTCACACACTCACACAGGCTAAATTCACTGCTCACAAGAGTGGGTGTAGTGTGGACAAAGCAAACAAAACAAGATCATTTTTAACCTCTTTTTTAAAATCCAGCTCCACACACACACACAAACACACTATGGCTGTGCTGGTGCTTCACACGGGCCATCGTTTCCTATCTTGTGCTTCTACGTATTGCCCATTTTTTTTTAGAAACACTGTCCGTGTACTTCCACCCACAGGCCCCTTTATTAGAAACACAGCTGCCCCAATCACAGCAGACGCACAGACTCAGTGTTGAGAACTTTCTAGAAGTTGCGCAGAATAAAAAAAACCCTGTCTCGTCACATTGTGCCAGACTGACTTATCTCGGAGGGACAAGATAAGGCCACACCCAATCTGGAAACTGTCACCCTGGATACACTCCTGTGATTGGCTGGTGGAGTGCACGCCTCACCTCGGAATGGCCTCAGGCTCTTTTTTGCAGCTCACACACTCTTACAAACACTTGGGGCAAAACATGAGCAAGCTGCTAATGGAGATAAGAGGGGGTACAGCAAGAGCCTCACACAAACACACATAAACAGAGTGTGAAGTTCTTGCTTCTGTGGTGCTTAACAGGAGCATGATGCTAACTGAAGGCCTGAATCATCACCCAGTCTCCACAGACAGTGAGAAAGGGGTCAGTTGTCTTTAATATGCTTGCTATTCTTAAAGGTTAAAGTGACGGTCTGTATGTTTTGGGGATTTGGGGATCTCTGTGGTGAGAATGTGTAATTGCATAAAACATTTCTTGCCAGTAACTTGCCAGCTCTAATAAAGGCTGAGTTTGCTGTTTTGATACCTCCATGTTTGCAGTAGCTTTCATACCAGTGCCATTAGCAGCGCTGCAGTTGCTCCGTTAACCAGCAAAGTGATGTGGCCAGAAAAACTCTCAGGAAAAAAGACCACTAGATTAAATATATTTGGCTTTATATTATTAAAATTATTTTGTTATGTCCACACCTTAAAAGAAAAAATCACTTAAAGGCTGCTGCTTTAGGAATGACAGAATCTCTGATTAGGCCTCAAACGTACTTAAAATCAATACACCCCTTATTTACCCCCCCTTCCTCCATCAGCTACCATCCATCCTTCAGCTCCCCTCCATGTCTCATTCCTCGCCATTCATGCCTGCACAGGTCTCTTCCCTGTAAAGCTATCCCTCTCATTTTAATTAAAGCTCCTACAGGAGCGGCTGTGCAATCTCCTCCATCGCATTCTGGGGTCACAGGTGAAGAATGAACACACGGAGGGTCAAACATAAAGCCTCTGTTCTCCTCCGGCCTGTGGTCAGGGGGGTTTAACTCAATCTTGTCGGATTATGCTTTCATGTCTTTCTCTTCCCCATTCAATGTATATAAATTACCAAATACCAACAACATGGGCTGGAATGTATGGGTATTAAAAACATTGAAAATTGAAAATGTTTGGAATATAATCAAGAGGAAAATGGATGATCACAGCCATTAAACCAAGCTGAACTGCTTGAATTTTTGCACCAGGAGTGGCACAAAGTTATCCAAAAGCAGTGTGTAAGACTGGTGGAGGGGAACATGAAAACTGTGAGTAAAAAACAGGGTTATTCCACCAAATATTGATTTTAAAACTTTATGAATATGAACTTGTTTTCTTTGCATTATTTGAGGTTTAAAAGCTCTGCATCTCATCATTTTTTTATAAAAAAAAAAAAAATTATCAGCCATTTCTCATTTTCTGCAAATAAATGCTCTAAATGACCCCATTTTGTATTTGGAATTTGGGAGAAATGTTGTCCATAATTTATAGAATAAAACACCAATGTTTATTTTACTCAAACATATACCTATAAATAGCAAAATCAGAGAAACAGATTTAGAAACTGAAGTGGTCTTTTTTTTTCCAGAGCTGTACTTCTATCCTTTTGCTTCCACTGGACACTTTTTAAGAGACATTCTATACTCCACTTCCACTTTAGATCTCTGAGACCTCTCTTAAAAATGCTGAAACACAATAAAATTTAAATAAGAAAGCTCTGCCGTGTTTTGCTCTCATGGAAACGCAATTTATTACAGCAACTTGCTACTCCTTGGTGGTCCTAAGTGTAAAACTGGATAGCCATTTGTTATGTATTTAGTGCGGTTCATTTGGAAGGAATTTGACATTTATTTTCAAGGCATTTGGCTGAGGCTCTTATCCAGAGCTACACAGGTAGAAGAATGTAGGGCTAAGGGTGTTGCCTAAGGACTCTTACTGGTGTAGCTAATTGGCACATTTTCCCGGCTAGAGAATCAAAGTCTGCCACAAGGAATGCCATCCCATTACAAAATAGTTCAGTGGTCAAGAACAAGAATACGCAGTGACATTGATGGAAAGGACCAAAAGCTGTTGAAGTACACACAGTGCCCTCTTGTGTAAAATCTTGCAACTTTACAAGCTAGGTCCAAAACTTTTAGAAACCTCACTAAACAGGTTAGCAATATCACCAGCCAGTTTAGTGATTTTAAAAACCAGATTAGTGATTTCACTAGTTGAGTTAGCAATCTCACTAGCTGCGTAAACAAGCTTACTAGCCAGGCTAGCAGGCTCTCTAGCTCAATTTATAACAATGACTACATTTCCTAATACCTAGTTCCCTAACCTAAGTGATTTTGAATGTTGCAAAAAATAGCCAAGTTAGTGATCTCATCAGCCAGTTTAGCAATCTTAATAGCCAGGCTAGAGATATCTCTATCTTAGTTAACAATCTAACTAGAACATAACCTACTCTAGTTAACTAGCTGGTTAATCAGCTCTTTGATTTTGGCCGTGCTGATCATCTCAGTATCCGGGTTAGCAAACATACGGTGGTCATCCTGTTGCTGGGTTAGCAATTTCATGTTTGTTGACCAGCTTGTTGACGCTGGTTAGATCATGTTTGTAGAGCTGCTAAACCATCAAACTAACACAAAAACATAACCTATGCTGGTCAAGAGCTAAGCTGGTTAAATAATGTGTATGGTCAGACTGTTTTCAGCAGAGTAGCTTAGAGATCTCCTTGAGCAGGTTAGCTGGCTCGCTAGCCCAGTTTAAAGGTATATTTATTGCCCGCCAAGTGGTCCAGCGGTCTAAAGTGCTGCCACTATGAGCGGGAGGTTGCAAGTTCGAACCCCCGCTCATGCAGCTTTGCCATTAAGCTGCCAGCACTCAGAGGGAGCATAATTGGCCCTGCTCCCTCCGGGTGGGTAGATGGCGCTCTCTCCCCACAGCACAGGGCGTCTGTGAGCTGATGTATCAGAACCGAGTCGCTGTCAGCAGCAGCTCAAAAAGAAGTGGTGGCTGACTTCACATGTATTGGAGGAAGCATGTGTTAGTCTTCACCCTCCTGGTGTGTTGGGGCATCACTAGTTATAGGGGGAGTCCTAAAGTCCTAATGAGTGGGTTGGGTAATTGGCTGTGTAAATTGGGGAGAAAATGAGAAAAATTTGAAATAGAATTATTTAAAGGTATATTTTTTAGGATATTTATTAGTGTCTCTGTCCCTGTCCCAACATCATTGCTTTTGTATGTCAGTTCATGATTGTTTACACAGTATTTCCAAACTTAAGGACAAATAAGAGCCGTCATGAAGGTTCGAACAGAGTAATAGACACACTTTACAGTGGGCGCTGAGCGTTCTGATGTATTGTGGTTCTGAAAAGTTTCCCGAGAGTAAATCCTACAGAGATTGTTTTTGATTAAAATGCTGTCCAACAAGACAGGCACCTTCGAAGTGACTAGTTACAGCACTACCTCCCAAATTGATCTCTGTTTTGTTTGTGTTCTGGGCTAGACAACAAAGAGACCGATGTACGACTAAAGCTTTAAAGCAAGATGAAGATCTACAATTTTCCCTTAGGCAAAGTCATCTGCTAGTGTGGGCTGCGGGCAATCCCATTTATCTTAAATAATGACATACAGTCTCTTTTATATGTATGTGTGTGTGTGTTTGTGTGTACTATAACAAAATGCTTTCTGAGCTGTGACTGGAAGACTTGTCAGTATAATTAATGTACTGTGCTTTACTGGGGTCTATAAACCATTACACATGCTTAAATGTGACTAACAGTGTAGTCATATATTGATCGCATCACTCCACCAAATCTTGTAAACGGGTATACAGTAGATTTCACTTGAGGATTATTAACTAAATCATTAACTTTTTTCATGGTAAATGACAAATATGACGTGACATTAGCAATCTGTTACCTCCTAATGATTGCGTGTGACAAGGGTGTGTGTAATGGGGGCTGGAGTCCAGGACTACACTGAGGTAAGTGACTGTTTCCGCTTTCAGTGCTTCAGCCTACCGTCTCCCTACCACACAATCTTCCACACACTCTTCTTAAAGAGCTTACTGTATGTAACGGAAGCAAAGGATTTCAGCGTCTTACTAACAGACACCTTTGTTAATAAGCGTGCTGCCTGATGAATCATCGAAGGACAGATGGCTGTTACTGACTGGCCAGATGGCCGGCTACACGTGCACGATTCATCCATAGTCTTCCTGTATATTAACTACATACAGTACATACTGCTACATAAGCCTGGTTATACCATCTCTGTCTAAACAGGCTACCTGGGTAGCCCTAGAATGTGGAATTAATTGTATCTTCCTTGGCATAGTTGAATAATTTTTTTTCTTTGAATTTTTATCCCATTTTTACCCCAATTTTACAGAGCCAATTACCCAACCCACTTATTAGGACTCCTCCTATCACTGGTGCTGCTCCAACACCAGGAGGGTGAAGACTAGAACATGCCTCCTCCGATACACGTGAAGTCAGCCACCACCTCTTTTTGAACTGCTGCTGATGTAGCATTGCTGAGTAGCATCACAGAGCTCTCAGAGGAAAGTGCAGCGACTCAGTATCAATACATCAGCTCACAGACACCTTGTGCTGATTGACACCACCCTTTGGAGTGATGTGGGGAGAGAGCGCCATCTACCCACCCAGAGAGAGCATGGCTAATTGTGCTCTCTCAGTGCTGATGGCAGGTTACATGGACAGGATTCAAACCAACGATCCCCTGCATAGTTGAATAATAACAGTTCAATACATCAAAGTGACAAAACAGAGATATAAAAAGATCCAGTTTTCTAAAAAAATGTTAGTTATAGTTAGTTTGGACTAATAATAAGTAATTATAATAACTTCCCTCAATATTTACTAGAGATAAAGCTCTATTCAAGCTTATCACCTCCAGACCCCAGGCTATAGTTATGGGAATACCAAACTCAGTATCCAATAAAGTAAATGCATGGGAAAGCAAACATATTTATGCACTAGGCTAAAAGATAACACTAGCCAAGCTCAGCTCTTACCATCTCTTCTCTGCATAATCTGCTTCCTTATAAACTCACTGGACAACAACAACTGAAAAAAAAAACTGTAGCTAAACATATGTCAAAAGGGAAAGCCAAACCTGGCAAAAAGTGGGAGCAAGGCTAAGAGCAGGGTGGTAAACAAACGACATCTCAGCATCTATTGAACATTTGCACATATAGATTAGTGAGCCATTTGGCTGGGCCTAGATCAGACATATTAATCCACAAGGATGTCCGTAATCATAAATGGATTAAAGTCACACTCTTTTCATACAGCACACACTCAATAGCACTGTGTTATAACCATTAAAAATCTGAAAACCACACCTATGGATTCAGAGATACCCCTAGCTAAACACAAACAATAATGCTACAGCAGGTGTCATTAAACCTACATATGCGTGTATGTAACCCTGTAGTGATCATGGAGACTGCAATTACACAGATATTAATCTCCCAAGGGCCTTGGGGCATGCTCCAGGGCATGACTGTACATGCTTACATTCTAGAAATAATATGTGGTATATAAGGAAAGCTGATTACTTGCTTGCACCCTATAGACCTGCCGGTAACAGTGCGCTATTCCAGGCTTTGCAGTAGAAACCCCAGGCATTTCAATACTAATATCACAACAGCACGACTAGAAAGACAAGAAACTGGCTTTACCTTCATCCAATAGAGAGGAGGTTTCACTCACCAATAGCTAATATAAATGGCCTCCTACGGAGGCTGCCGCTGTTCTTGCCCATTCATCCAGTCTGGGAGTTAATTCTAAAGAGCAGGTGCACCTTGTTGGGAAAATACTTATTTCCCTCAACTTTCAGTAGAGCAATTTTAGGCTGTTCCACTCTTCAATGGGTCAGTAATGCTTGTCCTCCATTCAGTAAGGCTGTTCACCCATCAGTGGAAAAATGTAGGCTAGTCTGGTCATCGGTGGGGTAGTTTTATGCTCGCCCAACCTTCCCTGGGCAATTTCAGGCTGGGCCACCACTTGATTCAGCCAGTCATAGGGTAATCCAACTCTTGGCATGGCAGTTAAAGGACTGTACCCTATTTGATGTGGCAGATCTAGGCTAGTCCAATCCTGACTGAAGTTATAGGTTGGTCCACTACATTGTAGGATAGCTTTAAATGATCTAACCCTGAGTAGGCCTTAATCAACCAGTCCACCAATCAGTGGGCTGATTTTAAGATAGTCCACACTTCAACAAGCAGCTCTTATCTAGCATACCACTGGCTCAGACAGTTAAAGGCTTGGGAAATCTAAAGAGTCGGAATTAATGATATAAGCAAATATATTACTCAATACTCAATATAGTACTCAAAGGCTAGTCCAATGCAATGGCAGCTCTAAACTAGTCTACTGCTCTGTAGGCAGTTGTAGGTTACTCTGCAATTCAGGGGGCAGCTTACTAGGCAAGTATTGCCTCAGTGTGGGAAAGCTTTAAGGTAGGCTAGCCTTCAGTGGCTAGTTCTAGAGTCGTCCACTGCTCAATGTGGCATTTATGGGCTTATACGCCCTACCAGAAGCATGTAGTTTGCAGTATGTAGTATATGCCTAATTGCTAAAGGCTTTTCCACCCTGTAATGGTACATCTAGGCTAGTCAACTGTTCTGTGTGAAGTGCCAGGCTCCAATACCTCTTAGTGGAGCAGATATAGGCATGGCTACTGCTAAGTCTGGAAGTTCTCAGTTATTATACCTTAAACCCTGCATTTACAGGCCAGTACACCATTTGCTTGGGCAGTTTTCTGCTGAGTGTGGAAATTTTGAGGTGTTCCACACTACAGTGGCATATCTTAGCTGTTCCACCTTCTTATAAGAAGAGTTATATGTTAATTCCCATTTTGGTGAGGCAGCTACAGCTTAGTCCACATTTTGATGGGAAGTTACAGATTAGTCCACTCTTGCAGTTATGGATATTCCACCTTTTTGTCTTCTAGTGCAGTTATAGGCTAGCCCACTTTTTTATACTGGACCATCTTGACTAGGCTTGACTAGGCTAAACCAGTCTCACTGTTAAGAGGTATAAGGTACCGCAAACTTGTTTCTTTCTTGATGGGGCAAGTATAGCCTAGTCTACCAATTTGTAGGGCAGTTACAGGCTAGTCCACCTTTTTGTGTAGCATCTACAGGCTACAGGCCTATGTTTACAAGGCTTCACCAGTCTTGCTAGTTGCAAGGTAGATAGATAGTCTACTCTTTAGTCGTCAGTTTTGGGCTAGTCTACTGCTCAGTGGATATTTGTAGTAGGCTAGTCCACCTTCTGCTGGATCAGTTACCGACTATAGTCTTCTTCTTGTGGTTGCAGTAACAGGCTACTTTCCATCTTGATGTGTCAGCTACAGGATAGTCCACTTTTTATAGGCCGTTTTACAGGTTAGTCCACTCTTTTATGGCCGTCTATAGACAATTCCACCCTACTACGCTCTTGCCTAGTTCAGCACCTTCTTGGACAGTTACAGGCTAGTGTAGCTCTTGATTTGGAAGTTGCAGGCTACAGGCAAATCATGACTAGGCTTCACAAGTCTCACGTGGGTTATATATATTTTCTAGTCCACCTCTTGGTGGAGCATCTACAGGCTACAGGCCTATAGTCACTAGACTCCACCAGTTTTGCTGTGGAATAGTTATAAGGTAGATAGATAGTCTTCTCTTCAGTGGTCAGTTCTAGGCTATA
This sequence comes from Astyanax mexicanus, assembly GCF_023375975.1. Taxonomy (NCBI): domain Eukaryota; kingdom Metazoa; phylum Chordata; class Actinopteri; order Characiformes; family Acestrorhamphidae; genus Astyanax; species Astyanax mexicanus. The sequence goes on along the minus strand of NC_064419.1, from coordinate 32,099,513 downwards.
GACTACTGCTCAAAGGGCAGTTCTAGTCTAGTCCACCCTTAATGGGGTAGTTGTAGGTTACCCTTCCCTAAAGTGGGGCAGTTGAGGCACAATACTATACACTGGTATAGCTCTAGTGAGCAGCTCTAGAAGAGTCCAGAGGTTTCTGACCCCTGCTAGGACGAAGCACCTGCTGTGAGCTCCCATCTCCCATATCTCCCATCTTTCACTGCTGTAATCTCACAGCCTGCATCACACTAAATCCCTTGACTATGTGTGTGTGTGTACAGGCGGAGCCGGTGGCACGAGCATCCTTCTGCACGGTCCTGCGCCATCATCTCACACCCTGTCCCTCACCCTCACCCTCACATCCACCCTCATCATCTGCAGAAGCTCCTACCTTTAACAGCAGAGTCAGTGTCACTCTCCCACTGTGTGTCTCTCTCTCTTCTCACAGAGAATCCAGTAAATTCAGCACGCGCTCTTCCTCACTCCTCACTCCGCGATCCCGGTTAAGCCCGTGTATCTGCGCGCGCGCGCGTTCCGCTGTATGTGTATGTGTGAGCGTGTTATCAGTGCTGAGGCCGCGAGCCCCTGCTCTCTCTGATAGCTCCTCGCGCCACCGCGGGGCGGAGACTGCAGGCACGACCACAGCACGCCCCGCCCGCAACACTCTGATTGGTTCTTAGTGTCCCGCCTCTGCGCTGGGATAGGCTGGTACGAGGGATGATGGACAGCCTTTAAACAGCTCAACAGCTCTTACTGGACGGACGCCCATCATCAGCTGTTCAAGCAAGCAGCGTTTTAATAATAATTTGATCAACTGCTGATTTTGTAGGTTTACCTCCTTACAAAGACATGAAATGTCTTTATTTTGACAGAGAGAGAGTGAGTGAGAGAGAGAGAATATCAACTATACAGTAAAAAAAAAAGAAATAAAGGTTCTAAATCAATTTGTTTGATAAAATAAATTATCAGTAAGTATTTGATCCCCTGCCAACCAACAAAAAATCTGACCCCCCAACAAAACAATTACGTTATATGCCCATGAGTCACACAAATTAGTCCTTTCCCTTTACGGAAGTACTCCTAATCTCACCTTGCTATGTGTATAAAAAAACACCTGTCACAAAATCAGTCTCTTCCATTTAAACCTCTCAACCACCTAGGGCAGCACCAAAGAGCTGCACAAGGCTAGAATGTCCTACAAGACCATCAGCACGAAGCTTGGTGAGCAAGAGACAAATGTTGGTGTGATACTTCAAAAGTGGAAGAAATACAAAATAACAGTTAAGGGAAAAAAGGCAGAGCTTTTTTAATGATCTCAAGGGAGCTGGGAGCACATTCAGAAAACTATTTTGTATAACACTACAATAAGGTATTAAGATCCTGCACTCCAACTGAAGAAGGCTCATAATCAGCCCATCTGAAGTTTTCCAATGAACACCCAAATGATCCAGAGAAGGCTTGTGAAAATGTGATGTGGTCAGATGAGATCAAAATTAAGCTTCTTGGCATCAACTTGACTCCCCATGTTTAAAGGGAAGATGAATGCTGCATATGACACCAAGAACGCCTTATCCACTTTCATATATAGAAGTGGAAACATTCTACTTTGGGGCTGTTTCTCAACTTGTACAGTGTTTCAGTAATTTAGGCTATATAAGTACCTACATATGATTAAATTTGGGAGCCTTGGTCATGTACACAGATTGGATATTAAAGGTTTGCAAATCAAATATAGGTTTATATAAGATTATATATCCATGACAAGTAATCAATAAATCTGGAGAAAGAGATTCTTGATTTATCCATAAAGGTAGATGTGATGTATAAAAAAGAGAAGAATATATAATATTTTGTACCTGTTGATCATGGACTGTTGCTGATGTGGTCATGTGCTGTGGGAAAACTTATGAATTTGAAAAGATTTGTGTATTCTAATATGTATTCAACATTGCAGGCCTAAATTAGAATATGTATTTATAAAAAATAATGATGTGTATAAAAATTCTCCATATTGTTTTGGGAGCACTGAGCACATACCCTCACTGGAGCATTTCATCTGTTTAGAGTGACATCTGCTGTTCATATGTGTGCAAAGCAATTTGCCTTGAAATAAATGTGTGAAGAATGTAAAGATAGAAAATTACTGAAATGATGCTTTACAATGTGTTGATATATGTCTTGGTACAGAATTTATTTTACTGATTTACACCCAGAGAATCATTTGACAGGGGTGCCCAATCTGTATTATTTTTATTATAATATATTTTTTATTTCACCTTTCCTTCCAGAATGACTTTCATGACAGATTAGTCAAGGTGGGTTCAGACTGTTCAGAAGTTTGATTGGATTGCTGGCCTGTCAAGGGGTCCAGGAGATGACCTGTATTGCTGTGGCTGAAGCTCGCTGGATGATGGGCTCTGGATGGTTCAGGCGTGTCTGGAGGAGGGGCAGGTGTTGGAGCAGCTGTTCCCGGGCCCTGGGAACCTCTGCCAGGCAGGTGAGGGCCCTCAGAGCATTAGCACACACTGCCCTGTCCTCACACTCCACCAAATGCAGCAGAGGGGCCAGAGCTCCGGCCTGCAGAGACTGGAACTTCCCTACATTGTGTGAAAATTTCATGAGGAATGGATGAATAAAACTGCTCCAAAATTATTAATTATAAAATCTAACATTATAAAAATATTTATATATTCATATTTAAATAAAATGTGTTTATATATATTTTTTTGCTATTTTCATGTAATCTATTTTGGATTTTCTGAAACTGACCCTTGGTGATGACTGCAGTGTTCATAATGGTCCCAGCAGCATTGGCTTTGATCTCCAGGTCTTCATCACTTAGCAACTGGACCAAAACAGGTAAAACCTCCTCTTCACACACCTTTACCTTCCCCTGCGGAGGGACACTAAAAAAGAGAGATAAAGAGTGATATTCCTCCACATGGTTTGAGATTGTATGTAGATGCTTGTCCACACACTGCTGCCATCTAAAGAGTTTGCATCTAAAGACAGATGCTTTGCCATAACAATGCTAACTTGCGACACTGCTAACAATGATAATCTGGAATATAAAAAGAAGAAATATTTTGACTAGATTTGCCATAAGACACTACTAAATTACTGTTAAACCAATGTGGGAAATCCCAAAACCCTTAGCTAACTGATTTTCTAAATGTTATGAATATTATAGGAATATTTAATTTAACACCATCAACTAGGAGGTGACATAATTCTTAGTCCTGAAATTCCGTGGTAAATGGAAAGCAGCATATGTTTCCATAACATGTTACCTACATTAGACTATATTACTTACTGTGTAAAACAATAAACAGTGTTAAACAAAATTAAGCAGTTCATGCATCATAGTTCATAGGCAACAATAAAACATAGTACAAAAAATATTCTAATTAAATACTGCAGAAGGTAAACTCCAGACAGCAAACATGACTTTATTTGATTGACTACAACTGGAATAAATCATTTTTCATCAAACTTTGGCTTTTAAAGACCATCATCATACTTTTTCTTCTCTACTAAAATGTCCTCAGCTGTATATTTGAAGCTGCAGTCCCTAAGATTTCTGAATTGGGAAAGGACAAATACAGTAATTAATGGTATCAGTGTCCCGGCATGACTATTCCTGTAATCTCATATATTAATTCTGTAAACAGAGTGGTCTGGTAAGTTTGTTGGATGTAATTGATCTTTAATAAACAGAACAATGTCCTCAAAAACAGAATCTCTCCAAATTAAGAAATTAATTTACATGTATTACCTATATTAAAAGTACTCTTCCTCATGTCCTGTGCAATTACACATTCTCACCAGAGAGGTCTCTAAATCCCCAAACTTACAGACTGTTTTTTAAAGGTATGACTGAGATTCTACAGCAGTCTACAGCAGCAAATGGTCTGCAGATCTTACCTGATGGCTATCATGGCTGCAGTGGCCTCCCTGCGGATGTTGGTGGATGAGTGTGTGAGTTGTTCCCTCAGCACAGTCACTACGTCACTGGCCAGAGCAGCCTGAGCGGCCTGAGTGTCCACTCGCATGCAGGAGCCCAGAGTGGACAGGACAAGCTCTCGAATGTCCTCTGTCTCTGCAGCGACCTTCATAACTAACCGGGGCACCAAACCCAGAGACACCATACACGCCACACCTACACAAAGAGTGATAGAGCAAGAAAGAAAGAGAGATGTTTGTCACTTTACAGTATATTTTTTAATACTGAACAATACACTGAGTATAGATGTACATATGTATAAATGTAAACACAGCTTATCCAGTTTCTGTAGAAAAATATAGCCATAGAGCAGATAAACATGCATAAACAAGCATGGAATTGTGTTCTCTGGAACGATCTGGAAGGAGCTCTATCCAGTACTTGTGGGATGAGTTGTGGAGTTAAAGATGAGGTGGAGAGGATATATCATCCAACATCCTGACCTCATTAAAGCTCTTGTCTGTTTCTAAATGCTATCAAATCGTCCCAGCACAAAATCTTGGTGGAATTTTTTTGTGTGGAAAATAGAGGGTTCCACTCTTTTTTTAGTATTCCTGATTTTGTAAACAATAAATAAGCAGGTGTCCCAAAACTTTTGCCCATATAATATGTGTATCTACAAGTAGTTGAACAGGTGTCTATACATTTTTGGCCCCATAAGCTGCTTGAGACGCAAACCTGCAGGAAATCCGGACATCATCTTCAGCACTTGGTGTGTGTTTCTGCGGCAGGCATCCACAGGCTCGTCCAGCAGCTCAGAGAGACAGCCAACCACATCCTCCCTCAATATTGCCTCCCTGTGGACCCAAACACACACAAAATCGGCTGGCCACTTTATCAGAAACCCCTTTCTTTGGAACTCCACCTTGTCTGAGTTCAGTTAGAGACTGTACATACTCTATTGATTCTTAATTTGTGTTAGACATCCTCTAAGTGACTCACCTGCCTACGCTGTGTGCAGTCAGTAGATAAAGCACCTCAGTAGTTGCTGTCCTGATGGAGCTGTCCTCGTCTTTAAGCAACACCTTCAACCTCTCCAAACAACCTAAATATACCATGCAGCAACAGATACACGAAATAATAACTTTAAATACATTTTATTATTAAGCATAGTGTCTTGTACGTTGACCTAACTGCAAAAGTAAGATACTTATTAAAAACATTAATAAAAATTACTTAGAAGACTGAAAAAATAGCATTTGTTACCTGCTCCCACTCTCTAACTATAAACTTTACCATGAAATCTAATTATTAAATCCTTTAGAGATGTAATTTAAGTTAAAATACACATCTATGTTAAAATCTCATTCCTGTTACTTTCAGTCCTGTTACTCAAAACATAAAAAGTAACAGAAATGAGTGGCAGTAAGATGAGTGAGTGAGTATTGTGCCCTGGTTTATTGATTTATTAATGTGAATATTAGTTAGTGTAAACCACTTTTTTTCCAGTTCTGTTTGGTTCATCATTTATCCGTTTGTTTAATAAATTGCATGATAATAAATTTGATCAATTTCAGGTTTGGGTCATCTTGAAAACATTAAAATGGCTTTGCATATTTAAGAGAAATACAGTGTGCATGCATATATATAGTATTTTTGGTCATAAATATCAATTATTTAAACATGCAGTCAACCATTTCTTTAAAACAAAGATTTTCTTGAGAGAAAATCAAAGGAATTAAAAAATTTAACCATCTTCGTATTAAAAACCTTGAAGTTCTTAAAGTTGCCTGAGTTTGACTAGTACATGTTCTAAATAGTTAAATATATCAATTATTAGATGCAGAGTTCAACAAAGATAAAACATTAAGTTTAATTTGGAAGAATGAATTGGCCCATGTACACACAACACGATGCTTCATACCGTGGTAAATGGTCTCATAAGCTCGCTCCGGGTCGTGAATGAGGTCTCGCAGCGCCGCTAGCGCCCCCTGACGGACGGTCAGCTCCGGGTTTTGCAGTTCCGCCGCTAGCCGCGGAAGGGCGCGCTGACCAAACGCCAGGGGCGACTGATTCCGGTCAATAAGCGGAGGCAGCTGCTCCGAAATTCGGGTACCAGCCATCCGCTGCTCTGGAGACCCTTAAATAACCGTATTGAACTATAATAAACTGGTAAACTGCGTAAAATTGTGTAAATACAGATGTATATATAAATCACATGTTAAAATGAAAACTCACTTTCTCTGTCTTCACGAGCTTATTCTGCACTGCTGTTCACAGCGCAGCCTTACTTGTGTTGCTAGTGGCGTTGCTTGGCAACTCCGCCTTGAACGCAACCTGTTGTTTGGCAACAAGGGAAATTCCGTGGGCTCACCCGGGGCGCGTCCCAAACCGAGAGTTTACATCCGCTAATGTAGGGAAGACAATGTTTAAATAGCCCATTGATCTAAAAATGGTTTAGGTCGCTTAAATAATTCAAAGGGAAACTTTATGCTACAGATAAATGTTTTTAGCTGAAGATAAGTTCGATATTTAAGGGAAAATGTAAGGGTTTATGACGAAGACAGCCCATTAGGCGGTTTTAAGGGGTCAAGAGCAAATCTAAGAGGGAAATTCAGTTCAGCTTTTATAAAACTGGGCACTGATGTTCTGGAAGACCAAGGGTTACATGTAAACCACACGTGTATTTCCTTAATATATATTTTTTATGTTATTATTAATATAATTTGTATGCAGCTTGTATTATAACATAACAGATTGTATTAGGCAATAGAGTATGACTATTTATTTTCATACTTCATACTTGGAAATTAGTTACATTTCCCCCCCCCTCTCTCTCTCTCTCAGTTCACACTGGACCGCCCCCAACAGACAAGGCGCAAATATATAGCCAGGCAAAAACGTGTTAAACTCTCGCTTATTAGATTCACTATTTTAAACAAAATCACAAATTAAATAAACCACGGGACGCGTTTATACGCACGGAACGCGCTTTTACGCACGGCGCGCGCTTTTACGCAAGGAATGCTCTTTTACGCGCGGAGCGCGCTTTTACGCACGGAACGCGCTTTTACGCACGGAATGCGCTTTTACGCACGAAACGCGTTTTTACGCACGGAATGCGCTTTTACGCACGGCGTGCTGTCACTACCCGATCTGCCCTGCCACATGTGGACGCATGCGCACTGCAAAGTGAGCAGGGGCACAGATCGGGTAGGTAATGCCAAGTTGTGCTTCCGCCCACACTGTCGCAAACAGCTTGTACAGCTGGTGTACAAAATGAAGGATTTTAAGTTCTACAGAGCTTTGAAAGAGTACATTTTAAATGGAGCATTTACACCATCCTGCAGCAAAAGAGTGTGCTAGGAAATACGGCGTGTGTCTGTGTGTGTGTTGGGGTGAGTGTGTGTTGGTGAAGGTGTGTGTTGAGAGGGATGGGGGGGGAGGGGTTAGCTCTCATGCTCTCTCTGTGAGTAAAATAAACTGGTATTTTGATAAATGTGTTGACAAGATTTTTAATAGGTAGTAGCATACTGATACAAGACCACATTTAGAGACATGGTATTTGGTTCCAATTTCTAAACATGAATTATAGACCAGAGTTTTGTCAAATTTATGAGCTTCCTGATAAAAAATTACCATGCAGAATGTCAGTGAGGGAGTAACTGGTGTTAGTTTTTTGAGGCATGCAAAATCAGGTCCAGGCAGTTGTTATTTCTGATACGTTGCTGTGTATTTTAAGAAACCATAAATGTTTTTTTATGCATAAATTCTTTGTTAGCTTAAGAAATACTACAAATGGTCAAAGACCACACCACCACCCCATAGGATGGGTATAACCCAAACAGGTTTGTTATAATGAGAACTAATCAAATTTCTAAAAGGTCTCATACATTGTAATACTAAATTGACAAAGCGTAAAATCCACAGTTTATATAACAACTGCTCAAGGACAAAGATAATTATTTTTTTGAAAATTGTATTTTTTTGTAATTTATCTCCCAGTCTATCTTGATTGCAGAAAGATAAACTGCTAGTTAAATTAGGCCTATGCAAATAAATGTGTTCTGGCTTTATTTATTCATTAATTCATGGCAAGCATTATAAATTGACAGTTGAGTAGATGTTAATGTTATCTCTAAAGGTGTAATAAAATGTGAAGTAGTTTACAGACTTGGTATATGTTAAAAAAAAAATAAAAACACCACAGGCTTTTAAAAGATTATTTTGTTTGATTTTCGAATTATAATTATTTAGAAATAAAATGGAAAATTCAGAAAACGAGAATTAAGCTTTTTATTTGATAATCTTTGCTTTTATTAATCTTTTAGTTTAGTAATGACCTACTAAGTTCTAAGATCATTATTGTCCCCAACATGATCAGGACTAATATTCATTTCAATTTAAATAAACCTAAATAGCTAGTTCCGCGTCCAAGCCACTGGCGACAGTAGCAAGGAAAACTCGCTCAGATTAGGAGGGAATGCGCTTTTATGCACTGAATGCGCTTTTTACGCACAGCGCGCGTTTTTACGCACGGAATGCGCTTTTACGCACAGCGTGCGTTTTTACGCACGGAATGCGCTTTTACGCACAGCGCGCGTTTTTACGCACGAAATGCGCTTTTACGAACAGTACGGGTTTTACGCACGGAATGCACTTTTATGCCCGGCGCGCGTTTTAATGCAGGTAATAATCTTTTATTCACTGATTGCGTTTCTGCATGAATATAACCAGGTTTGCTGATTTTGATTTTTTTTTTTTTTGGACACTTATTTTCCTGCATTACAATAATACACTCAATACATTACACTCAGTTCCGTTTCCTTTCTTTCGTCTCTGTTCCTGCCTTCAGTGACCTTTATTAAAAAGTATATTAATCACAAGAGGAGATCTGATCACCACTCAGAGCGTCGGGATATAGAAACTGCGTGGTGATAAAAATGAACTGGTGAACAGTTAACAAGTCATGCTGATTTTGTTTACCGGGAGACGATCTCCATCTCAAACATCCTCCAGCCTCCAAACTGCAGCTGAAACAGCCTCGTGTGCTCAGGATCACCCTGCTAACCACAACTGTACAACCAGACTAAACTCTGTAGGGAAGATTCACCGTTTCTCACCGTCTGTTTGGTCACTACAGGTTCTCCGGTCGAGAACTAACGCTTCTGAAGTTGCATATATACCGTGTTATGTTCAACACAAAGCAGCTGCGTCTTCCCTAATTTTCTTTTCGCCCCGCCCACCCCAGGACAGACACAGCACCAGTCAAGGAGTGAGTGAGCCTAACAATGACTGACAGCTAAGTATGGCCAATTAAAACAACGTTTAAACATTTTAATGTTATATTCAGTATCTCAACATTTTAAAGATTAATATAAAAATATTATATTAAAATTTAACATACAGTTTATTTATTTAAAAAAATCTGTTTACAATATTAATGAGAAGGTAAGAACATTTACGCATAATCTACACTGACTCGAAGCAAAACAATGTTCAAGTTCATTGACTTGTAGTCCTGAATGGTGTTACACAGGTACTGTAAAGTCCTATGAAGGTTTACTAGCAGAGAAAAATCTTCTAATCAGGTAAATAAAGTGTTAGGAAATCGCTGGAGCATTCCTGAGACCTATGTGTTTAGCATTAATCCACAGTGAGATGAAAAGAAAATTTAACACTCACTGTCAACATGCAAAAGTTTCTTAGCACAAATAATTTTCTAATTCTTATTTTTTCTAGTTGAGCAAGCATCATATTAAGCACTCTCACTCCCTATGGTAATGTTCTTAATGCTACGATGCTACACTTAGAGATGCCAAAAAGGACACTTGGAGATGCAAAAACGGAAACTTGGAAATGACCAAAAGGACACTTGGAGATGCCCGAAGGACCTTTTGAGATGCCCAAAGGAACACTTGGAGATACCCAAAAGGACACTTGGAGATGCCCAAAGGACCTTTTGAGATGCCCAAAGGGACACTTGGAGATACCCAAAAGGACACTTGGAGATGCTTAAAAGGACACTTGGAGATGCCCAAATGGACACTTGGAGATGCCCAGAAGGACACTTGGAGCTACCCAAAAGGACACTTGGAGATGCCCAAAAGGACACTTGGAGATACCCAAAGGAACACTTGGAGATGCCCAAAAGGACACTTGGAGATACCCAAAAGGACACTTGGAGATGCCCAAAAGGGGACTTGGAGATGCCCAAAAGGGGACTTCGGACTTGGAAATGCCCAAAGGGACACTTGGAGATGCCCAGAAGGGCACTTGGAGATGCCCAAAAGGGGACTTGGAAATGCCCAAAGGGACACTTGAAGATGCCCAAAAGGACACTTGAAGATAGCCCAAAGGAAACTTGGAGATGCCCAAAAGGAAACTTGGAGATGCCCAAAAGGGGACTTGGAAATGCCCAAAGGGACACTTGGAGATGCCCAAAAGGACACTTGAAGATGCCCAAAAGGGCACTTGGAGATGCCCAAAAGGACACTTGGAGATACCCAAAAGGGTACTTTAAGATGCCCAAAAGGACACTTGGAGATGCCCAAATGGCAACTTGATCCCCAAAAGGACACTTGAAGATACCCAAAAATGATACATGGAGATGCCCAAAAGGACACTTGGAGATGCAAAAATGGAAACTTGGAGATGTCCAAAAGGACACTTGGAAATGCCCAAAAGCCACGTGGAGATGCCGAAAAGGACACATGGAGATACCCTAAAGAAAACTTGAAGATACCGAAAAGGACACTTGGAGATGCCCAAAAGGACACTTGGAGATGCCCAAAAGGACACTTGGAAATGCCCAAAAGCCACGTGGAGATGCCCAAAAGGACACTTTGAGATACCCAAAAGGACACTTGGAGATACCTAAAAGGAAACATGGAGATACCTAAAAGAACACTTATAGATACCAAAAAGGACACTTGCCCAAAGGGTAACTTGGAGATGCCCAAAAGGACACTTAGAGATACCAAAAAGGACACTTGGAGATGCCCAAAAGGACACTTGAAGATACCCAAATGGACACTTGGAAATGCCCAAAGGGACACTTGGAGATACCCAAATGGACACTTGGAGATGTCTAAAAGGACACTTGGAGATACCCAAAAGAACACTTGGAGATGCCCAAAAGGACACTTGGAGATGCCCACATGGCAACTTGGAGATGCCCAAAAGGACACTTGGAGATGCCCAAAAGGACACTTGGAGATGCCCACATGGCAACTTGGAGATGCCCAAAAGGACACTTGGAGATGCCCAAAAGGACACTTGAAGACACTCAAAAGGACCCTTGGAGATGCCCAAAAGGACACTTGGAGATACCCAAAGGGACACTTGGACATACCCAAAGGAACACTTGAAGATGCCCAAAAGGACACTTGGAGATGCCCGAAAGGACACTTGAAGACACTCAAAAGGACACTTTGAGATGCCCAAAAGGACACTTGGAGATGCAAAAACAGAAGAGATGCCCAAATGGACGCTTGGAGATACCCAAAGGGACACTTGGACATACCCAAAGGAACACTTGAAGATGCCCAAAAGGACACTTGGAGATGCCCGAAAGGACACTTGAAGACACTCAAAAGGACACTTGGAGATGCCCAAAAGCACACTTGGAGATGCAAACACAGAAGAGATGCCCAAATGGACACTTGGAGATACCCAAAGGGACACTTGGACATACCCAAAGGAACACTTGAAGATGCCCAAAAGGACACTTGGAGATGCCCAAATGGCAACTTGGAGATACCCAAAGGGACACTTGGAGATATCCAAAAAGAAACTTGGAGATACTCAAAGGGACACTTTGAGGTGCCCAAAAAGCACACTTGAACATACCCAAAATAACATTTGGAGATACCCAAAAAGAAACTTTGACATCCACAGAGTGAAACTTGGAGCTCTTAGAGATGCCTGAAATGACAAAGGGATGTCCAAAAGGATATTTGTAGAAGCCCAAAGTGACATCATATTATTTAAAAAAAAATGCATAATTTTGTACTGCCTCAAATGTAATAAATACACTGCAACTATCCAGTAAATCACTTACTTCGAAGTGCAATATTCTGCTAAATGGAGTGGTTTAGAACACAGCCACAGGTTCACAACTAGACTGAGAGATGTTTTACATTATACAGATTTATTAAATATACATATCATTTTCAAAGATTTTATTTACTTCAAATTTTTACAAAAACACAAAATCAAGTTCCAGTTCCAGTCCCAGTGATTCCAGGTTTTACTGAAGTGAACAGCAAAGCAGCATATTCTGATGTAACTATCATCGATGATAAACTACATTCATGCTGATCTGTCCTCAGTCCTCAGAGTTCAGAAGTCACAGTAAAAGTCTTTAGGTTCTGTAGCCGTGCAGTTTAACATGAAGGTCAATAAGTTGTCTGAGGAAGCCTCGGTTGGGAATAATTCCTCTTCCTTCTTTGACTGTGTTGATCGCCTCCACCAGGGTCATGTTTTGCTTCAGCATCATGTAGGCCAACACTACAGTGGCTGAGCGGCTAACTCCAACGTGACAGTGCACCAGGATTTTACCTAGAGTGAGAAAAAGTTGTTTTTAGTGCCTGTTATTTTTATAAATACAGACCGATGATGCTCCTAAAGTGATGGTTTGGGTAAAACTAACAACTTACAATGAAGCTAATGTAGCTAGCCACCATATATTTATATGCAAGTTTACAATCCATTAGTTAGCACTGTAGCTATGGGGCTAATGTTGCTAACAAATAATTGAAGTTTATAGTCCACATTTTAGCACTAAAGCTATGATGCTAATGTAGCTAACAAGTATATGAAGCATTGTTCTTTATAGTTAACTGCCTATAGATAGTAAATGTTTCCAAAACCCCTTCTGTGTTATTTTCCACCCTGTTAAAAATTTTAAGCCAACTCAAATTTTTAATTTATTCAATAATATCTCATATTTTATATCCCTAATTAAAAGTTCCTTTCTACAAATTACAACTTAAGAGGATGTTCATATACAACATTCTAGTTCAGAATTGTATTTACCATAATTCTGGTAGCATGTGAGCGAGACATTACACCCAACTGTAGGCATTGGACACATTGATGCTCAAGGAGGCTTATGAGACTTAAGAAAAAACAGATTTGGGGTTTAGTGAAACATTAAAATGAGTATGAAATTTCATTAAATAGTTCACCTTTGTTCTCCCTCTGCATTCTGAAATACTGCACTTTTAGCCAATGCTCCCAACAGGCTTACAATGCTAGTGAATAGCATTGCCCATGCAAGAAAATAGCTATTTTACACCATTAACTAGGCTCGAAGTAGCTCCACAAATAATTGGTAAAAATCCGAGGGCCATGAGATTTAAAGCTAGGCACTGAGAACTTATTAAAAACTAGGCATTTATTAACTTATTAAAAAGACTATTTATACACACAGTATCGTGAGGCAGTACTCTGGGTACTACCATCTTGAAATTAGTTGACTGACAAGCATAAACGAACAGATATGGATAGGACAGATTGCAAAATTATTTCTGTGGAAATGCATGAATATTATAGAGATGTGGAATTAATTTTTTTAAGGATCTACTGCCAGAATCTTGCTAACATATTTTATAGAAAACCTTTAAAGGTTTTGTGGAATCCATAAATAACAGGAACAGGAAGGCAGATTTGTTTTAATTCCCTATAAAATATAACCTATAAAATAGTGTTAAACTAAATAAATTAATAATGCTAACTGGTAGCTAAATGTAGCTGCATGTTAGCCACATTAGCCTCAGTTTTTGTAAATAACAGTATACAGTTTTTTTGTTCAGGTGGACTTGTGCAGACACCTCACCCCTTCCTCTGAGTGCATTGTGAATGAACTCTGCTCCAGTGTTGAAGTTGACGCTCATGTCGTAGGCTGGTGAATCGTGTGCCTCAATGCCCAGGTAGGTGATGCCCATTCCGTCATAAAACTCAGCCCCTCTCCTGGTGCTGTGAGCGCAGTTCAGGACATGAGTGAAGTTCTGCCTGCGCAGTTCTGCTCGGTTCTCAGCAAAGTCCCTGTAAAAAAGGGACAAACACACACAAATACACACACATACACATGCTAATAATATTAATAACTAATAAGCATTAGACAGACATATAGGAAAATGCTAGAGTATACTAAGGTAGCTAACAAGTAATCAAGGCCTGGAAACACACCAACTAGCATGATGCTAACTTCCAGCCTAAATAATTACACACCCTGTGGGGAATAGTCTAGAAATACTAATAGAATTAGAATTATCTAGCTATAGCTAACATGAAATATGAATTCATACCCTATGAGTTGGAATATATATATATAGTTTTATTGTGTTTCATGTTTTATTTGTATTAGTTTTTCTGTTTTTAAACTGTGTTTTTTTTCTTGTATTGGAATTGTTAATGTACATTTTGTATATTTTGTTAATTTCCATCCTTAATTTGTACTCACAAACTAATAGGAGCTTTTTTTTACACAAAAACCTTATTGAAGTAAAAATCCCTATCCCTATCATTATAAGTTTTCAAGCATTCATCAGAAAAAAACACCATAACATATAGAACATCAGTCACATTCGCATTAGGTCAAAATGCAAAAAAAAAACAAAACAATAAGCAATGCTTGAAATGCTTGGCTTTTGTGGTACAAAGACATGACACTGATTTAAAGCAGCATTATGTCAGAATTGGTAGTTGGGGAGGTGGGGAGTTAACTTAATTCACTTTATTCAAGTTACTCCATTGACAAACAAATTGTGTTTTGAGCACTCCTGATGGCCAGCTGTGCACATGCATTTGTTGACAAGCTAAGAGATACAAATTAGGAATTTGAGGTCTTGTGCAGCTCCATCAAAATTAAGAGACGCAGTTCCCCCTATTATAGTCAATGTAGTTACCATCAACAAGATTCAGAAGCTACTGTTAAAATATTAATCTACTTTTCCAAGTATGAATCTCTACAATGAGCAGTGCAGGATCTTCCAAGAGTAACCGCAGGTCACTTACATGTCTCCTATATAAAGTCTGGGCCAGACTTCATTAGCATGGCTGTTGATCGATCTTCCGCAGAAGAGAAGTTTCTCAACCTCCATCACGGCCAAGCCGGGCGAGGTGAAATCAACCTCCACTTGGTAGGAACGGGAGTCTCTCCTCCATTCAGAGGATTTGGTCCTGGATGACATTTGTTGGCCTGTTTTATTGAAGAAGATGCAGAAGTTTTGTTATGAAACCCGAGCCGTGATGTGGGTCTCGATTTCAGGCGATCTGGAGGAGTGAAGAGGTCTGTCGATCTCCAAGCTGTCAGTTCACAGTGTTCAGAAGGCTGGGTCAGGCAGGCAGGCGGGTCAGTACAGTGGGCTATTTTCAGATTCATGGACTTGGCTTTCAATCAGCTATGCTTGGCCTGCGCATTCAAGACAGACCCCTTATACACACAGTGTAATCTATCTGCGTATATATATATGACTCACACACATGCAGTAAATCTTCTCCATGGTTACCAATAACATTGACTTGTTAACCAGCTCTGAAGGCAGACTAGGCTAATACAAGTCAGTGAAACTTACACCAATCAGCCATAACATTAAAACCAAATACCTAATATTGCCTTTTTCATCATCACATCAATGAATGCCTCAGCCCTCTTCTTTCTTTTTCTTTTTTTTTCAAATTTTTTCCCATTTTCTCCTCAATTTACACAGCCAATTACCCAACCCACTCATTAGGACTCCTATCACTAGTAATGCCCCAACACACCAGGAGGGTGAAGACTAACACATGCCCCCTCCAATACATGTGAAGTCAGTCACCGCTTCTTTTTGAGCTGCTGCTGATGCAGCATTGCCAAGTAGCCAGTGTGCTTGGAGGAAAGCGCAGCGACTCGGTTCCGGTACATCAGCTCACAGACACCCTGTGCTGTGGACATCACCCTTCAATGATGTGAGGAGCGAGCGCCATCTACCCACCCGGAGGGAGCAGAGCCAATTGTGCTCCCTCTGAGCGCCGGCAGCTTGATGGCAAAGCTGCATGAGCGGAGGTTCGAACCTGTGACCTCCTGCTCATAGTGGCAGCGCTTTAGACCGCTGGACCACTCTGCACCAGCCCTCTTTTTTCTAATATGATTCCAAAATGTTTGTAGATGCTTTTTTATTTTTTCACATATTGATTACCACAACTATCTTCCTTTTATACTTCCAGCATATCGGCTTAATTCTATTCAGTATGTTCAAAACTTAGCAGCAAGTGTTCATACACTTACCAAATGCACTGCACACATTACAACTATTTCCTAACAATCTAACTACTACTTCTAACTGATAATTCTTCTTCTAACCTACAATCTGATCTGGTGACAACTCTCCACACTATTTTTTGCAAGTGATCAGATTGGATTTGCGTGTGCAAACATGGGTCCAATCTGTTTGCATGGGTTGCTGTGGTACTGATGTATGTGTCAGTCAGCATGCTGTTGGCGTGGCTTTCGTTTGAAGCAGGAGAGATGAATGGACGTCTTCTGTTACTCTGGATTTGATAAGGCTATTGTTTGACACATTGTGAGTGGTGCATAGGAAACACTGTAATCCATTGAAATAAGTGTCAAATAAGCATCCAGATAAGCATCTATTTGAAGCCACCTATAAATGTGTTTTTTGGCTGTCTAGACTATAAAAAATCTGGATAAAATCTAAAAGTGCCAGAAATCATATTTGGGGTGGAAGTCTGAACATGCCCTTTTAGATCCACCATGTGATGGGAGCCATATGAACCAGGCCATGAATCTTATTTACTTCACCTGCCAGAGATTTAATGGGTAATATGATGCTGACTAGTGTACAACCAAACAATTGGGTATGAAATGGGTTCATTATAGTCGGGAATGAATTTGCTGCTGCCTTTCATTTGCTTGTGGAGGAGACTGCTATTTGATATTTGACCTGAATCTCTTTACGAGTAGCCAGACCCTCCTTCTAAATCCAGACGGCAGCAGTCCAGCGGAGCTGCTGACCCAGATTGCTGTTACTTAAGAGAGGTTCACTGGTTGACAAAAAGATCTGAAGAGGAATCGGATATTAAGCAAGCCTGATGAACCATGAAAGTAACACCATGCCCTTACTTTTACTGATCATTTTATTAGAAACTATCCTGCCATAGATAATATGTACAAAAATATCCAGTCATTCTGATAAGCAATGTTAATTGCTTAAAATATTTACCCGCTTCTGACACAAATGTTCAGTTGAGCACACTCCTAAATCAAATGTTAGCAAAATTTCATAATGTTAACGTCCAAACAATTTTACAAATGTACAACTTTTAACATTGATAGATGTTAATATGTCATTGGTTTTCAATTATGGTTATAAGTTATCAAAATATTCAGCGTCTGTCTAACACTAAAGCTCAGTGTCAACACAACATTGATGTGTGAAGGATATGACTGTTTTCCAAATAAAATTTAACATCTTTCTAATGTTAGCTCTTGATGTCAATGCAATGGTGATGTTTGCAGGATATGTGACTATGATTTCCCACCAAGATTCAACATTTGCCCAACTTCAGAGCTTGATGTCAATCTAATGTTGTGGGTTTAACAACAAAGCAAGCACTTATCAAAGGAATGGGACGGAGATAAGGTCACCATGTCAAAGGCCTAGTAATATCTACAGAGGTATAAAGCCCTGCAGCATTGGGGTTTTCTGGAGTGATGAAGCTTATTGATGTGTTCAGTCGTGTGTGAATGAATGCCATTAAATACTTCTCACAGCAATGTCCCAACATCTTGAGTAAGGTTACCAGAAGCGTAGGGAGTAAGGACCTTGGCTGGAAAAATTAAGACACCACTTCAGTTTCTGAATCAGTTTCTCTGATTTTGCTATATATATTTGAGTAAAATGAACATTGTCATTTTATATCATAAAGTATGGACAACATTTCTTCCAAATTCCAAATAAAACATTTATTTGAAGAAAATTAGAAATGGCTAAAATAATAAAAAAATATTTAAAGATCTTTCAGAGCTCAAATAATGCAAAGAAAACAAGTTCATATTCATAAAGTTTTAAGAGTTCAGAAATCAATATTTTGGTGGAATAACCCTGTTTTTTAATCACAGTTTTCATGCATCTTGGCACGTTCTCCTCCACCAATCTTACACACTGCTTTTGGATAACTTTATGCCTTTACTTCTGGTGCAAAAATTTAAGCAGTTCAGCTTGGTTTGATGGCTTGTGATCATTAAGTGCTCTCTTATGTTTTTCCCAGAGCTGTATGTAGATGTTAGACCTACTCTTAACTTAAGCTGAATGGTCACCATGTATATCTCAAACTCATATTCTAAGCTAGTTTAAAACACAAAATAAGCAACACCAGTTATTTCAATGTCTTGTGATTTCTTTTTTTTATTGTGAGCAGCCTACTGTCATTAAATTGGGGGAAAACATCCCCTCTTGTGTTCAAAAACATGCATTACATTGGAAACCTCAGCAAGCAGGTTTTGGTCCTATTTTGGAGTTCAGGTGTTTCCTATGTACATGTTATACAAATATACTCTCATTTTTTTGTAAAGCTTTGTCTATTATACAATGTTTAGGTTTATATAATGAGATTGTACAGAATTATAGAGGGAAAGGGGGGAGAGATCACACACAACAAATTAATTAGACTAATTACATGCAGAGAACAACAGCTTTAGACAGAAACCTTCAACTTATTGTTACTTCAGTATATCATATTTCAGTTTATCATCGTATATGAAAAGCACCTGCCGATAACATGGCACAATAGAGTTTTCTCTTAAAAAAACATCCTTCGCGACTGGAGGAAGACCTGTTGAATGGTCCAGGGTGAAAGTGACTTTGGTGCAAAGTATTAAATACAGTGGCATTAAAGTTATCATCATTTTCCCCCCTGTTATTTTCTTTTTATTATTATTATTATTAGTACGCACAGAAAATGTCCAGTCCTCCCTGTCCATGCTCCCTCTTTGATTTTTTTTTATAAATACAAATTTTTACATTGCGCTAAAAAAGGCCTAGTCCACACATTTGTAAACACTCACATTTTTGAGGCCCACAGGTCGGACAGAACACTGGCTTTACTGATTTCACGACACGTTGAGAAACTGCTCAAAATAATGACAAACACTCCCATAAATGACAAATAAACAAGAAATAAAACCGATAAAATGATGTTAACCCTTGAAAAAGGCCTGTTAGTATTGCTTGTCATGTGCTGAACATGTATGTACTCCTGGAGGTGTAACACAGAACGGTAAAACTTCCACAAAAACAGCTCTTCAGCATTTAAAAAGAATAGTCTATTACTAGACCGACTAAAAAGCCTGTTAACCAAAATATCTATACAAGACCATTTAACATATTTAACTAGGCTTGTATTAATATTTAAGAGCTTGTATCTTGACTTTTAAGATCTGTATGGGTTTATGGACCAAACACAGTCTAAATTCATTTCCAAATGGGATTTCCAGACTTTTTTATCCCTTAGAATTCAACAGGATGTTTATGTTACTGCACCTTTAAGACAGATATACACATATCAAGCATAACATTATGCCAACCTCCTTGTTTCTACACCCGATATTTTTTTCCAGAGCTCCACTAAGCTTATAGGAGCACTTTGTAATTCTATAAATATTACAGACTTTATTTTCCTTCTTTCACCCTGTTTGTCAGAAACCCACAAGACTGCAACAGAGCAGATATTATTTGGGAAGTGCTTAGTGTAAGTGTGTTGCACAGCCAGTGTTGCTGGAGTTTTTGTACACCTCATTGGCATTGTTGGACCGAAAATAGTCCATCAACATTCTGTGGGCTGAACCCTGTGACCATTGATGAAGGACTTAAAATGACCAGGACTAATTAAGGTTATGTTTTTTTACTTTACTTTTACATAGCAGAGCAGCTAGGTACGTGTGTCTTAAGGTCCAACCCCATTTCACCCCTTGGCCCTACCTCTTACCCCTACCCCTCTGTTTGCATGTGCACACCAAGGGCTAGGGGTGTCCTAATTCTTGTCAGGCTGGAAGGGTAGGGGAAAAGGATAGGGCTTGTTAGCCCTTCATACGGAAATATTTCAGATGCACACTTTTAACTGAGGGATATGAGAATCTCTGGTAAGATGGTGGAACAAGCGACCAAAGAAACCCACAAATGTAAGCATTTTCCTTGTTAAAAGTGACGGTTAGCTCTATATTGCCACAGTTCAATGTGTAGTTTCAATGTTTTATGGCCGAATTCTTTATAACAAGCATAAAAAAGTAATAAAATAAAAAGTAACAAGCATAAAAAAGTAATAAAATAAAATTAAAGCTAATTTCAGGACTTAAGGAATGGACAATAATATTTAATTTCTGCACCATCTCCCCCCTTTCTGAATACACACAATGCTCTAAAGTTAACTAGTTAACCAGCAGCTAGTGCTTAAAGGTTTGTCCCAATTCTCAGGTAGTGGTGGATTCTTATAAGTTAAAAAAGAAGAAGAAGGGGTAGGGGTAAGTTGTAGGGCCAACAGGTGAAATGGGATTGGGCCTCATAGACTGGGCAGTGAGTGAACACAGTGTTTAAAAACTCCAGCAGCACTGCTGTATCTGATCTACTAGTACAAGCACAATGCAGACTAACCACCAACATGCTAATGCCACTGCTGTTCTAAGAATAGCTGCTCTGTGGTGGTATTTTATGCAGAGAAACAGAAAGTCTACAGTCTGTAATTATAGAACTACAAAGTGAATATAGAAACAAGGAGGTGGTCAAAATGTTACGCTTAATTGGATGCCCTGTATTTCAAGGAAACATAATAAAATTATTGTCTGTGGTAATCTACCACATGCTACACATGCTGCAAACAGAATTAAAAAATATGTATACAAGTTCAAATATGTAAAGTATTTTAACAGTAATAATAATGAGGATTTCTGGATTTAATGTGAATTACACACAATTACACTTTCTCTGTAATTTTAAATAGGTTAGGTTTTAACTACCATTTCCAAATGAACTCATAAGTCCTACTTATCCCCTTATAAATTAGCTGTTATCGCAGGGTAGAGTGTCAATAATTACTGCTAAGCAATGGTTTAACAGAACCATAACAGAAGTAATAATATTTCATGTTTATATTTATGACTATGTTTTTTCTGCAATTATAACAGACCAAAACGGGGCAAATGACTTCCATTAGAATAATCATACAAAAACTTTTGTGTCTTGTTAACTGAGAAATCACACTTATCCCCTAATAAATGTGCCACTATTGCAGGGTATACTGGCATTAACTACTAGTAAGCAATGGCTTGATATAGTAAGTAGAAGTAGTAATATTTTATATTTATATTCCTGACTTGTGGTTTTCTGCAACTGGTTCAAGAAAAGTGGCGGAAATGACCTCCCTTCAGCGAGTTCTAGCATGGCAGTGACCAAGAATAGTGTGAAATATACATGCAAACAACAGTTTATGAAGGACGTATTGATCAGTGTAGCTTCTATGGCACACCCTTAGGACTACATGACTT
This sequence comes from Astyanax mexicanus, assembly GCF_023375975.1. NCBI lineage: Eukaryota > Metazoa > Chordata > Actinopteri > Characiformes > Acestrorhamphidae > Astyanax > Astyanax mexicanus. Next base: position 32,078,037 of record NC_064419.1, on the reverse strand, counting down.
AACAGACACTGTTAGGACCACTTAATAGCCTGAATGAGTGTGTATGTAATGTGACGGACTGCTCTATAACTACTACACAGGTTTAAAGTACACTGAAATTAATGCATTAGATGCAGCCAGCAACTTCAGTCAGCGGTCAAACCAATCCTATCCTTATATAAACTGTGTTTATGTTTATGGCACAGAGAGTGATAGATTTTTCTCTTTTTTATGATTGAAAAGATGACCCAGCCAGAAACAAATACACAGAGTCAGTATCTGCACACCTAGATTAAGCCTAAACCAAGACAATTAATCTCATCCTATATTCATTTAGTAAATAACATTCATCTACCCTAAACATTGGGGTAGGGATTTTTTTTGTCTAAAACTAGGCTTAATCCATGTAAAGGAGGGTGTTTAAGAAAGGCAGGATTTCTAAATAGTCTAGACTTGATTTCTGTAACATCTAAGCACAAAAACACAGTGTTTCCAATCAGGAATTAAGCCTAGTCTTAAAACTATACATCTCTTTCAATGGAAAATCTCTATTTAAAATGTTGTTCAGTCCAAGACTAGGCTTAATCCCTGTCTGGAAAACTGAGCCCATCTCTACCACTTACACGAACCTCAACAAAAAGATGCTTTCAAGAATCTGAGTTATTATTAGTCTAAGACAAAAATACTGGATTGTCTAACACACTGTCATTCACTAAGAGAAGCTTAGATGGTCATACAGTACTGTGCAGAGGTTTAAATACATAATCAGATGATTTACAATGATTAATCCCAGCAATATAAGATTTTTTGCTATTTATTTACTCTAACATTAGTGATTTACTCAGGAAATAATAACTTACTGCTCAGATTAGAAGCTTCTCATTCTAGGTTCTAAAACCTTTTCACAGTACTCTTTAGTAATGCAAACCACACACAGCTCACCCAGTGATGACGTGAGGCAGGTCAGGTGATGAATCATACATAATCAGAATTGTTTACAGTGGTGGTGAATGGAATAGGACATCTGAACCACTAAAATATCCCTTATAGAAAGTTATTTCTCTTAATGGATACGAAAACTAATGCATGAGACTCTTCTTGTTCTTATAGTTTTGGTCATACAATCCATTTATTGTGGAGGGATATATGCAGGGCAAAGCTGAAAAAAGAAAAATCGAGACCAAATAAATGTTTATTAGTCACGTACTGCCACTATAACCATCATCATAAATCCACATAAAACTCATGTGCAGGTTCACTGGTGGGTTTGACTAGTGAATAAAATTGCTATATTTGTGTAGTACTCATGGCTCATCTGCTGCTATTCACCACCACTGTAAAGAAATCAGAATCTAATTTTCTCTACAATGAATCACAATTTTATCCTTAACCAAACCAAGCTATGGCTGTTTTAATCTCAAACATGAAATCATGCAGAATCCTGTTTTAATTTATCTGGTAACGGAGAAATCCTGCTTTTGACAAAAACACCCACCCCAAAAACTGACTTTTAGATACTTACTGATCTATAAAACATCCTGTATGCTGCACCCAATCCCAACAAACAAAACTATAAACAAAACCCCAAAACCAAAAGAACAAAAATCGAGCAAACCAAGTGTCAATCAAACCCACTATCTCTGACGCTCTATTGGCTGGTACTAGGGCTAGAAGGCTTTCTTCTCCAGGCGGTCCAGGATGGCCTGGATCTTCTGCACAGCCTCTTTCCGAGCGTACCGGACGCTGTCCTGGCCGTTGGTTTCCACTGAGTCCAGCTCCAGCAGCTCTTTGGTCAGCAGCTCCTCCAGGCAGCGGTAGCTTCTGTCCGTCTTTTTGCCAACAAACTCATCCACGTCCTCTTCGAGCAGCTGGACTCTGGCCAGGACCTGCTGGACTCGAGCCAGGCTGGGGTTATCGCTGAAGGGGATCGTCGTAGGGGTAGAGCTTGCTGGAGGCGGGTCATTCGGCGCTGGTTTGGGTTCTGGGCCGCCTTTCACGCCTCCGCCACCAGAGGCTGCTCTGTTGTAGATCTGAGGAGGGGCGCTGTACTCAGAAGGTTTGGGCTGGCCCGGGTTCGGGTTTGGGGTGTTGGGTCGAGGTTTGGGGCCCGAAGCCTGGTTTCGAGGATGCACTGGCGGACCGGGATATGGAGGTTCCTGGGTAAATTTGAGAAGACAACATTTATTCTTTTTTATTTAAATGTTTTACTGAGCACTGTTTAAATATCAATGACTTTTTAATACTAAATATATGAACAAGAATAAATGTAATTAACGTGGGCAGAGATGAATATATCATTTATTTTTATTTTTAGGGGTGGTACTGTGATTTATCTTTGCATTTTAGGTGACTATACTACTATACTATTTCTGAATAATTCATTATGCAATAAGTTGTAACTGTGTTACTGAACAGGATAAAATACCAGTAATAATATATTTATTGGTGCCAGTTTTAAAGAATTTAACAACCAATATTCTTCAGTGCAGGTTTACCCTATTCATTTCATTAGCGCCATCATGTGGAGTAATAAAGAAGTAACTTTTGTAAGTCAAATTGAGGGGGAAGTCTTAAAGAGTTTAGAGTGCCTATGTTTCAATAAAGGATCATTGATATTTGATGACACCTGTTTGAACTTTTTTGAAATGTATGGCAGGCCTGAAATGCAGGGATAGATGTATATTAACAAAGCAAACTGAGTTGAGCAAACAATACATGGAATCTCTTTGGTTAATATAGTTTGCAATTAAATAATTGTAAAAGTAAGAAACTCTCCATTTTAAGTTATTTTTGTGCATTTTCCTCCCTCACTGTATTAACTTTTACTGATTTGCAGTTGACTTTCTTTTAAGTATCAGAGTGTAAAGCTTTACAATAGGAGAGCTGAGTTCTATTACATAACCAGCTTTAGGACACTACAGTGTCACTGAGGGTCAGATGGACTGTGCTTTCTTTAAGCTGGAGTTCCTTTAAGCTATTCCTGTGTGTGTGCGCGTGTGTGTGTGTGAGAGAGAAACAGAAGGACTTGAAAGGCTTGAAAGACTGTGTACTGAACTCTCTGCTTGAGTACAGCACCTCATCTGACCTAAGATATCTTTGGCTAGCCCACACGTTTAGATGTGTAGAACATGTGTGTTGGAGTTTATGGTCTTGAGGAAAGCATGCAATTAGGCCTAACTGTGGTGATACACGTATTGAAGTGATGATTGTACCTTTATTTATGAATTGACTATATTTTTCTGACTTAAAACAGTTTTAAGTGACCACTGCTTGCACCTATATTTGGTAACCGAAGCAGTAACATGTTCAATAGTTATTTAACCCTGTTTAGCAAAGTTATACTCTTCCTCCTTTTAATGAAGATGATATTTCGAAACACAACATTCATCACTTTATCATTTCTAGAAACCCTCAGTCTGACCAAAAACAGAAAAATAGAAATAGAGGTGACAAATCATTTGTGTTTTATCCTTTCCCTGATTAAATAAAACAACATATCAATAAAACATATAACATCTGTAAAAAACTAAGGTAAACAACACAGTGCATGCAACAAGATTAAAATCTTTGTTCATCTTATTTCATACAGCAGTAAAAAAAATGGTAGCAACACCCTTGGAAGCAATCTGTGATGCCATAACTCCACCCTTCGAAACAACTACTGAGCATCACCTTAGCAACCACCTACTATACAAAACAACAAAACAGCTTTGAAACAAACTAGCCTAAAGATACTACTGTAAAGCAACAAGAATAGAAGCTAAACATAAAAATCATGGTTGCTCACAAAAAAGCACCAGAGACACAAACACACAAGTAAACATACATTCCAATACTACAGTTCCATTCTGTGGTTCAGAAAATTCACATTTGTGAGCCTGATTTTAGTCAGTTTGACACACAGACCAGAACTGAACCTAAACCCACTCTTTGCTGACCATCAATGCTATAAAATGACGAGTTAATGTACAGACAGCTTGGATACCTTATGTTCATATGGAGGTGGCGCAGGCCCCTGCCAGGGTGGAGGATGTGGAGGTCGGACGTGGTTAGCATGGTTAGCGTATGGCCCGTGAGCTGGCTGGGTGCCAGGCTGCCACTGCTGTTGAGGCTGTGTTGGCCCATATCCGCCTGAATGGGGCCAGGCTTCAGGCTGGGGCCTTGAGTGCATGGCCTGCTGGGTGGGATACCCAGGGTTGGAGGGGCATCCATCTCCATAGTGTGGGTACGAATTAGGGGGATATCCAGGACCCTGCAAGAACAGTGAACAAGAACAGAGGCTGTACTATTAAACCTTAAAAACGTATGTGTTTAGCTGGCCAGTCATATCAAAAGCTGTGACCTTTACTATACGATATAACGAATGATACCACTAAAAACATGAGCAAACATAAAAGGTTAAATAGTGGATCATCACCTACCCCTTGGCAATGCGGTACAGCATAGGGAGGCTGAGTAGAATTCCCCGCGGGCCGATCAGCGCAGCCCTGATTATGATACTGAGGTGGTTGCCGTGGAGGAATCTGCTCACTGCAGTAGAACGGATTGGATGGGTGCATCATATTGGCTGAGTACTGTCCTGGATTGTACACCCCATTGGGATAGCCTGACATTGCCTGAAATAAAGGCACAGCAGTTTGATTTTCATAAAAAGTATATATACCAAACACCTTTAATACTCTAATATAATTAGTATTACTCTAATACAATTAATCTACTATGAATCTGCAGTCTGTGTAATTTTAACAGTATGAAGGCAATAATTGTAGCATGATTTTATGTCAGTATTAATCAGTGCATTAGTCAGTGTATTTTTTTTTATCCAGTGTGAATCTGCAAAAAAACTTTAAGCACTGTGTTAAGACAAGAAGGAAGATGTGGTACTGTACCTGGGGATTGTACGGTGCTTGTCCATTGACCTCTGCTCCAGAGGGGTATGTGTTACTATACGGTCCAGCAGTATGCGAATGAGGGTACCAGTAGTTTGGTGGATAGCCACAATATGGATTAGAGTCCTGCCGTAAAGCAGAAATTACATGATGTTAGTCCTATAGTAGTTGTCACCACTATATTAGTGGTTCACCATATGGCTGAATTGAAGAAATAATACAAATTATTTTGTAACATTACTTTTACATTAACTGTACATATGTTTATCCTTCTCTAGCCCATATTATAAGCTGCCTCTTGTTTTCTCCTCAATGTTGGTACATCATTAAGGCTGATGCCACTACTTGCATGGCAATTTCCCATATTCTGCGAATTTTCCTTTGTTTGTTATGATGTTATTTTTGTTCCTGCTATCTCTTTTCCCTGTTTTTTGCTTTTAAACCCTGGCTATTATTCTTTCACAGCAGGATGATTCTGCATGACAGCATGGGACTGTTCAGCCTTTAAGGACTTATGGACACCACTTTCATCAGTACTAATATTTAGCATGTGTTCTGCAGTTACTCAGATTTTTATAATACATGACCTGTTTTTACAATAAGCACAAATTGAAATAATAAAGTACTATTTGACCACTCATTCTGCAGTCACTTTTGGACCCAGATCTCTGCAGAGCTGCTCTATGACAACATTTGCTGTAAAGAATTGAAATTTATTTTAAGTGTGACTGTTTTAATCAATTAAAAAACAACGAAGCCGACATAGTAAAGGTTTCTTTATGCTAACTGTATAGAAATAAAAATAGGTATCAGATCTGAAAGGCATTATTTCAGTACAGAACAGAAGCACTCAGGAAGCTTTGGTTCTCCAACACTGAAGATAAGGTGCACTTAGGTTACAACTTTACCAGTAGTGTAGGGATACATTTGGTAAATTCTGACAGTATTATATCGCTGCTATGCAGAAAATGGGATAATTTAGGATATCCAACTTTTATTAACAACCCAAACACACTAGCAAACCTAGCTATAGCTAACTGCTTGTATAAAGGCCACCTAATTTTACGCAATAAGTCCTGTTTCTCTAGATAACCAACTTGCTGACCAAAGCCAGCAATGGCCGGTCTGATAACTTATTCAACTAAACTACAAACTTAGGCAATAAAACGAACATCTCTCTGCAAAGTAAATCAGGGTTGTATATTTATGTGAGCTAGCTAACTACATAGAAAACACACTAGGTTAACATGTCAACGCTACTACAGTTTAAGTGAAGGTTAGTAACTGAAGTGCTGGCAATAGCTGGTAAGAGATGCTATGCTAAAGCTAATTGAATAGGACGGCACAGTTTGCTCAAAGTCAGCTGCGTAAACTTTTACACAAAGTGAATTAAAACCGTGTATTATTAAGATGCATTTGTATTAAATGTAAATAAAACGTTAAGCTGCTTCTGTATGAATGATACACTGGTGTCAAACACAGCTTAGCTTAGCGTAGTTTAGCTTAGCTTAGCTTAGCCTAGCCTAGCCCCGGTTCTTACCATCGCTCCGCTCCAGCTGCTCTCCGGGTTGTACCCGGGGCTCCAGCCCGCTTTCGGCTGCTGCATGTGCCGCTGCTGTTGCAGTAGCCACGCCGCCTCCCCGCTTCTCTCCGCTCCGGCTGAGTCGTAGGCCATCCACTGCTAACAGCACGTTATTGGTATTAATATGATTATTTTTATTATTACTAATTCATTAACCCATCATTCTCGCCATCGTGTCGGGTGTAGCTGCAGTGTGACTGAATCTGCGCGGTGCTGTAGCCTGACCTGAGCAATTAAATATTTATTTAAATCTTATAACGTATTCATATATATATTTTTTATGGCAAAAATTATTGTAAAAGCGCGTTACTGATATCCTTCTTTAGCTCTACAGTTCAATTAATTAAACATATTCACGCATAACAGCAAAGTGCTGCTGACTGTCACAGAAAAAAGCAAGCAGCCAATCACAAATAGGGACAGGAATATCTAGCCAATCACAATGTGCACAAAAACGAGCTAGCCAATCACAAGCTGGGTTACAATGTACGTTGCTTTATATGTATTTTAATCAATCGAATCGAAGCATTAAAAATATAATATAACTCTTTGCTTTTGAAAAAATTAATTGGATAAAATATTGTAAAATATATTTTCTGCATAAATAATACAAATCCCAAGGATAAATGACATACTTAAAATTATATATTTGTTATTCCGTGATATTTCGAGATATGTTTAGATGTTAAGATGTTTCTGTGCCTTGTCAGGGGTACAAAATGTATTTATAAATTTGAAATACAAAATATATTGATACTCTTTTTTTTTAGAGAGTTCTATATTATAAAGTAAACGATATCTTATTTTATGTATGATTATGATTTTGTAAAATCAAAATTAGTTTGTTTATTTTTTATCTGTAACTATAATTTCTGTCATAAGCTCTGATTCAACATTTAATTGTTAAAGTTACTGTATTTTGACAACCTTGTTCTTGAGACGGTAGCTTCCAAATCAGTTGGAGTGAAGCAAAATGTAAAATACAGCTAAAGGATTAAACAGAAATAGATCACAAACATAGTAAATGAACATAAATAAATAAATAAATAACAGTTACAAAGGAAATAACAGATAAAATCTCTAATAAATAAATACGTGGGAAGAAAGCACTACAAAATAAAAGCATAATAATTAAAATAATTATTAAGCTTATAGATAAATGATAAAAAAAAATGCATGGTGCGTTTAAATTAACATTACATATAAATAAAACTGCAAAAAAAATCTCAAAAACGAATATAAAACATATCTTTTGTAAAAAGATTTGTTTTATAAAATGCGAGTGGGCCCTTTAAAGGGGTGAGCGTGCCCCGGAAGCTGTGCTATAAGAGCGCTGCTGCTGTAGTTAGTTTGGGTGCCAGGAGGTTTGATATCACACTGTCTCTAGGTTTTTTGTGCTTTAAACTCCCCGCATGTCTGCAGGATGAATTACATGCCAGGCACCGCCAGCCTCATTGAGGACATCGACAGTAAGTTAAAAGCTCCGCTGGGCTTTACTACCCAGCCTAAAGCCGCTGGAACTCCAAATAGCTGCGTTGTAATTGGAATTGTTCGGTCCACCTTAAATGGTGCAGTGATTATATTCTGAGTCCAGCTAGCACAGTAATGTACCTGCTGCCCTATTTAAGGTGGAGTGGAAATTTAAAGCAATTAGCTATCTTAAACTTTCTTACTGCTAAAGATAATCTAAGTGTGTTTAATCTTGCGTTTCTGACCACGAACTGTGTACAATTTATACATATTGTATTTTTTTTCTCTACACCTCATTCCTCCCAAGATGAACCTGGAGGTGGTCTTCAGGGTTTGGGCCATTAGATAGCTAGCTAGATCGCTAACAACTACAACCACTTAAGTACTTGCAAATTAAACCTTTATAGACTTGCTAAAATGCTAAAAGTTAAATATAACACAGCTGGAGCTGGCGAACATTGAACTAGCTCTTTATGAATTCTTAGGATGACATAACAAATCCAAGGAAGGCTGTTTTGTGTGACTTATTTTGCCAGTTTTGTTGTTGCATGAAACTGTATAAATGTCTTTTAAGCAAATAAGCTTTCTGTCTGTCTGATCTGTTTTTGTTTTTCTTCCAGAAAAGCACCTTGTTCTGCTCAGAGATGGGAGAACACTGATTGGGATCCTCAGAAGTATAGATCAGTTTGGTAAGTAGATCCAGTGTTCAGTGAAGTAAAATAACAGATCCAAGTGAACCACTCAGTATGATCAGTATAATATATTTATATGTACACCAGTGTTTCCCACTGAACTGACACCCATTAAAATGAGCTTACTAAAGTTCCTCAGAGTTGGATTAAGAGGCGTTAGGTGTGCTTGGCAGTAGTTGGACATCGTTTAAGTTGTTCCATGCTTCACTTTTATTCGATGCCCTTTCACAATGAAGTGGTAACCTGCCTTTAGCATGGATGCACTGATCTATATTATATGGTACATCTATTTTAAAACTGCTTGAGGGTGCATAGAATATAAAGCCATGGTGCTAACTACCGAATAACAAATGATCTCACTGCATTAGCAGCACGGTCAGTATTTGAAGTTTATTTGCATCAGTATTGTTCTGCCCATCCTTGTCAGTTGTATGTTATTCATTAACAGGTTGTTAATATTTGATCTCTGTTCTCTTTAACAGCAAATTTAGTTTTGCATCAAACAGTGGAACGTATCCACGTTGGTAAGAAGTTTGGAGACATACCCCGAGGGATCTTTGTTGTCAGAGGAGAAAATGTTGTCTTACTTGGAGAAGTAGTAAGTTTACACAGTTTTTGTTTATTTTTCTTTCTGGAAATGTTTCCATTAAAATAAGATTAAGCAAAATGAGTCATGGTATTAAACATAAGCCTTGTTTGTTGTTGCTAGGATTGACAGGCTTTAGAGAATGCTGGGGAAATATCAGTCAACCTAATGAAGGGCTATAGTGTGAATAGTACCTTGGTGTGTAACACAGTACCTGCATTAAGGGCCAAATACCTGGCCAAGGATTAATTCTAGTCATGGACTCAATGGAAATTTAAAATGTAAAAGGTAAATAAGAGAAACTTGTTAATGTTAAATATTAACACCCTGCTGTGGGAAATTTGGGAATTATTTTGGTACCAGGGGTTGAGCTTACCTTTAACCTTTTAATACGGTGGACTGACCAAATCAGTGTGGCTGCATTGTGCGCACTTTTTTTTTTTTTTTTTTCCCCACAACTATGATCTGGGTGCAATAAACATGATGTAGAATAATACTATTTTATTGGACGGGTAAGGAGGAGAGCTGAGATGTGTTATGAATGAGGGGAATTTAAGAAGCATGTTTTATTGGAATTTAACCTACACTCTCCTGTTTGGATTTGTTTATTGTCTGCTCTGTAGGACCTAGATAAAGAATGTGATCAGATCCTTCAGAGAGTTTCCATTGAGGAAATTCTGGAGGAGCAGCGGGTGGAGCAGCAGGCAAAGCAGGAGTCTGAGAAGCGGAAACTACAGGCAGTAAAGGAGCGAGGCTTGTCCATCCCTAAAGCAGACACATTGGATGATTTCTGAGACGCCTTTAGGTTAATTTTTTTTGCTTGTTTTGTTTTCAGTTTTAGTGAGTATTACACACGTGACCTTCAATGAATGCATCACAGAAGACTGTGATCATGACCGTTTTTGTTTTTATGTAAGTCATGCTCTGCGTGACCATTACCATCTTTTCCTTTACGGCCGATGGTGCCGTATTGAAACTGAAGATGGACCAAACGGAAGCACTTGGCCTGCTGGCTTTTATTTTGAACTTTGTAGAGAAGAATAATGGAACCTTAAACTCAGTGTTTGTGTCGTTGAGGTGATGTTATGGTGGCGTTTATGTTGGTATGCTATGTTAAATCACGCTAAACAGCACTGAAGATATTTTTGTTCTATTAAACCTATTTTGTACTGAATAATATTGAGTGGTTTCCTTTGTGCGACAAATGATTTGTGAAATGCAGTCTGTTCTTGCCTGATTGCATTTTATTAACCACCTTTCCAGTTCTTTACTTACCTTAAGGGGAGCCAGTTTACATGAAAACAAAATATATAAAACTAACCTTTTCTATAATTGTATGATGTTGGGTTGAGAATATTTTAAGAGAAGCATTCAATTCCACACTTATGTTGTGACTTTTCAAGTACTTCTCCAGCGTTACTTGCTAGCTTGCAGTGTCTGTGTAATTCCCTCATTTGCCTTATGGTGTCGCCAAATACTGAAAACAAGTTATGTTTTAGAGAAATGTACCAAACTTAATCTTGTTCACAGTGGTGGTGAATGAAATCGTATCAAACTAGTTTACTGGCTTTAAATGCCCCATCACAAATACATTATGCAGATACACCTAAACAAAACCAAAACAGACTTTGGGACTGTTAAGGATACATAGTGATAAACAACACGGTCTTAAAATGTTCTCTGGAAGTGCTACCACCAGCATCTACTTGTGGTGTTCAGTAAAATGAAATACTGTGTTATGGCAGTGAAAGCAGCAACTTTCTACCTGAAGAGTTGTGTGTGTGATTTTTGTAGCACATGGTGTTTTAATTTTACAGAGGGCATGCAGGTTTTGGGGTCCCAAAGTCTGAGAGATTTTCTTTTAAAATAAGTAATGCTAAAGCTATTAAAATAAAAAGCTGTATCAGACCTAATAGTAAGGTGCAACATTTAGAACAGTGAAGGGGAGAACGTGGCAAACTAATAGCAAAGCTACTAGTGGTGCAAAAAATATATACTGTGAATTTAAAAACAAAATAAATGCTACCAGGCTGCTACAAACAAGAAAAAACAAGATGCAGCCTGTGCCAGTAAAGGAAACAGTGATGCTAAATATAAATTAACACTACTTGGCAGCTTGACTGTGTCAATAGTCCAAATTTAAATTGACACATAGCTAAACACATTCTTACATTATAATCTCTCAATTTTAATATAACAAATTGCTCTGTTTATTTTATTTGGCTACAATAAATTATTTGGCTACAATTAAATATATTTTACGTTTCTATTTAAAATATTAAAAGCAACTGTTTTAAACAATTACTTTCTATTGTGGTGTTTATTAATTCAGTGTTGTAGTACTCAACATTTCTTAACCATTTCAGGCCCTGCATCCATTACAACAGACATCATGTATTTTCTTTATTTCTAAATGTTTTGTTGCACACACAACTATTTGAGAGCTGTTGTTCATTAGAATAGACCATGAACCAGCCAATGAACAAGTTTATAAACCAATGAAACAGTAACTTGGCCCCGCCCACTGCACTGGAAAAAAAATGTAAAACTAGAGCCATTGAGGCAAAGTAACAGTTAAGTTTTTCTTTAATTACGCTATTTTTTATTTTTTTAAACTTTTTTTTTACTGTTTAGGAGTGGTTTATTACATACAAGGTCAATATGAAACAAAATATTAACAAAGGCCTACAATGCAATGGAAATAAAAAATAAACTGATTAAATATTTTAGTTCACTGGATTTATTTGCTGTATAAATTTCATAGTAAAATTTTAGAGTCTTCTTTTCTGTGCATTACAGACAGAAATAGCATTCTTACATTTCTTTCCACCACTGGAGCCAATTTAGGTCTGAACGGGTTAACAGGCCGTTCAGTTAAATCGAACTACAAATTCTGTCTCGTGATGGCGTCATGCACGCCCATCCCACCAATCCGCAACGACATGTACGCTGGGGTTTGTAGTTTTTTACATTTCAATCTGTCCCGTTAAAACGGCATTGTAAAACGTCTTGGTATCGTACTGTTATCGTAGCTTAAGCGCGTCCAATGTTGTTAAACGACGGCATGGCAAAAACACGAGCTTATATCGACATTAAAACGTGATACAAAATGTCCCTATGGCGGAACAGTTGAAGTTGTTAAAGGTAACCAGCAGGGGGTGCAGTTCTGCGCTTCGCTTTTTATTATTATTATTATTCCCTCCTCCCCATAGCGGGACTGAATGCGGAGAACATGGCAACCGCTCCACATGCCCTAACCCCGCTGTAGGCCCACACACACACACACACACACACACACACACATTCACACTCACTTACACACACACCGACGGCTGGCAGCTTTCATTCGTATGTTCGGACTGGTGTGTGCCACTTTATTATTCGCTCGGGGAGCCGCGGGGAATGCTGCATGTGAGAAGCGGAGCGAGTGAGCCGCGCGTTGGTGAGGCACCGCCGGGAGAGGGAGCACGCCTGCAGCCGGGGGGCAGCGTTCCGAGGCCGGTCAGCCAGGCTGGGATCCACCGCGGGGGCCGGAGCTAGCTTTCTAGCTATTTTCCTCCTTCTTCTTCTTCATCATCATCATCCTCCTCTTTTTTTCTTCCTCCCTGGCATGCATCATCATCATCATCATCATCACCCTCCTCATCACCAGGAGAGGATGTAAAGCTCATCCTTGTTGCTTCCTCTTCCACGCACAACAAAACCTACAGCACATTTCTCCCCCGTTTTAATGGGACTTTTAGTATTATTTTAATTATTTATTATTATATTTTTTTCTTTTTTTGCATTTGGGCAATGCCACCCCTACGCGTTTTGTGCGGCGAACTACACGGACAGAGCGTGATCGCAGGTGTAAACGTGTAAATGTAAAATGCACGGCCTTTAAATCGCCCTGTTTTATGTGAAACGGGAAAATAGCAGGATAAAGGAGGGCTGGGAGGAGCGAGGAGCTCTTGTCGACTTTTTTGCCCCTTTTTTGCGCCTTCCCAAAGGCAAATATCGGAGTGGATTTTTAATGGAGCTGGAGAATATCGTTGCAAACACGGTACTCCTGAAAGCTAGAGAGGGTAAGTGATGCTCGTTTTGTGCTCAAATCCCCCCTTTTTTCCTTTATTTCTCCTCTATTTCACCATAAGAATCGAGCTGCACCTCGTATGATGATGTAATGTGACTTCTGTAAAACACTGATTAGCAGATGCAGTGTGCTGCTTTAAGATACGAGCTTTAAGTTAGCTAATTTTTTTCGAATTTTCCGTTCCACCTTAAATGGTGCAGCAGTTCCATTCTGTTACGAGCGGGCAACTGAGGCACCAGAACGTAACTGCTGCACCATTTAAGGTGGAATGGAAAATTCGAACAAGGCGCTGGAAAACGATGAGTGCAAATAAATAGCGAGCGGGCTATTTTAACACCGTTCTCTTGTCGTGTATCATATTTTATTATGTCAGGCATCTTTAAAAACGCATACAAACGATATCTGAGCTGGAGAACAAAAACACCAACATCCCTTTTCTTAAATAAAAAAGGCCTAATGTGCGTTAATACGCCTTCTTCTTCTTCAGCCACCTATTTGATATGTTAGTTAACCTAGCTGGGTTACAGATAATGTGTGTGTTTCACACTGCTGGCTATCATGTCTCCTGCTTCATGTTCTGAGGCAGATATGGCGTTTTGTGTTTGGACAGACAGACAGACGTGAGCTGGGTGTAAAGATATGGCTTAGTTAGGTTGGCTAACCTAGCCTGTACTTGAATTGAATCATAAGGACACAACCTGGACCCGTTTTCTCTGTACAAAGAAAATGTTGTGTGAGAAATTCACTTCTCGTCGACACCACTGAAGCCACACTAACCACCACTTCCTTTCCTGGTGCCCTGATAGTGCAAGGCCTTGTTCATAACACTTTCATTACATTTAGAGGGGAAGATGACCCACTCAGTTAAGCTTAACCCTGTGTTTGTGTACATGTGTTTGTGTGTGAGAGTTTAGTATGTATGGAAATATTCTGGAATTAATGACATTTTATTTCAGCATAAAAGCCATACCACACTCAGGTGTATGTAGCAGTGTGTGCTAATTACACCCAGTTCTAAGTAACAGCGTGTACTACAGCTCTGTAAAATAGGAAAACCACTTAAAATTACGAGTTTCTGCGATTTTACCAAATTAAAAAACCTCTGGAATATAATCAAGAGAAAGAGGATGATGACAAGCCATCAAACCAAGCTGAACTAGTTGAAATGGCATAAAGTTATCCAAAAGCAGTGTGTAAGACTGGTGGAGGAGAACAAGCCAAGGTGCATGAAAACTGTGATTAAAAAAAAACAGTGTTATTCCACCAAATATTAATTTCTTAAAGTTTAAAGAGTTATGATATTAACTTGTTTTCTTTGCATTATTTGTTATTGTTATTATTATTGAAATCACTGCCCCTTTGTTAGTTAATTTGACCATTTCTCATTTTCTGCAAACACATGCTCTAAATGCCAATATTTTTGAGTAGCAAAATCAGAGAAACTGATTCAGAAACTAAAGTGGTCTCTTATTTTTTCCAGAGCTGTATATACTAAAAATAATCAGGAGAAGTCGATATAAAAAGCGTTTGTTCCAGGTTTTATTATGTTGTTTTACCCATTCATCATTTTTGACATTTTGACACAATATAAAGGACAAGCCAGGTTCAAATGATGTGAAAATATAATACAACAAAAATAGAGATACAAGTTTTTTTTCTGATGATGACAATATTGGCAATTTACAAACTTAAAACTGCATCTCATTTTCACAATGTAGCAACTACAATCTCTCTCTTACTCACATAACCTAAATATTAGGTTTGTTTGAATAAATGACGAAAAAAAATCTAAGTACTTTTTTATCCATACGATTTAATCTTTAATCACAGAGGAAACAAGTCTTGGCATTGCTTAGTGCATAATGCATTATTCCCGGGCTCTACGTAGGTAGTTTGCTATATTTTACCAGCAGATAAGAAGGTCTGAGTCATTAAGTTATAAATTAAGGGGTTAAATTACGCTGCTTGTACATGTGTGCAAAGAGTCACTCCGTTATTTTTAAATAGCATCTTCACCCTCTTTCAATGCAAAGACCCCATATATTTGGGGTATAGGGACATAGGTCACATGTACATGTATGGCATTTAGCTAACACTTTTACACTTTTAAAGTGATTTACAAGGTTATTCCTATTACAGAGTTGGACCAATGTAGAGTCTTGCCCAAGGCACTCTGATTGGTGAAGCGCAGCATACGCCCTACCTGGATGGGATTAGTTTCTCAGGGGGACATCTGTGAAAAATATTTTACACTTCTACTCAGTGATAAAACTCTTGCATCCAGACTGCAATTGAAAAAACAAGAGTACCAGTGAGTTTTTTTTTTGCTTTCTCAGTCATGAGACCTCATGAGAAACTAATCCCGTCTCGATAGGGCTATAGACACCCAGACCAGGAATTGAACCCCAGTCTCCCACATGATGTAGTAAGTAGCTCACTAGCAGGTAGTGGTGTTATGCACTGTACCACACCAACCACATGTTGGTCACCTTTGCATCAGTTTATTGTGTAAGTTAAATGGGTTGTATCTTGTTTTTTTGCAATGTACACATACTCTATGCACATATATGTGTGTATATATGGTTGTCTATGTCAGAATAAGATTTATAGGCTGAGTGTGTTGACGCACAAGGAATTTGTTTCTGGCTGTTGGTGTCTCTTATTTGACTTACTTCATTATATATTTTTATTATGTTTATGTATATGTATATGTGTATATATATATATATATATATATATATATATATATATATATATATATATATATATATATATATATATATATATATATATATATTAGGGGTGGGAATCGTTTACTATCTCACGATTCGATTCGATTCCGATTTTGGGGGCCACGATTCGATTCAAAATCGATTTTTGATTCAAAACGATTTGAATTATAAAAATTTCTGCTTCTGGCTTATGAATCTTATTGAAAAAAAAAACCCTCCATAATATACACTGGTCCTGGAGCAAGTAATGTGTTACAAAAACAATAAAATGTGCAGGAATGTGGGTCCTCAGTGACAGAGAAATCACTGGGATATCACAATGACGTTAATGAACAATAAATAAATAATAAATAACACTGCTTTATTACCAGGCTACTAGCGGTGGTGTGTAGGTGACGCTGCTGGGCTGATGTGATGATAGCAGTGAAGCGCTAAAGTTCAGGAGCAGCTGCTGATTAACTAGTTAACTTTAAGGTCGTTGTATTTCTTCAGAAAGGGGGCAGGAGGTGGAGAAATTAATTCATATTGTCCATTCCTTAATTCCTCTGTGATGAGGAGCTGAAATTAGCTCTGATTAGCTTATTGTTATTTTTCCGTTCCGCCTTAAATGCTGCAGCCCGCTGCCACCTGTAGCGTTATTTAAGGTGGAACTGGAAAGTTAGCTAGTTAGCTAGCTAACAGTTACTGAAACTAACTACTAGCGATCTTTTTTATGCTTGTTATGAAGCATTCTGCCATAAAACATTAAAACTACACGTTAATCTAATGTAATATAGTGCTTGTTCTGCCATCTTACCGGTGATTCTCAAACACCTACGCTCTGTGTGTGTCTGGAAGATCTCCGTTTGAAGGGACAAGCCCTATCCCCAGGGTTGCCAGGTCCAACAAAAATACCCAGCCCAAAATCAGTCTAAAACCCGCCCCTCAGAATCGATTTTGGGACATTTTAAATCGATTCTGAATCGTAGTAAATGAGAATCAAGATTCTTATGTGAATCGATTTTTTGGCACACCTCTAATATATATATATATATATATATATAGCTGAACTGTTGCATGCTATAAGACAGAAGCTAACAGATATCTTACATTAAAAATTTATTAGACCTAACACACAAGACATATTTGCTACAGGCAAATATCACACCCATATACAAAGTGTGTGTTGAATAAAGCCCGTGTTGTGGGACATCCATAAACCTCAACATCATGTTTCACACATCAGACTAAATAGTCCCAGGTCGCAGCGATGAACAGCTGACCAGCTTAATTAGCTATAAAAGTGTTATAACGATAGAAATTGAAACCCAGCATTAGCAATCAACATTTCATTTATACAAATGTTTATTAGTTTAGTGTAGATCAGCTGTAAAACTTATACAGGCTCATCTCCAGAAAGGTTTCTAAAATAAGGCCTAATTCTGGCTAATGATTGTTATAGATTAGGCCTGTAATCAGTAGTGGTTAACTAAGTAATCATAGTAACAGCTTCCAGCAATGGTAGAAACTCATTTACTGCTGTTTAGAACACTCCAAAAATTGGATTTATTGATTTATTTCATTCAAAACCAGAACAAAACAGTATTCCCACTTGTGAACATTTCTAAACTGTTTTACATGCTGGGGGAATTGAAATCCTTTCCTATTTTTTTTTTGGTGCCCAAACCTTGCAAAAGACTAACAATATTCACTCTTTGTCAAAATGTCTGTTAGTGTGAAAAGCTTATTGAGTAAACATATTTTTTAAATGGCATGATGTTAAAATGAATCGTTTTTTTTTTATGTATTGATACTAAGAAAGATCGGGCACCCTGTATAGTCGTATCTTTTATTTGCTCTGGTCTGAATCAGTTAATGAGTTTTTAAACTTGAAGCATTCATTTGGGACTAGATTTAGTGGTATTTAGGTTGTTTTTTTCCCCCTGTATTCACACTAGAGGATATGGCGATATGATACAAATATCGTTTTACAAAATCCGATATTCATCCTAATTTTTTTCACAAGCAGGCTACACGCACTTGTATCATAATATTCTTTAAAATACCATGAATTAAGTAATATCATAATAGTTATTTTTGTTCAAAATGAGCTGCAAACCATCTAGTTAAACAGCACTAATTACACTTTATGGAATGAAATGTGCACTTGCTCAGTTTGTTGTCTAAGCACAAATGACATCTACACTATACTTAGAGATGCGTGTAGTTTATCAAAATATCAAATTCACCACAATGCAATAAAATATTCATTTTGACCAGCTCAAATTCACACCTGCCCAAACTAATCGCACCAAGTGTAAAAACAAACCAAAGTGTGATGTAAACTAAAAAGTGTAAAAACACCCTCTTTGGTGAATATCACACTTTAGAAATACTTTTTAGCAGCTAACAGTCTTTCAGTTCTTGTTTGCTGATTTTTTTTTTTTACCCATTCTTCTGGTTAAAATTCTTCTAATTTTCGGAGGTTCTTTGGTGGTCTTGCTATTCAGCTTTTTTAAAGGTCCACCTATGTATGACTATGATTTCATTATTGAATATTTAAATCAACCTTAAGTTAAAGTCTCTAGAGATGGTCCAATATGGACTTTGACATGTGTTTAGGATTATTATCTTGCTGTTGAAGCCCATTCTCTTTTCACCTTCATCTTTTTTACAGATGGTGTGATGATCACTTTCAGAATTAGCTGATATTAAATTTAATCCTTTCTTCTCTTCTAACAGTAAAATATTCCATATTCCACATGCTACATGCCCACAGTGTTGCTGTGGGTACTGCTTGTGTTTCTAACTTTTACTATTGGTTCAAAATGATAGAAACAGCTGAATGTGGATTTAAATGCCCTTCAAATGTCCAAAACATTGTCCTTTGAATGTGGAACGGGGATAATGTTTAGTGGGAAAATGTAAAATCTGTTGTAATTGAACACTTTTGGAGAACCAGGCACAGAGTTGAGTGTTACCCATTTAATGTTGTGTTTTTGTCCCCAGAAATTAGTGTAGTGCTACTATTTGACGATTAGTCTACAACAAACATTTGTAGTCTACAAATATTTATAATCAACATTGTCGATTATATCGACTAATCGTTGCAGCCATAATTCTGGTGCTAGTTTTGTGGTGAGGATGCAGGAAATGTTCTGCTGATAATAAGGCCATATTTGTGAAGGTGTCGCTGCACAGTAGAATAGTGCACCATCCTTTCAGAATGTGAATAATCTTCCTGCTAAGATATTTTGCAGTCAAAACAAGAGATGTGGTTTATATTTCTGGCTGTCATATGTGCAGTTCTTGGTGTGACCGTTTTCTTTGTGTACCAGAATCTTAATTTTCACATTTGTTACAGCACAGACTATCTGAAAACTTTTTTTACTATATTATTTTATTTTATAGTTTTCCTTTTTATAAGGTTAAGCATCAGTTATTGTAATATTTAAGGTGTCTGGTAGCTGCTTAGAGGAGTTTGTGGCTGTTAATTGTTGGGACAAGGGTTGAGGAGTCGGAGTATATAATAAAGCTTAGAGATTTCCATCACCTGCCTTTTTCTATTGATAATTGTAAACAAACCACATCCCTAACAAGTTCATAAGGTTCATTGGCAATGGTAAAAGTTGTCTGAAAGCTAAGGCTGGATAATATATCATAAAATTTGTTTTATTCAAAAAAAAAAAAAAAAAAAAAAAGAATAGATACTGATACTGAACATTTTATGTTTTCCACTCTAAAATGTTGCCCAACTTCTCATCTTTAACTGTGTTCCTTCTGGAGATCAGTCCACTGTAAATACAGTACAATACGTTCTCTAATAACAAAACCTTAAACCTCCAAACGTTTTCCAGGAGGATAAATCCCAGGAACTCAGTGATCCAGATGAAATGTCGCAATAAATTACACCACAGTCAATCAGTAGATGTGTTGAGATTAGATTTGGTCCTTCATTTGAACTGAATAGAATACAACGGGGAGAGGAAGATTCCCTTCTGGATGGGCTTCTTCCTCCGTGTTACCCAATGTTAACACTGAGGTCATTTTTGTACAGCATTTGTCATACTGGACTTTATTTACAGTGTGCAGAACATTGTGGAACGAATTGCTGATATTCTGAAGAGCAGTACAGAGATAGATAGGGGAAGAAAGAAAGGGAAGAAAGATTTGTGATTGTAACTGTTATGGGGTTTTGTTTGAGGTCAGAGCGGGTATGGATTTTAGTTCCTAATGATAAGGGGAGTCGTGGGAAAGGCATTCCCAGGAGCAATACAGAGATTTTTCTTACTCAGCCAGGCCTGAATTACATCGGTTTTCCCATCTGAAGTGAGAATGGTGGATGGAGGTTTGTTTGTGGCTGCTCTCACACTGGTTCCTTTCTGTTTAGCTTTCTTTTCTCCTCGCGCTTTTTAAAGGGGCACATTGGCCACTAATTAAAATAGTAGGGTGGGAAAAACCTGGTAAAAAAAGAGAAATCCTTTAGCTTGTGCATCTTAATGTTGTTCTTTGTGGATTTTGAGATGTGCTTTGGATCATTTTCTTGTTTTATAAGGCATCCACTTCCATGTAACACTGCTCGTAATGCAAGCCTAAAGAACAGTCAAACCATGCTGTCTATGACAGTTTGACAGGTCTTCTCTTCATCTTTGTGTGTGTCTATAGGTTTTATACACATTATCTTTCGTTCTGCATATTGTTATATTTATCTACTATGCTTGTGCATCAACCTATATTTACTGTATTAGCTTGGCATTCTGTTTACACTTTGTGTTATGTGCATACTCTCTACATTTATATTATATTTATATCTACTGTCTATTGTTCCACTACATGTATTTTGCTCCCAGAATTTTTTAAAATGTCATGTTACAATTATTAATTTAAAAGTAACGGTATAGAAAATGGATATAGATCTGTGATGATGCCCACCCAACCCAGTCTTCCTGACTGTTCTATGCATCCAAAAAATATAAGGGAGTAATAACAAAAACATGAAGCTAATGTTAAGATAGATTATAACATTTAAAGGACCATTAAGGATTAAATATTCTGTTTTAACTCAACATGATGGGAATGTATCAACAGTTATTAAATGACATGAGTTAAAACACTAGCGAATGGTTTTATATTTTTTTAATTTATTTCCCAGAGTCCCATTTCCACACTCAGGGTTGCCAGGTATAATCAACAGCATGCAAACATTTTGCTACAGCCATGGAAATGGGCAATCTTTCTATTTTTTGCTGAACAGGTAATCACTGAGCTGCAGTAAGGTTGCTAACCATAGCTGGGTAATTTACTGCCACCACCACTAGCGTACTGGGCATTGCAGATGCTTCAATCTGGTAACTTGCGTGAGCAATATTTGCAATGTAAAAACATCAAGCATCAATGTGTCCAGAACTCATTTACAATAAAGGCATGCACAGAGACGTTCTGTATGTTTGTGATCGCAGCATTCTCTTTGATGTATGCTAAAATAAAGCCACAGTAGATCAAATATGACTTGAAGTTTACACAGAGAAAGGCAGACAGTCTTTTGGCAAACAAACATATGCTAAAGCTAACTTACCTCCGCTAACTTTGCTTTCCTTGTCTCTTATAGCTTGTATGTTTTTACCTGGAAAAACAGCATAGTATAGCATAAAAAGAGCATAAACGTTGCTCAGAATGGGTTATTTAGTGAAATTGTGGTACTTACCATATCTAATTTATTAACAGTGGTAAATGGCACTAGGCACAAATGAATCCAATGTCTTTGCTATTTAAACCCCCAGTGAACCTACACCTGTCTACTTAGCTTTATATGAAATGAGAATGAATGATGGTAGAAATCTGGAAAATTAAATTTCTTTTGGGACTATTTAAACTGTTCAACATCCTGAAATATAATCAGCATGTATCCCTTCACATTCACATATTTTGCAGAATATTCCCAAAACTGTGGTAAAAGTGTGTGTCAGACATCAGACAGTGTATTAATAGGCATGTGGTGTAATAGCTTTCTGTGAAGGAGCTTTTAGTGGTTAGATGTTCAGACCACTGATTTCATTCATCACCATTGCTGTGAATAATTCTAACTGAGTAAGTTTCTCTGGAATAAGGCGTTTCACACCAAACAGCTCTAGATGACGTTGCTCCCATAATCATAAATGTTTAATTATGCTAAAATTATGCTTAATTATGCTTAATTATGCTTATCACTGTAGACCTCAGATTAAAGAATACAGAGTCAGTGAACCTTTACAGGCACAGCTTGCACTAACCCGGAGTGTCTTTTGGTTTGAGATTCATTACCCAGAAGGCCTCTGAGCTGCAGACACAGCTCTGTACATTCAGTTCCCTTAATCATTGTTGCCCTTAGCTTGGAGTTTAGCATAAACGTCCGGGGTTGGGGCAGAGTGACGAGCTGGATGTAGCTGGATGTGCAGATTTGTCTCTGCTGCTGATGGGATCAGGCTGAATGAAGGCCTGTGACTGGGTGAATGCACTGAGGCTGAGAGTCATGACTCTGAATTCAATGGGGAGTGGCACGGGTCCAGTTGTGTTTTTACTAAACTTCCCCTGGAATCCTAAATGAATCCCTCAGGCCGGGGTTTCAAATGAGCTCGTAACAAATACCATGTTGTACGGGCTTTTCTGTGGCCAGCTGGGCTGCTGCAGTTTTTTCAGTTTGTAATGATTATATATACAGATAGATACAGAAGATACATTTTTACTTCAATTGTTAAAGTAATTAGAACAGCAAAAATAGAATATGTCTAGCATTTAAGAGATATTTTAACAAATATAATATTGATATTTCCCATATATAATAAGTGATTTTCAAGTAAGTGTAGATCACATAACAATTTAAATGTTTTTGTATTGTATTGAAATAAATATATATTTGTAGGTGTTAGGGATGGGTGATATGGCCCTAAAATAATATCACTATTTCATGGTATTCCAAATATCTCCATATATTCAGGACTGAAGTAAAAAATAAATTATACTGAACAGGTGTAATATGTCTATAGTAGATATATAATTGGAAATGAGAACAGTGTGATTTTTTTCTTTTGCTAAAAGCAGCAAAAAGTAATATCCTGATGTGTTAATTAGGGGTGGGTGATATGGCACCATATTTCACAATATTCAAAAATGTAATCGATATTATCGCATACGATACAATATGGTACAGCCCTAGTCGGTGTGTTTAAAATGGCTTCAAGAGCTCCTGATTATGCAAACTAATGTTTTTCCTACATTTATTGTCTATTTGACAGAAATGCAAGTCAGTCTACTGAAATGCCAACAGGTTCTATAGTTCTATCTAAAATAGTGCTTCAATTAATTGAGTTAAAATGATTAACTTCCTAGCACTAGTGTTTTTTTTCCAGTGTTTCCTATCTTTGTGTTAAAGGGCCAATGTTCTACACTTTTTATTCATTTAATTATTTACATTTAATTTACTTTTTTTTGTGAGGTCCTAAACCAGAAAATCCATCTCAAATCAGAAATCTATTGCATTACATTTGTCGAAAAATGTCCTGCTTGGTAAGTGAGTTCAGAATCCAATATGGCTGTACTGCACATAAGCTGTATAATACTTTAATTTTACTACTGTTAATTAGCACTTTTGTCTTTTTGTGTTTCATTAAATCATTACTACACACTCATTACTATACACATTTTTTGTGTTATTTTTGTATCTTTAAGACTGACGCATACTGTATGTGCTCTGTTCTGATTGGAAGTTTATCCTGATCAAACTTTCTTGACACAAACAAATATGTTATCTTTTAGCTTTATTTTATGTTTTCCATTTTACTATTAGTAATAGTCATTATGCCCATCTTATAGTCAGTGTATAGGTTCTTAAACTGTTCTGTGTTGGAACATAGAGTTCTAGGAAAGTGTTTAACAGGGTTTGATTCTTTACCTCATGTAGAAGCTCTTTAATATTTCAAATATGTCCAAGCCAAGAACTATTTAGGGATGTACATTTTTAAAAAAGCCTATATATACACAAATTTTTTCATTATTTTAAAACAAATGTAGTTGTGCGTGCAGTATGCAAACATTCTTAAGTGTTTTGCTGTTTTACAGCTAACTCCACTTTCTTCAGATATAAATGCTAGGTTTGTTTAAAGTCACAGTTTTTGTGACGTCACAAATAAATGCAGCACATATGTATTTATTTATATTATGAAGGAGTAAGTAGTGCTTTAGCCTGGCATGTGTAATAGAAGTTCTTAAGGGTGGACAGAGGTTGGTATGAAAAAAATGCAGTACAGTACAGAACAGTACAGCTATTTATTATTTAAAATTTTTTCAGTGGGAAAAATTAAATACAAGAGAAATGTAGGATACACCTTTGAGAACAGCAGTTATAAGTGGGTGGAGCTAAACTGTGGTGACCTAAATGGATGGAAATATGTAAATTTGATCTTGTGACCTCAGAGAGAGAGCAGTTTATGGTTTCAAACAAGTGGATTAATGTAGGATATGGGCTCTTTAAAACATAATGAAGATAGCAAGCATGTTTTTATTATTACGATATACAGTGTCTGTCTGTTTATTGGTTTATTGTACATGCCTTTAGCCAAACTGACAGTGTTAGTATTACTGTGTGCGCGTGTGTGTGTGTGTGTGTGTGTGTTAAAGTGTGCGCTCACAGCTTGGCTGTAGACGTGTGTCTGAGGCTATTAATTGTGTGTGTGTGTGTGTTTATCAAGTCACAGATGAGTGATGACTCTACAGCATGTTTAATTCCCCCACCCCCCCGGTTTGTTGATCGCACCGTGTTTCAAACCGAAAATGAGGCACGAGGCATGCAGCCTCGCGTCCAAATGTCCGACTCGCAGCAGATAACAGGAAAAGGCCGAGTTTACAGGCCACACAGTCTGTTTACACGGCCCGAGCCACACTTCCGAAATCACTTGAAATCCCGGGCCAGCGCCCGTCAGCCCCAACCTAAATACAGAACTCATCAACGTCGGCCGTTCCTCTCCTGCCTGACGACTGTTTGGGCATGAAGACTCAACACTGCGATTTAGTGGCCTGATGTGGGGCTGCCATCTATAATTCATACCGGGCTTATGCAGTATGATTTATTTACGGAATGTGCTCACGTGAAGCACTTCTTTATCTTTCCGATCCAGAGCAGATTGATTGCTATTCAGCTCTGCAGTCTGCATACAAGAAATACACTAAAGACTAGTACTGAAACAAAACTTAAGTAACAAAACCCAAAATGAAATTATTCAGACTGTAAGTTCACACTATATGCAAAAAAATCTTCCACTGTATGCTTTTTCTCACAAAATTTACTTTGAATGAACTTTTATCTTGAAAAAATGTTTGCCTAGCCTCGCCTTCTTGTGCAAGGTGATGTCATCGAAAAAGGTTCAACCGCATTTTTGAGGAAGCCAGTTATCAAGCTTAGATAAAAGATGACTGAAAAAACAATTTGTTCACACCATATGCTAATATGCACATTCATTTTTAGTTTCTGATTTGTTTAAGTAACCATTACATTTCAAATGAAATGTATAGGTTTTCCATATATCCGTTTTAAAGGGGATGTTGGTCTAAGTTAGAACAGGTCTATGGGCTATTTAAAAAATGGCAATGAAGTTCATTGCACATCACTCTCACATAATAAAAAGCTCACCAGCTCTATTCTTGCCACTTTTAGTCACTTTGAGAAGGAGTCATTTAAAGTGTCTGTTGCTGTATATGCTGAGAGTTTACCACACATTAGTGTTAGATGGGCTAAATGGCAAAACATAAAAAGCTAGTTCATATTCATCTGCGATAGAAGCAGAAAACTCATTATTTGAAAGTATTTACATCTCCCTTATCTGCTGACTTTCCAAGGACAGCAGATACAGATCCCTCTGTCAGACGAAGTCTGCCGGCGAATCCTGCTCTGCACTGTCTAAAGTTTGCTACCAAAATGACTGAAATGGTGGCTCTTCAACTGATCTTGCGGGTTGGGATCTGATGGGAGTTGACAGAAAGGGGTGGTGCCAGGGGTGGTTCAGTGCAGGTTTCCTTATTGTGGCATCACAGCTTACGATTCCTGACACCAAAATCAACTTTCAACTGATTCAAAGAAAAAGGATGGATGCATGCTTGGAGGGTTTATAGGGGCAGTTAAGACCCAAGTGAAAATATAAAAGCATGCAAGAAAGTTTTAAGGCACAGTAACAGCCTGTTTTTAATGCTACGGAATAAGAAAATGTTGTGTAAAGACTTCTTGTTAACTAAAAGTGATGAGTGTTTAAGCCGCTAAACTCGAGCCAGCTGTGTTGGAGATCCTTCGCAGGCTTTTCTTGCAGTTTCTAAACCGTTCACAGAAGTTTAGAGACTGGGTATCAATCATGCCAGGCGAAAAGATTTGCATGCCTTCTGCGTATACAACTAGGTAGCAAACATCTGCACACATTCCTTTTAGACTTGTGGTGTATCAGGGATGTGATGGATGGGTTAATGCAGTCTAAGCAGTGTTTATAGCAGACCCTGGCCTCTAGCACTTAGCAGTAGCATGTACAAAATGCAGTGGAGCGTAGCTTTACTGTAAACTACACATGACCATCTCGGAACATTTCTGATGAACTAGTAGATTTGTTGATCTCTTTAATAATTTGCTGGTGTGTTACAGTCATTTATAAAATTCATATAAGCGTGTATTATACAGCACTTAAGGGTACTCCTATGCTTTCTGTAGTGTGTAAACGTCTGTGTATGGCTCATATAAACATTACAGAGCATTATAAAGTGGCCTGTATGCTTCCTGTAGTGCATTACACTTTGTCAGAATGACTGTTTAAAGGAAAATAATGTATGTGGAACATATGGATCATGTGAACGATATAGAGCATTATAGAGCTACATGTAGGCTTCCTGTAGTGTAATACAGTCTGCCAAAATAACCATGTGAATCATGTGAAATTTTATAAAGCATTATAGAGAACCCCCTATACTTTTTGAAGTGTATTACAGTCTTTGAGAATGAGCATGTGAAGCATAATAACATTATAAAGAATTATAGAGCTCCCCCTATACTTTTTTAAGTGTATTATAGTCTGTCAGAATGAGCATGTCGAGCACAAGAACATTATAAAGCATTATAGAGCTCCTCCTATACTTCTTAAAGTGTATTACAGTTTGTCACAATGAGCATGTGAAGCATAAGAACATTAGAAAGCAATATAGAGCTCCCACTATGATTCCTGTAGTGTATAACAGTCTCCCAGAATGAGCATGTGAATCATATGAACATTTGTAAAGCATTGTAGAGTTCCCCCTGTATTTCTTGAAGTGTATTACAGTCTGTCAGAAGGAGTGTGTGAAGCATAAGAACATTTATAAAGCATTATAGTGCTCCCCCCATACTTCTTGTAGTGTATTACAGTCTGTCAGAATGAGTGTGTAAAGCATAAGAACATTATAAAGCATTATAGAGCTCCCCCTATACTTCTTGAAGTGTATTATAGTCTGTCAGAATGAGCATGTCGAGCACAAGAACATTATAAAGCATTATAGAGCTCCCCTCTTTACTTCTTGAAGTGTATTACAGTCTCTCAGAATAAGTGAGTGAAGCATAATAACATTATAAAGCATTATAGAGCTCCCCCTCTACTTCTTGAAGTGTATTACAGTCTTTCCAGTCAGTACAGTGTGACCATGTGGATCATATGAACATTATATAGCATAATATAGCTCCCACTATGATTCCTGTAGTGTATTACAGTCTCAAAATGAGTGTGGGGATCATATAAACCATATAGTATTATGGAGCACTTCTGTTTTCAGAATAATGTCATTGGCAACCAACGTTGCCATACGTTATGATTCTCAGTTCTTTGACACTGTATTGAAGTCATTCTACCCTAGGGGGATGTAGCTGAAGGTGAGAAAATGTCCCGGGAACCGTTGACTAAAGCTTTTATTTCACCTCCGTTTCGGCCTTCCAGTGGAATTTTTCCCCGCTACTCATTTCCTGTTCATGTTTGGACGTTTTTTGGACTATTTAGGTCTCTCCTCATAAGTAATGACGTTAGGCTGGCCGCATGAGAACATCCTTTGACATGTTGAAAGAGTGTGTGTGTGTGTGAGTGATTCACTGGGATTTGTGGTGTATTATGTAGAAGTGTTACTCTAGAACTGCCCTGAGGAGCGTTTCTCTGGCTCAGCTTTCACCCAGTGCTGAGCAGAACTCCGTGGAAGTAAGAGCTTTCTCCTGAGAGTGTGTGTATGCGTGTGTGTGTGTGTGTGTGTATGTGTATGTGTGTGCATGTGTATGTGAGTGTGAGAGGAGGGGGGAAAATTCCTGAGCTTAGAGTGTAATCTGACCCCGGCCCCCTCTGACGATTCAGACATAGTGGAGCACAAGTGGTAACCCATGACTACGGCTGACAAAACGCTCTCTCCTGCCCGTTCCAGAACCCGATGGTGGGAAAGTCAGAGAGCAGGACAAAGGGGTGTAGAAATTTCCTGCTGTGTGTCAATCCGAAGATCGTAAAAATCACCTGCATTAATCAGATTTTTGATTGATTGATTGATTGATTGATTGATTTATAGGAGCTTTACCTACTTCGTGTCCCACCAGAACGTTCCTAAACCCCACCTTCATCACCTACTATAACAAACACACAGTACAGCTATGGGCACATGTTTTGGCACCCCTAGTAAAAATGACTTGATGTTGTTTTAAATGTGAATGTGTAATCAAATATTCTATTGTAATCCTAAATACAACATTTATTTGCACATGTCGTATACAATTTCTGTCTTTTTAATTCTTTGAAATTACATTGGAATATGTGCCATAGCATTCTCATTTACGGTAATGGTGCCAGTGCTCATCTCTCTTTTTCTTCAGTGTTTTTCCCAGATTACCTCAGTAACAGCCAGTCAGAATCCACACGTTAATGGAAGCTTATGCTTGTACTAATGAGCAACACTCCGCACTTAATAGGGCACATTTATTCTTGTTCTGTGCTCGTTTTTAAAACTATTAGGAAAGAAGTCTTGAGGGGAGTCTCTTTCAACTTATTCATTCCATTGTGGATTTTTTAAAATACATATATATATAAGAAGTGTTTCTAGGCTCACTAACTTGGTCTAAAAGTAAGCAAATCTATATTCGACTATTCAGTAGGTAACATTAGCAGTAACTAGTGGATATACTAGCGGACCAGATAGTTAGCCAGATAGTGTATGTGTTACAGCTGGCATGTGATGGTTTAACAACAAGTAAAAACACTGTATGCCAGCCCTCTAGTGGGTTTGTCAGCCTGCTAGTGTGTATAATAACTGTGTATACTAGCCCTCTAGCGGGTGTTGTAATTTGTAGGTGGGTTCCCTTGGTCTGGGCCAAGGCAGAAAATGATTTATATTTGAAAGTTGCTCTGTATTCATGTGTGTGTATTGTGATGCAGTTCCTCAGACTAGGATTAAGCCTGTTCTTGGACTGCACAGTAACTTAAATAGAGATTTTTCCAATATAAGGAAAGTATAGAAAGTATAGTCTACGACTTGGCGTTTTCCCTGTTAGGGAAATGGACCCAAAATGTCCAAATGTGTGTAGCCAACAATGAATTAATTAATTCAAATGCTTCAGGGATGAGGTGTGGTGATGATCCCACATCCTGATAATAGTTATGCTTTCATCATTGCAAAATCTAGTAAAAAATCCTTCCTGGGAAAAACAATGAATGAACAGGTGTTCCAGTACTATCGTCACTATAGTGTATGAACATTGTCAAAATAAACAATTTAACATGGGTGCCAAAACATTTGCACACTACTGTAAATTGTCCTTGATTCAGTGAATCTTTTACCAAAGAACCGCATTGATACCAATGTGAGGTCAGATTTACAGCCCCATGCTAATGCAGGCTACAGACGGAGGGAGGGAGCGCGAGAGAGAGCGAGCGAGAGAGTGAGTAAGAGAGCGATGTTGTATGTTCTGTACGGTCATTAAACCCTGTTGGGAGGAAAAAGGGAGAATTTGTGCCGCTGCTGGAGCCAGATGCTGTAGAGTTGCATCACTCTTCGGCAGTTACACATTCCAGCCCAGCTCGCTTCCTGTGCGCCGAACGAGGGAATTTTACACAGATTCCTCTGTTTTCTTCCAAAGAACATTTGAGGAACGTAACCTAGCGTTATGAAATGGCCTCACTGCAAGCGATTCCTCCGTATGTGGCTCATCATTTGCCTGGAAACTCTACAATTTTGATCTCTGTTCGTGTGTTTAAGCTTGTCTGACTGACTTCCACTGTAGCAGTCAGTGGAGTAAACTGGTCAGAGACACTGAGGTCTACACTAAACCCCAGCGTGTCAGAGACTACGCTACAAACATTTGGCTCCAGGCATTTCCAGATAACAAAGGGAAGTGTCTTAAACTATGTGTTGCTTAGGGAAATGGGTTTTAAAGGTTGTCAGGTCATCATTTATCATAGCTAAAGGAGTAGGTTCCTAAACTTACTGTTTCAAATTGTTCATCTGACAGTTGAATTGGTTTAATATTTTAGGAAATCTTACTGTATATAGAATATACAGTAATAATGGAATAGCAGTTGTAGTTGTAGTTGTATAGTAGTTGTGTAGTTGTATAGTTAGCTTGTGTAATAGCTGGCTAGAGATTTTTTTCTAGTGGGTTTATTTTCCTGCTAACAAGTATAAAATTTGATTATGCTAGTGGGCGCTAGTTCTCTAGCAGGCTTTTTAGCTTGCTATTGTTTGTAATAACAGAGTATACTAGTCTGCTATTAAGTTAATTGGGCTGATAATGGGTTTAACAGTTATTAGCACAGTAGCAAATCCTATAGCGGATTTATTAGCTTTCTAGTGTAGGCTAATTAATTATCGAGCTTATTAGCCTTATAATATGAATAATAACAGAATATACTAGTCCTCTGTCAGGTTTATTTGACTGGAAGTGTGCAGTAGCTCTTTAGTGTCTTAACTAGCCTGCTAGTCAGTCTATAGCAACAGAAAAAAAAACTAATTATATGATGGGTTTAGTAGCTTGCTATTGTGTATAAGAATACTAGTCTTCAATGCCGTTTATTAGACTGAAAGTGTTCCTTACTCCTGTAGAGTTTTAATTAGCCTGCTAATGTGTAGAATAACTTTTTTTGTTAGTTTGAGTTTGTTAGCCTTTAGCTTGCTAGTCTGCTAGTGGGTTTATTAGCCTAATACTGGGTATAACAATGAAGTAGACTAGTCCTATAGCGGATTTATTAGCCTGCTAGCATGTACTTGTCCTCCAGCAGGTGCATTTAATTAAGTATGCTATTAAGTATTCCTTATTAGGCTTATTAGCCTGCTATTGTGTGTAATAACAGCATATATTAGTTCTGTGGTTGATTTATTAGCCTGCTAATGTATATAACAAGAATATAATAGTCTTCTATTAGGTTTATTAAAATGAAAATTTGCCTTACTCCTTCAGTGTGTTAATTAGCCTGTTAATGTGTAGAATAACTGAGTTTATTAGCCTTTAGCTTGCTAGTGTGTGGCGTTTGGTACAACAACAGCTTATACTAGTCTGCTAGTAGGTTTATTAGCCTGATACTGGGTATAACAATGAAGTAGACTAGTTCTATAGCAGATTTATTAGCCTGCTAGTGTGGGCTAGTTTCTTATCAGGCGTTTTAGCCTGCTAGTGTCTATAATAATAAAGTATACTAGTCCTAAAGCAGATTTATTAGCTTGTTAGCATGTACTTGCCCTCCAGCTGGTTTATTAGCTTGCTAGTGTGCACTATTTTTTTTTTTGTTTTTTTTGTTTTTTTTTGGAATTTGCTAGTCATGAAGTACCCATCCTTATCAGGCTAGTTTCTTATACTAGTTCTATGGTGGGTTTTTTAGCCTGCTAGTGTGTATAATAACAGCATATACTAGTCCTCTGTCAGGTTAATTAGACTGGTAGTGTGTGCTAGCGAGTATACTTGTTCTCTAGCCGGACTATTAGCCTGAAAGTGTGTTAGCCAGTTCTGTTTATTTAGTACTACAGAGACAGACATGTACTTCTGTCATGTGTTCCATTAGCACAGTGTTTTTTAGCTGAAGACCGAAGAGCTCCATTAGGCCTCTGGTTTGGACAGTCTGTCATTGCTCTAATGATCCAGCATCTACAGAAGATGCTGATCCGACATGGCTTTCCATTCCTCCACCGTTCGCGGCCAGTCTGTCTCCCAGTGGCTCACGCATTAACCGAATGCACTGCTGCACATTTGATGCAAATAATTGTGACAGACACAGAAGATGACTTCAGTTTCAGATGGATAAGCATGAAAACTGAATTTGACTCAGTAGTCACAGCTGGACGGCCCACGAACAGACGTCTGTTGCCTTAGCTGATGTCACTGCTGTCTGATCTAATTGCACTGGGTCAACGTCCAGGCTGGCTTTGTTGACTTTTATTTGTGACGATGGTGACGATTGTAATGTCCACATAGGAAGCGGTCAGGGGAACAGAGTGAAAGTGTAGGAAAGGCCAGATGTTTTTGGAAATCATGATTTAACAAACCAAAGCACAATAATAGAAAATATGAAAACTATCATTTTACAATTAAAAGAGCCACTATGTACAGTTCCTTTATTTTTCAGCATGTGCAATTAAACAGAAACCAAATATTTAACACAAAAAAATAAAAAAAAGGGCTCAAAAGCGTACAGCCTTCACCTTCACCCTTATTATAGAGAACTCCCTATCAGTGTTTTTGCTAAAATATGCAGTCAAATGTTCCAACACTTCCCACGAAGATCAAGAGCTTACTCTCCTTACCTGTTAAACATGGTGGCGGACGTTCTCTGAAAACTACAGTGAGATTTTTGTGCACCTCCATAGTTCAGCTAAATAATTTGGTGTGCTTTCTGCCTTTCCAAATCCAAGTTTTACCAGACACATTCAATTATGTTGCTTCTGGACACGTTCTGGAATGTTCACTTCATTGTTCTGACCATATTGTTCACAGTAAGATCATCTTGATTCAGCTTCACATCTATCCAGGCAAAGTGTTTATACATTAACTACTATCCTAAAACCCTTTCCTTGCCTCCAAGTGCTTTAATAAATCTAAAGGGGATAGAAGTGGAATTCTCTTGAAGTATAAGACAGGGTTTTCAGGCTTGAGGGTCAGTGAATGCCCGCACTTGTTCCCGTCTTGACCTGACCCTTGAGGATCCAGACCTCATTCCACAGCTTCTTCTATGCGAGTATTGCCTGTAGGCACTAGAAGCATGGACCTGCCCATTTACACCCAGCGCTGAACTAAGTCAGGCTTCCTTTAGGCATATCATTAGTCATTCAGTGAGGTTATCAGCAGGACCCAGAACAGAATGTCATGGCAAGGAAAGGTCACGACTGGATGACCTTCAGGCGTGCTTTAGCTCCAGTAATGAGTGCAGCCTGAAGGTTTAGATACCACAACCAATGGGGAACCCTGATAGAGGGGGAGTAACTTGAGAATTAAAACTACAACTGCTTTAATACATGCATGTTGTTTTGTAGAGTTTTAACACTGGATTCTACCTTAGACAGTAGAGTTGTGGTGTAGAGTGGTTAAGAAGGTTCCAGTATATGGTACAAAATTTGAAGAAAATAAATAACCTCCTAGATCTATTTAAAGCAGTACCCTTTCTTATTTTTCTTTTGCTTTTTTGTTTACTCTAGAGTTTAAGGACCCTCATATCCCTAAAGTTAAATGGAACTATAGAAAAATGGCTGTATGGCAAACATTAAAATAATGTTGTGTATTTATGGAACAGGTGGGATAGTTGTGATGTCCACATAAGAATTGGTAAGGTAAAAAAAAAAGACCAGGCCATGTTTTCACAGTACATTATTGGCTAGCTGGGACTAATTAATTCTGTGGTTTGCTGGCAGCTGGTGCGCTAACACCATGGTAGTGATGTTGGATGACACTTGTGACTGACATCTGTAACTGAAAACTCACATTTCACATTTAGTTGGTATGCTCTGTTTCACAATTTTTCAATACTGACTAGGGCTGCAACGATTAGTCAATATAGTCGACAATGTAAATTAATTAAATTTGTCGACTAATCATTCATTTGTAACAGTACCACATTACACAAAGTGCTGGGAACAGAAACACAATAGGAGATTGTTAAATGGCTCACTCACACACGTTACACTCAACTTAGTTTGTTCTCCAAAAGTGCCCAAACGCAACAGATTACATATTTACTCACTAAATATCAGAACTTTCCACTTTTAACCAATATCTTAATAATTATATGGCTTTTAAATCATATGCTCAGCTGAGATGGAGAACGTGGCAGAAATAATCATTGACTAATCGATTAATCGAAAAAAATAATCATCAGATTAGTTGACTACCGAAATTATCATTAGTTGGAGCCCTAATGCAGACTTGCTAACTCTTTGAATTCAGAGCAGGAACATCTCTGATACCCATCCATCACTTCTAACAACAGAAACTCTAGATCACTTTGGAAGTGATGAAATGGTGCTAAGTCCGTCTGTGGAAGTGCTGATGATGTCTGCTGGTAGTAAAAGCGGCGGAGTGCTGTTTAGAGACAAGAGGATGAAGACCTACTCTTGCTTCCTGCTTGCTTCCGGACGGTTCGGGCCAAAAGGACTGATGTCGGTTTGCAGCCTCAGAAATAATTCATGCTGTAATGCGTTCCGGTAGAGACACAAGACTGGGTTTGTTATTTCTCAACACTTTCTCATTAGGCATGTGAATAGAAGTGCTCAGCTGCAGTAGAACCTTTTGAATGGTCAGCCCCAGAGCAGCTTAGACCAGCATAAGTTGTATTATGAGCTCTGGAATATACTGGTTAAACCAACATATGTTGTATTGTGATCACTAGGACACTGGTCAACCAGCACTTGTTCAGTTTAGACCAGCATATATGGTGTTAAGAGGTCCAGCACACTGGTAAGCCAGCACCAGACCAGTTGAGACGCTGGTACGCTGGTTAACCTGCACCAGACCAGCTTAGACCATTGTGTTCTAAACTCTTGTTTTATTGTTAGACCAGCACCAGTTCAGTTTAGACCAACATATGTTGTGTTCAGAGCTCTGGTATACATTCCAACCAGCAACAGAGTAGTTTAGACGAACTTTTATTGGTGTTAAGGAGCTCTGTACACTGGTGAGCCAGCACTAGAGCCGATTAGACCAGCTTGTGCTGTGTTTTCGGCTCTGATTTACTGGTCAAGTAGCACCAGACCAGTGTAGACCAGCATATCTTGTGGTAGGAGCAAGAGTACTCTTATAAACAAGCACAACAGGAGTTTAGACCAGCTTATGTTGTGTTATGAGCACTGATTCGCTGTTCAGTCAGCACTAAACCAGGTCTGGTACACAGTCAAACCAATAGCAGACCAGCTTAGATCAGTGTTGAGTTATGAGCATTGGTATACTGTCTAAGCAACACCAGACCCGTTTAGACCAGCATATGTTGTGTTTTGAGCTCTGGTATATCCATCAACCAACATCAGACCCGTTTAGACCAGCATATGTTGTGTTTTGAGCTCTGGTATATCCATCAACCAACATCAGACCAGTTTAGACCAGCATATTTTGTGTTTTGAGCTCTAATATACCTGTAAACCAGCATCAGTCCGGGTTAGACCAGAATGAACTCCATGTTTGGCACTCTTTTTCATAAGTAGGTCTTGAAGTGTAGATTTTTGCACAGTTTTTTCTGACAGCTGGATCTCCTGAACTGTGTGTGTGCACCCAGAGTAAGGAGATCCGATCTGAAGTGAATACAGGTTGCAACAGGTTGGGAATGCTTGTGGCTCAACTGTGAGCTGCATTCTGAAGCATCGCTGGTGCGTCATTCAGTAGGCAGGTACAGAGGATGTGACCTAAAAATAATTCCACAGTGTTTCCTGTGATCAGAAAACCACAGACTATAAACTCACGAGTGCTGCGGCATATAGATGTACAGCTGTAAGTATTTGCATAGTTTTTAAAGTGTAGTTCATAGTGTCAGATGTTTAGGTTCTGCCTCATTGACTGTATAGATCAAAATGATACAGATATAATATGAGAGGTGGTTGGGAATGGAGGCATACTGGTTTCAGAGGGTATCTTAAGGCACATTTGACCAAAGATGTTGCAGCTGGGTCTGTAGATCCTGCCCATTTCTAGATTTCGGAACCTAACTGGTCCCATAACTGACTGCTTGGCAATAATTCTGGCTGCTGGCAGGATAAGAAAGTGTTGCAATCTGGTGGAGACATTCCTGGGAATTCTTCCTGTGTGTGGGTGAGCATTATCCTGCAGAAAAATGCAATTTGAAAGTATATGTTTGAGTAAAATAAACATTGTTGTTTTATTCTATAGATTGCAGACATTATTTCTCCCAAATTACAAATAAAAATATTGTCATTTAGAGCATTTATTTGCACAAAATAAGAAATGGCTGGAATAAAAGAAAAAGCAGAGCTTTCAGACCTCAAATAATGCAAAGAAATCAATTTCCTATTTATAAAGTTGTAGGAGTTCAGAAATCAGTATTTGGTGGAATAACCCTGGTTTTAAGCAAAGTTTTCATGTATCTTGGCATGTTCTCCTCCACCAGTCTTACACAATGCTTTTGGATAAATTTATGCCACTCCGAGTGTGAAAATTCCATCAGTTCAGCTTTGTTTGATGGCTTGTGATCATCCATCTTTAATTTGGTAAAATAAAAAAAAATCATTTTTAAGTGGTCTGTATTTTTTTCTTCAGAATTGTACATCATACACAGTGAGTGGTTCAGCCCCAGTAACCTTATATATCATATCGTGTACATCAGCAGCCTTAGGACCCTAAGGTATCACACAAGGGCTAGAGGGGTATAAATCCCCACACAATTAGACTATGCGGTTCTCTGCAGTGAGAATTTAGGATAAATGCTGAAGGAGTTTGACTTGGACACAAAAGTATGTGAAAAGTTGGAGCTCCACGCTTGCTGTGTAGGCCTGCATGCGGGGGCATGTGGTGTGGTGCCTTGTTTTGATAACATTTTAATGGTCACTGTGGAATGTTTTACTTGTATCTTTTTACATATATGGTCAGCCAAGATACAGTTGTGTATACAGTTTTGGCACCCATTAAAATGGGGAAGAAGGCCTAAGAAAAACATGCGCATCCTTCTGTACTCAGTGTTATGTCTATACTTTATACTCTCCATGTTTAAACTTTTTTTCCTTAGAACTACAAATATATATTTGTTTTAATTGGGACAATTTGAGATGTTTTGTTTTCCAATCTGTTGAAATGAAAATAAAGAAATAGATGAATACTCTGTAGAGGATGTGACTTGCTCTAAATCACTAGTTTGTGTAGAGATAGAGCTCTGGAAAAAAGGGAACACTTAAAATAATGAGTTTCTTTGATTTTACCAAATTAAAAACCTCTAGTATATAATCAAGAGTAAGATGGATGATCAGAAGCCATCAAACCAAACTGAACTGCTTGAATTTTTGCACTACAAGTGGCATAAAGTTATCCAAAAGCAGTGTGCAAGACTGGTGGAGGAGAACATGTCAAGATGCATGAAAACTGTGATTAAAAACCAGGGTTATTCCACCAAATATTAATTTCAGGACTCTTAAAACTTTATGAATATGAACTTCTTTGCATTTTTTGAGATCTGAAAGCTCTACATCTTTTTTTTATTGTTTCAGCCATTTCTCATTTTCTGCAAATAAATACTCGAAATGAGAATATTTTTATTTCGAATTTGGGAGAAATGTTGTCTGTTGTTTATAGAATAAAACAATAATGTTCATTTTACTCAAACATATACCTATAAGTAGCAAAATCAGAGAAACTGATTCAGATTTTATCCAGAGCTGTATATTGACAGTAAAATAGGCCTGTGCTAGAGAAGTGTAACCCCCCCACCAACATTAAGCTAGGGTGTTCCATCCAATACTCCAGGGCTCTTAACAAGTGCAGGATAACAAACTTTTTTTTTTAATATCCTTGCTGTACCAATACCCAGGTGTCCCAATACTTTTGTCCATATAGTGTATTTATTAGTTTAATAAATTCAAGTGTGCCAGAACTCTTGTATGTGTCTAGCTACATCCTATAAAGCCTGGAGTGCTCGAGTTTGATAGGCTGATGTCTCAGCATTTTTGACCACACTGTGATTAATATCTCAGTTTGCTGTTTAGACTTGTCTTTGTTGTTGCACTCATGAAATAAACGAGTTTCAGTACGAGCTGATGACCCGTGACTATCTGTCTGCTGCTTTTCCTATTTATTTAGAGCTTTCATTTATTTTATTTTATTCCCTTCCCCCTCCTTCTCCATCAGAGCTGAGTATGATGTAAGGCTGTAAACTTTTAAAAGTCTTCTGAGAGAGGAGGTAATGGAAGAGAGTGTCCATCATTTAAAGGCGCCAGGGTGTGTGAGTGTGTGTGTGTAAGTGTGAGTGATAGAATGGATTCATAGAAATGTCTGTTTTTAACAGGGCTGGGTCTTGGCAGCAACTTCCTAATAATGCTGTGGATCATGATGCTAGCACTATGATATAAACAGCATACAGATGTTACGACATGGCGCACATACATTTTTCAATGCAAGCATTGTAATAGTCCCAGTTACCTGCAACACAAGTATCACAATACAAGTATTATAATATATGCATATTGACTATGCATGTGTTTCTTTTCTTTATTGGCTAAACTTTTAATCCCGTCCGCATTTAATAAAATTGCTATTAATCCGCTTCCACACTCATATTCAAAAATGTTGCCGATATTATTGTGTACTATACGATATGGCACACCCCTTACGGAGATCCACGTCACAACGCAACAGTGAGTGGAAATGGAGGAGCTACTGAGCGTGATGTCATGTGACCGAGAAAACCAAAGAATACACTGGTCCTGCTGTTTTTTCATTTGCAGTCCAGATGCAAGTGTTTTATCACTGAGTACATACTTTTGTTACAATACAATATATACATCACAATATAATCATTATGATTCATGATTTAAGCATTGTTTTATGATTCATATTACAATACAATTGTTGGGTCATAATTTTTGTCATGATATGATTACACCCTTATGTGCATGGCAATGCAAGCATCAGGATATGTGATGCATCACAATATATATTATTATATAATACAATACACATGTTAATTTGTGAATTATGATAATATGACTAGTCATAATACTGTAATAGACATGGACTGAGCTTTTTTTGAGGCGGATACTAATCAGTGGTTATCTTACAGTATGGTCGGTTAATCAACAATCAAGGGCAGGTCTGGATGCCACGTTAACCTTTTGAGCTAATTCATCATCTTGCAGAGTTTGTTTAGTTTTCTATATATAAATACTGTGGCTCTGTGGACAAGCTGAAGGAGTGTGCGAATTGCAGTGGAGTGGGAAAGTAACGAAAAAGGGCTGCATATGTAATGCTAAAATCTCATTAACTTTAGACACAATTCTTTTAAGTTTCTTACTTTTGGGGATGGTTGAATGTGATCTGCATTTTTTGTGTGTGGTTAGTGGTGATAGTAAGCTCTGCTGTGTTTGAAATTCACTGAACTGTACTGAGCTGAGTCATGTGCTCTTAAGAGGGGTATCTTGTTAGTGGTTTTAAAACTCTTTTTTTTTTTCTGCTGCATCCGTAAGACAAAAAAAAAAAAAACAAGACCCGTCAATTGTTGTTGTCTTCTTTACTGGTTCTTATAGTTATCACATATACTTTGAAAGATCATTCTATCCCTGTATTTGTATATGAAAATAGCATATATTTAACAGCAGCATCTGTTGTTTTTTCTAACAGTCTGATGCCATTGACTGTT
The DNA here is from genome assembly GCF_023375975.1 of Astyanax mexicanus. NCBI lineage: Eukaryota > Metazoa > Chordata > Actinopteri > Characiformes > Acestrorhamphidae > Astyanax > Astyanax mexicanus. The sequence continues at coordinate 32,038,228 of NC_064419.1, read as the reverse complement.
GTGTCTGTTTGCGTAACTTGCTGGCAGTCACGCTGTCCTCTGAGTCACATGCGTTTTTTTTTTTCATAATATTTACATATGCCCATATAATAAGTTCCTCTGCTTTTCTTACTCTTGTGCTGCTCTTATGAACCGGAATCTGTCAGTAATGTGTGAGGATTTGTGTGGTGGAAGTAGCCCAGGAAAATGTAAGAGGCGCATGGCTTTGGGAAGTGGACTTGGCTGGGCGAAAGACAGAGAGCGAGAGTTATAGAGATAGAGTGTATGTTATGATGAGTGGAAACGGATTCATTGCTGTGATTCTTCTGTCTGGGAAATAATCCCGTCGGAAGCCTGAAAATAAGTCACTTGGAGGCATTTATTAGAGCAGCTGTGCTGCGTTTGATCGCAAATCACGGCTGGAGCAAGCCCTGTCCCAACACCACTGCGCTAACAAGGCGGGCTGTGGTACACAGCTAATCTAGCAGGTGTCATACTAAGGACTTCCTATGCTGGGATTTATGTTATTCCGGCCCATCCCATTTCTCTTATTAACCTTTGTTGAATAGCACTCCTCCGTTTTTCCGCAGCTTTCCAAGATCCAGCAATTTTGTGAAGTTTGTCCAAACAGGCTAGAATGGGTTTTAATGGAGCATATTTTGTTCCTGCAAATAAATTGTTTTTCACATCGTTTTTAAGGCTTAAAGTGGCTTCATATCTCATTGATAGAATCCGGGGAGTCCTGACATTTAAAACGAGGCATTAGGAACTTTAAAAGTGCACAAGAAGTTTACAACCCATTGTGTAACCTACATCTCTAGGCGCAGCCATCTTAAGGTAGTCCTAATCAGTACAGTGGCGAGCAACTAATGTTTGGCAACGGAAATACATGCTGTATACATGAAGAAGATAAGGATGTGTGCTGTGCTCGGACTGCAGCTTCAGTCAGCAAAGGGAAAAGAAGACAGAATGGTTAGCATTTGTGCCTTCCCAGGATGCAACATTACATGCTTCTTTCAGGTGCAGTCTCAGCAGGAGAAAGCCGTACCTCCACCCCTCAGCACGCTGAATTTACTGTATTGACTTTTAGATAAAAATATCTCCAAGCAAAATTTTACTGAATCTGGCTAATTTCACTAGTTTACTCAGTTACAGGCTGGAATTGTTGTAGCTTGCTAATCTCAGGTGCTCCTTCAGGTGATGCCTCGGCAGATGCATGATTTAAACTGGCTAAACTGTACAATACCACATGCTTCTAGCCCTCAGCATGCTGACTTTACTCACATTACAAGTAAAGTATTGCATTTCTCTCTTTTCACACTGAAATATCTTCAAAAACGTTAAACTCGAAGCAGCGGCCAAATATTTGCTCCCTAAGGCTAGAGCTTCTGTGGGTTCATAGTAAATTGTGGCACCGGAATCCATAGCAGCAACGTCTCGTGTTACTTGGTTTAGCTTAAAAATGTATACGGTTTAGTGCAAACTGTGGACTGGAATCATGGATATATATTAGGGGTGTCACGATTCTGTAAATCCTCGATTCGATTTCATTTTCGATTTGAGGGTCACGATTAGATTCGATTCTCGATTTTCTTGTTTTTTTTTCTTGTTATTATTTTATGCCTCATAAAATTTAAATAATATATTTATTATTATTATTATTATTATAAATATTATAAATATTATTATTATTATTTATTAAGATATATATGGTAATGCCATCTAGTGACTTTTTTTGGTAGCAACAGTGTGCACTATTAAAACAAGCAGTTTATCAGAGCTGTGTGTGGATGGCTGGTGAAACTGCTCATTACATGAAGCTGCAGTTCTTCATCCAACCACTAGCAGCAGCAGCACAAGCCCCGCTCTCTTCACTCAGTCACTACTTCAGTACAGCCCAGCCACGGGCTACAGAGCTCAGCCAGTCCGTTTTTACTGTTTCTGTAAACAAATAAAGGTTTTAACCCCACTAACCGGATAATACAGCTCACTACAGTTCATCTTTCAGCCCAAGCAGCTAACAGCAGCAGGTTAGAACAGCCGACACGGAGTCACTGCTCGGATTACATTATAAACAGGTCAGTTAGCGCGCTGCTAACCTCAGGATGTTTATAACTACGGAGTTTAGTGGACACACCACGGCCGCCAGGTAAGTCTTTTAAAGGCTACTGAAGACTATTAAAGGCTATTAGAGTGTAACCCCTGGCTCCCAGGGGTTACAAGAGGTTATTGAAAGCATTATTGGGGGGCAGAAATCAGTACAGGCTGGTTAGATAAGTGATGTGGGTATTGTCTTATAAATATTTACACATAACTTATATCTCTCCTGAAAAGCTTTTATTTTAGTCAGAAACACGCTTGTGTTTACTTTATCTGAGAGAAAGATGTTTTTTTAATTCAATGGAAAGCAACAGGTGTAGTCAATTATAAGTTTAAGATTTTTAATCCACCTCACTGTGATCTATAGTCAGTGTTCTCAAGTCACACTGACACACGCATTTCAGCGAGTTCACACGCTCTCACCTGCGCGCACCCACCCCTCCGTTAGATACAGATACAAAACCTGCGCGCCCAACCCCCGCCCCCCCTCCCCCGTTGGACAGATAAAAACAGTGATCACACTCCCGCCGACTGCGCTCATGCAGTGGCTATCTCTATTTAAATGAATAGGATGCGCTGTGTTGGTGCCGCGCCATTTGCGTAGCGCGCTGCGCTATTTGCGTAGCGCGCGCGGGAGGGATCGTCGATCCTCTTTTTGACTTCGATACTCGAGATCGTGACCTCATTTCGATTCGATTTCGATAAAATATCGAGATCGTGACACCCCTAATATATATATATGTATATATATATATATATGTATGTGTATATATATATATATATATATATATATATATATATATATATATATTTATGGTATGGTATGTATCAGTATCTGTATGGGTGTGCTATGGAATGAATTAGTACATATGGGTGTAGATTGGTGTGATGTAGATTTATATTAGTAGGGTTGTCCCTGATCCGATCATGTAACCACATCCAACAGGATTAACTGTGGACGCAAGAGCTGTCTGAAAGGGATGTTCAGGTGCTAACCCGGATTGTATCCAAAAAACATAAAACCATGACTGCCCAAATCACAGCAGAATTCAATGTACACCTCAACTCTCCTGTTTCCACCAGAACTGTCCGTCGGGACAATAAATGATTGTGGTCTAAAACCAGGTGTTTCAGTTTCATTGTCCAAACCCTGTATGTGGGTATTTATGGTTGTGTATGGGTAAAATATTAGATATCAGCATGGATAAAAGTTAGTGCAGATAGATATGGATGGGTGAAGCTGGGTAAAGGTATAGATGAACATAAACATATGTGGATCTATATTGGTATAAATGGGTTTTATATATGGTATTTATGGGTGGGGATAATATAGATGGGTATGAATGTATTACAAAATGGATTGCTCTAGATGAGTATAGAGGGATGAAGGTAGGGAGAGGAGAGAGAAAGATGGTGGTGCAGAGGAGTGAGAGAGGGAGAGGTATAGAGGAAATGAAGAACAGCTGGAGAGGAAGTTGAGAGCCCGGCGAGGAGCGCTGTAATCACTTTAACCTTGTTTCCGCGACAACCACGGTCTGTGTGTGAGCGAGCAGGAGAGAGAAAGGGAGAGATCAGACTGTGTAGCAGAAACACTCGTCCTGTAGAACCTCCCCACGTTCCACAACTGTCTGCCTAGAACAACGACAATCAGCATACCCTAGATTTATAGTCATTTTTGGTGTAAAGGTAGCTCCCCTGCCACATAATGCTGTTTATTCTGTATTAACATTCAAATCTCATGACATACGAGATAAGATCACCCCACTAGATCACACTACTAGAAAACACTTTTAAATTCCCACACAACCATATCAGTGACCTCTTGTCACGTGTTGCTAGATCATCCCCCTCTTGATCATCCCCCTCAATCACACAATCTTCTGTCACGTGTTGCTGAATCACACCACTGGATCACATCACTGGATCCCATTTATGCTTCATCTGACCTCTACTGTGTGACTAGATTTAGATTACATTGCTATTAATGACAGGGCTGGATCCCACTACTGCTGGATCCACTGTAACACAGCTTTATTATTGAGAGTGTATATAAGGTGCACTATCAATGATTGTCTATTTTCTGGTCTATTTTCATACCTATGGTGCACTGGATTATAAGACGCATTTTAAGACACACTATAAGGAGCTTCTAATTCAGCAGGTCTCACCGCTGGGTGGTGGTGGGGGGGGGGGGGGGGGTAGCTAACTAATTTAAGTAAAGCTAGGCTAAGTAAACAAAACTGTTATAAAAAAAAGACTTTCTTTTAAAGTCAAATGAGCGCTGGATGTTAACCTACACAGATTTCTTTCCTAAAAACAGTTTATTTGGGTGAGTAAAGCGCTTCCGTTTATTTACAGGAAGCTTAGATTCCCAAATTTTTCCAGCACTAAGGCTGGAGCGTTAGCATTAGCGGCTAACCTCTCCAGCAGTGGTAGCCAGGGTTAAGAGCAGGCTACAGGGTGAAAATACTCACCTCTGAACGGTGATATAGCGAGCGTGGATAGTGGGTAATGCTAATGCTACTCCAGCGGTGCTAGCCAGAGTTAGGAGCAGGCTACAGGTCGATAATATTTCCCTCTGAACAGGGAAATAGTGAACGCGGTTAGCAGGTAATGCTACTTCTACTTCAGCAGGGCTAGCCGGTGTTAGGAGCAGGCCACAGGTTGACAATATTTCCCTCTGAACAGGGAATTGTGAACACGGTTGACTGGTAATGCTAATCTTACTCCAGCAGTGCTAGCCGGGGTTAGGAGCAGGCTAAATAGCGGTTATCGGCTATTGCTAATGCTACTTCAGCCCGGTGCTGGAGAACTAAACTAAAACTCCTGTATAACGCTGAACTTCAGTGGAGAGGCTTTACTGCTTCTTACAACCTGACTGGTGAAATTTATACATAAGACACACTGGATTAAAAGGAGAACTGATTTTAAGTGCACCTTATAGTGCGAAAAATATGGTACAAAGATGTTTGTGTGTGTGTGTGTGTGTGTGTGTGTGTGTGTACAGTTACAAACCCACTATAAACAAATATGCGTAATTTGTTTTGGGTGATCTTAGCGGTCAGTTTCCAGCACTCCACAGCTGCACTGATTGGTGCAATTTGAATGTAAAGAAGTGAACGCCAGGCTTAGTATGAAGAAGGAGGACAGGTCAAAGTTCCAGTAAACAGAGGATCTGCGCGTTCGTACAGAACTGTCCGCTGGCTTGAGAAACCGGCCTTTTACTCCCTGTGGTTTATTTTATAGGATTTATTTATGGACTGAAGTACGTCAGTGCTACAACGGCAGCAGCACCGAGCTGCCTGAACTGTGTCTGTACTTCAGTCCGTGTTTATAGATAACAGTGAGTCATACAGTGTCAGAAACCACATAAGCAAGTCTATTACAGATTACTGAACACCTCCACAGGGTTTGAGGTGAGTGTGTGATGATTTAGGCCTACATGTAGCTCTATGCTCATGACCATGGTGGGGTATAAGCAGCCATGACTTATTAACTGCATTAGCCACATAGAGGCTCTTGCAGCTACATGACAGGACCTGCAGAGAACCCCCATATTAATTAATGGCAGTGTGAGCTTGTGATAATTTGGGCCTGCAGTTAGCACCAGCCTCTTAGCTCCAGTGCTAGAACTAATGCTATGTTACTTATCACCATATATGGTATTTCAAATTGTAACATATTAAATCACATTCTATTTCAGCATCACTTATCACTTATCATACCCTTTTTTTAGCACATTGTATCATATTGTGCTGTTACATAATCTTATCACCTCATATTGTATTGTAACAGATAACTTTGCATCATACCTAGTTGCATCACATCGCTCTTGACTGTATCACATTATGCTGTATTGTATTGTAGTTTGGGGTGTGCCATATTATATTATAGCATAGTATTACCAAAACAAATTGCATTATAAAAAAAACACCATGTTGTGATATTGTGATATTCTTAAAATACAAGAAGAAATTATTATATTTACTGTATTTACTCTTAATTGTTTGTTTGCAGTTTATATGCATGCACTACTATGCACTACTACTATGAAGCATGTTACATTTCTTTATTTTAAATTATTTATTATTATTATTATTATTTTTTTTTTTTTTTTTTTTTTTTTTTTTTTTTACACTTATTCATTTATACACAATCATGGTCTTAAGTTATTATTTAGGAAACAGCCAAACATGTGTATATATATATATATATATATTTTTTTTTTTTTCATTTTTTGTCATATCACCAAGAATATCGTTATCACAAATTGCTCAGCCCTAATTGTAATGTAAAGTCATTGCATCATCATGTATCAGGTTGTAATGTTTTAAAATTTCAATGTCATTTCATATAGTGGCTAATGCCTTCAACATTGTACAGTGGTTAGTACTTCTGAGTCTTTGTAATGGCTAGTAGATTATGTAGGGTGCATGATGGGCTGTGCACACAAAATATGAAGATACTGCAGTTTTCTCCATATAATTATTCTCCCAGATTCCTCTAAAGGCTTTGCTTTCTGACATTTTACCAGTAAATTCTAAAAGACACTAAATTATGGAATTGAAATGTGGTGGAATTTGAGATTTTCTGATATTCTGAATAGTTTTTGATCATTTAAAAAATCTGAATCGAATCGTTGTGGCACTGCGAATACATGTGTATATTCACTTACGCACACACACACACCCTCAGTTGCAGAACTAGAGGACAGATTCTGCTCTGCTGTCATAATTCATGTCCTGTTTCAGCGTCGCTACGGAGTTACTCTGAGGACACACACTAGCCTCACTGTCTCCTGGTCGATTCACTCACATCCAAACCCAACTCTCTCTCTCTCTGTGTGTGTGTGTCTGTGTGTCTGTGTCCAAAACCAGATTGTGCCCCCTAGCTCAACTGCTATTTTGATCCCTCTAATTATCAAATGTCACAAAGTATGCATGGCTCAATGTGAACTAATTGAAGGTAGATCAGCTGTTTGACACAACCTGTGCTTATCCTGTAGCATCCTTCCTCACTGTTAGCAGCATTAACCCAGATGCAGAAATGTTGCTTTTTTAAATATTTGGCAACTCAAAATTTCCTGGCAAAAATGGCACTTTTGGTGTTCAAAGGAATAGGTGACAGTACAGAATGATTTATACAGAACAGTCACTCATTTTAAGTCATATTGAGGTGTTTCTTCTACTGTTTGGATTATTTTAAGAAGCAGCTTCAGGTTCAGACTCCTCCCTTAGCTTGCACCTTGTGTGTGAACAGAGCAGGCAGGGAGTGAGGGGCCGAGCCAAGAGGAAAAGTTGACAAACAACTTATGTATGTTAGTTTTGATGCTCTGCTTACACAAATAAAATTTAAGCAACTAGGATCCTATAACACACTTTCCTAATGAAATATAAGAGCTGTAGCTGCAGGGCTAGGGTTAGCTGAGCTAGCTAAGTTTTAGCAAACTATGATCAGGAGATCACTGAGGGAGCACAATTGGCCTTGCTCTTTCTGGGTGGATAGATTGTGCTCTCTCCCCACATCACTCCAAAGGGTAGGCATCTGTGAGCTGATCTATCAGAACCAAGTCGCTGCACTTTCCTCCAAGCCCGCTGTGATGCTACTCAGCAATGCTTCATCACCGGCAGTTCAATAAAAGACTGTAGCTGACTTTACATGTATCGGAGAAGGCATGTGCTAGTCTTCACCCTCCTGGTGTTGGGGCGTCACTAGTGATAGGGGGAATCCTGTTGAGTGGGTTGGGTAATTGGCTGTGTAAAGTCGGGATAAAAAGGGAAAAAATGAGAAGTAGAGAAACAGTCTAGCTTGGTAACTGAGGATGAGACATGACAATAAAATTGGCCTTAAACAGCAAACACCTTCATGATTTTAATATTGTGGGTGTATTTAAAATGTGTGGCAACGCAAACACAGTGCTAATGTGCTGACCTGACTTCAGTTCCACCCTTTATGTGGTCTTGCTTATTTGACTGGAAAAAATATTTACGCATGTGTTAGGGAGGTGAACTAGGCTGCTCTGTGTTCATACAGTGTTTAGATAAGTTTGCATACTACTTTACCTAGTAGTTTTACATTACAGAAGAAAATGTGTGTGTGCATGTGTGTGTGTGTGTTCTGCGTCACAGGATGGTGTGCAGAGCCTTTGTACTGTACAGTACACCAACTGCTACTGTTTGCAACTATAAATCACCTTATAGTTGCAAACAGTAGCAGTTAGTAGTAGTTAAAATGTATAGCAAATCACCAGAGCATCTCTGACCCATCCAAACATGGTTTCAGCAAGACTTCTGAAGGTGTCTTGTGGTAGGTGGACTCCATCAGAGATTAGCAGGAGATCCTTAAAGTCTTGCAAGTTTTGAGGCTAGGCCTCTTTTAGCATCCATATCCCTGGGCACCCATGACCCTGTCATAAAGTCTTTGGTTGACTTTCCTTGGAGCACTTTTGGTTGGTACTGACCGCTACATACTAGGGGTGGGACAGTATATCGATATTGCCATATATTTTATTCATGTTTTTTTTATTAGGGTGTGCCATATCATATTTTTATTATTTTTTAAAATATCAAACAATATTATACTCTAAATAATATTGTGCCATATCACCCACCCCTTATTATCACATCAGGGTACTACTTTTTTTTTGCTCTTTTTAGCAAAAGAAACATTCACACTGTACTTATTCCCCATTATATATCTACTAAAGACATATATCTGTCCATTGTTATTTATTTAACTTTAATCCTGGATATACGGAGATATTTGGAGTGCATTATTAGAATCATGACATTCTGGATCATTGACTTCTGTTACAAATTTGATAAAAATCTTGTATTTTTTATATTTCAGTTAGAGGTGTGCCGTATCATATATTATGCAGTAGTTTTTAACTCCATATGGTGATTCCTGGCCCTACTGCATTCTGGGAACAGCCCTCAAGACCTGCTTGATGTTACAGCGATGTTCTGGCCTTTTCATATAGTCATCCTGTTTTGGTTCTTCTTAAAGTATTTCAGATTTTTGAGCTTTCTCATTTTTATACCTTCCAACACTTTTTTAATTTCAATAACTTACTATTCATTTGCTGCCTAATATATCCACATCTTGGATATATTAGGATTCCTTGGATCCAGGATGCCAATATGCTTCATTTCAGTTGGCAGTGATTTTAATTTTATGGCCAATAAGGTGTGCACAAACCTTTCTCAAAACCACATGCTTCCCTTACAGATGGAGAGTGTAGTTTACACAAACAGAGCACTTTACACATGCCTTTCTGGACAAGCTGAGAGATTTAAAGAAGCATAATCTAAAGGTAAAGAAAATGAGCATGTTTGCTGAGACTGTAGAGTAATACACAAGTAAAACTCTGCAGTTGCGATCTTCTGGAGTAAGGTCTCCACCAAAGTTTTGTAGTACAGGGAATTCATTCTCCCAATTACACTCAGTGGAGCATCTCCATAATTCTGAAGCTGCTGATAATAAAATAATGTTATTTAGCTGGTTGTCTGTCTGTAAGCAGGCTGCAACTGTTAAAAACTGTGAATATACGCCAGGCTGCAGTTTGTGGATGTTTTTTCGCAGCAGGCTGTGCCTGTCTACTAAATCGCCTTCCAAGAACAAGCAGTAAAATGACAAATTACTGTTAAAAGAATTTCAGTCTGTAATGGTTACAGTTGAGCTGTGACTCCCTTGACTTGAACGTTGCCAGAAATGTATTTTTGGTGGAATAAATGTTGAAGGTGTCAGCGGATTTCCTGCGTTGTGCGTCAGCGAGCTGTTAGGGAGGTGTCTTTTATCTCGTTGAGGCTCAGAAGTGAAGAGCTGAGGTTACTGTAGTTCAGTTCTGGAGTTTAGCACTAAATCTGCTGTGTAAAAATAACAGTTTGTTGAAAAATCCAATGGTCTTAATTTATTTGGTCTTTAAACACAAACGTCTTCACAGAAGTAAGTTGAAGTACTAGGAATTGCGTTCACCTCAACACTGTGTGTGGTATCACTCCACTTACTGTGCTCCAGTTTCAAAGTGGAATAGTGCTATAAGGTGGGATATTATGAGATACATAAACTTATAGGTTTTGACTTGGTTGTTATAAAAAATAAATAAGGTCTGTCCATGCTGCTTTATTAATCATTTTTGAAACTTATTTAGTTGGGGTATAAGAAACTTTTAATATTTAAAATTATCAAAATATTTTGTATCGATATACAAAAACACAGTATTGATATTTATTTATTTGTGTACAAACAAATATTGATATCAGACAGTAGATTATTTTGTGTTGTGTTTAAACCACACCCACTTGATAGAAGTGTTGTACTCTTTCTTCAGACCCACAATGTTATTTAAGTAGAATAAAAACATACATTTTTAATCCAGTCAGTTTTTTTTTTTTTTTTTTTTTTTTTTTTTTTGAATACTGTGATAGTTTCCTAAAAGTTGATTTCAACAATGGCAACATATAGACTTGCTTACAATATAGCAATTTTTTGCTATACATTTTATCGCAACTAGGGGTGGACGATATGGCCTTAAAATGATATCATTATATTTCAGGTATTTCTGTGCTAACAATATTCTTAGATATGAAAGAACTTTTTTATAAATTACAGCTATATACGACTTTAGTATCTCAGCCTCATTGTGATGTGGGGCGGACGTATTCAAGGCGGGGGGCATTTTTTGTCAAACAGATACACAGCCCTATTGTTAACACAAGCATTTGCCATTTTATAAGCAAATAAATGAAGATTTTTTTTTAAATGTGAGGGTGAAAAATTTGATTTGTTATCAGTGGTATATTTGATAAGAGAGAGCTACAAACACTGGTATCCGTAATATGGCCGTTATCAAAGATATGTGTAGATATACTCTGATAATGCGCACTGTAAATACAGATGATTCTGCACAGCATGTCGGATATGCACACTTTTAATCTGACTCTGCAGGAAGTGTCAGATTTCCGTATCAATGCACTGATTCTATTTTAGTGTGTGCTTTACTGTGTGTGAACTGATATTTGTATGAATCAGCGTTTTCTCTTATCCTGTTATCCTTTTAGTTTTTGAAAGAGGAAAGGAGGGATGATCTTTCACAGACTGATATCTTTAACTCACAGTTATTGACCCAGATTATATATAGATATACTGTACAAAATGGGATTTCATGGGGAAGAATGGAAATACGCTAAATGTCCAAATCTTTGTGAACACCCTTTCTAATGAATGCAACTACAATTCAACTACGTTAAGTTGCGCCCCATTGAGATGAGTAGGTGTCCCAATACTTTTGTCCATATACTCTAAAAGGTGGGTCTATAATTAAGTTCAGTCTTTTTTGCTGTGCTGACTTTAAGGGTTCTTCAGTGCCATCATTACAATTACTTTACATTTAGGGCTTAAATGGTTGTTTGCATAGACTCGTAGGCTCTTCTGTATGATTATTTATAATCATTCTAAGAATTTGAAAGTATTTTTTGTTGTTTATAATTTATATTTTATGTGCTATACAGACTTGTCACCCATCCCCGATTGAAAAGAATTGAAATAAAGAAAAAAAAGCATGATTTAGATATAATCTTTCACTGTTAGGCCACACTTGCTTCCAACAGTAAAGTACCACACTGCATTCAGCCCCGTAGCCCTGAATAGCAATTTCCATACAGAAGCTTTATTGTTTAGATCAGATCTACACAGGAACCCACAGTGCCACGCTTTACTTCAGCCCGACTTTACACATTCAGAAAGAAAGGCTTCCGGGTGGCACTGAGGGTGTAAGACAGGGGCTCTAAGCGCGGCGTGTGTTTATTTTATAGCCGCTAAGGTGCTAACAGTGGCTAATACAGGTCTGGGTACAGAAAACAAAGGTAACCAGAGTATCTGTGTTCAGTGAAAACAAACTGGCTTTAAACATAGTCTCTTTTCCAGCCCTTTTCCATGTGCTTATGTGTTTAAGGAGCACGAGGCGTGGCTCCCTGGAACTCCAACACAGGGCTTTGCGCCACAGGATGTAAAAGAAAGACGTGTCTCCTTTTCCAAAGGTGAAGGCTGGGACTATTGGAGGAAGAGGCTTTTGTTATAGTGTTTCAACTGTGATGCGATCTTTGCTCTTTATTATATGACAACAAAAGGCAGAAATGGGCTTCAGAGGCAGTTCTATCACAGTTATGCTTTAATAGAGACTATGTTGAAACTAATTTCGAATTTGGGTGTCTTCTACGGTGTTCTCACACTTGTGCCCGGGCATGGTTACTTTTCAAAGCATGGCTCGATTGACTAGTGTGATCGCTCTGAACCGTGAACTGAACTGTGAGGTAACCGTGAATTTTGGCGCATATTTCTAAGTAAGTTAAAGCAAATTATCTCCACTTTCATCAAGAATATGCGCTTTCGAGAGAGGATGCTTTTCATGGCGGGGGTCCAGAATTTGGCACAACACCGGCAAGCACCGTGCCTAATTGGTCCCTGAATCTGGACCAGGAAATCCAGAAGCTCTTTATTATAACCATTTAAAACTTGCATCTGCTGAATGTCTGGGTTTCAATAAGATTGGAGATGGAGAAAACTGTTGTAAGGCAATGGAACCCAACCCTGGTCTAGGAAGTTCACTGTCCTGGACATTCTTTCTGCTTCCTCTGCTTAAACCAGCCCATTTTAACCGGGTATTCTTTACAGTCTGCACCCCACCCCCTCTTCCCAAGACTAGTGTTTGAGACAACTGCTCTTAAGATCTTCACAGCCAGGAAACTGAAACCCAAACCTGACCTATACCTGCAACTCGGCCAAGACTATTGGAGGAAGAGGCTTTTGTTATAGTGTTGAACTGTGATGTGGACACTGCTCTGTATAGAGACCGTCCTCTATACCAAAGGTTCTTGAGTCAAAATGTCCTACATGTTTTTGGTTTTCATTTTTGCTTAAAGCAGCCACCTTTTATCTCAGTAAGGATTGTAAAGCAGGTGATTAGTTGAATGAGGTGTTCTTTACATGGCTGCCAAGACCAGAGGTTGGAGACATCTGCTCTTCACATGCAGAAAACTGAAACCCAAACCTGACCCACACTTGCAACTTTGCCAGGACTATTGGAGGAAGAAGCTTTTGTTATAGTGTTTCAAATGTGATGTGATCATTGCTTTTTATTATAACAGTAAAATGGCAAAAATGGACTTCATACACTCTGCTATTTACAAAATTGTATGATATAATTGAGACCAAAGATGAGTGTTCACATTATCATAGGTCTCGATAAGTCCTCTATGATGCCCAAACCTGGTCCAGGACACCCACTGGCCTGCATGTTTTTTGGGCAGTTCCTCTGCTTAAACACTACCACTTTAACTTAGTAAAAACTTATGGCGTAAGCATTTGAAATGTTTGCTCAGGTGTGAAATACAGTAGCCCCCCCCCCTCAGGACCAGGGTTTGGGACCACTGCTCTTCACACATCTTCACAGGCAGGATATTGAAGCTGCTATGTTCTCCATGCAACAGCTCATGTTCCTTCACTCTTCAGAGTCTCAGGATCCACAAAAGATCAAAAGAACAGACTATCCTCTTCAGAGAATCTCTGTTGCTTATCTAAACAATGTGGTGTAGATTGCTGAGACTGCGCTTCAGAACAGGAAAGGTGTACCTGTGCTGCTGCAGTGTGCGTTTATCTATATGTGTGCCTGTGTGGCAGTGTCTGCTCAATACTGTCACGCTACATTAAGAGCAGGTTCTAGTGGCTAAAACTGTGTCAGTTCTTATAGCTTTGGTGAATCGACCTGGTTTATCAGGTCGTCAGTGTTTGAACCAGGGTTCATAAGGTCATGAAACACTTAAAAAAAAAAAGTCATGGCATTTGAAAATAGCAATTTCCAGGCCTGTATAAGTTTTGGAAAAATGACTAACCAAAAAGTTTTGGAAAAGTCAAGTTTGGCATTACAAATTTTGTGTTTCCTTTTATCGATGGAGAAAATTCAGATTCTGTTTTGAGCTAACAAATACATTAGCACAGACCCAATTCAGTAATTTAGCCATACACAATAGAGCTCTCAGGATCTGACAAACATTTTATTATTAAAGATTGTGTGTCAACATTTTTATCATTCATTTTAGGTCTACTATAATCAGTTAATCAATTAGTATAAAAAAATCAATTAGTTTTTTTTATATAGTTGAGTTTTATTGTCCCTGTTTTAAAAATATTATGGTTATGAAAATTTGCCTTGAAGGCATGGAAAAGTCATGAAAAAATTCATAGAAATGTATTGGTTAAAAAGTGTATGAACCCTGTTGAACTTTGCTTCATTAGCTTTAGCACTGGAGCTACAATACGTGTTTAGATAGCTTATAAGAAATTGACAAAAGTGCCATGCTAGATGCTAGAATTCTGTTAGCATTTTGTTAGCATTAGCCTTTAGCTCCAGTCATTTTTAGTTTTTGCTGAACCGTTACTTTAAGTTCAACACCAGATTCCTGAACTCCTGGCCTGTTTAAGAATGACATCATCTTGACAGTGAGGGGTGTGTTAGTTATTCTGTGGCTCTGTGGGAAGACTCCTTCATTGGAGTGACCACAGTGTGTGTATGTGTCTCTGTGTGTTTATGTGTGTGTGTGTGTGTGTGACACGCTGGGCATTAGGGCAGAAGAAGCCGCAGCGGTGAGCAGCGGTGCAGGGCAGGGAGTTTACATGACACACTCATCCGCTACAGGAAGTTGCAAATGGCTTCCCAGAATCAAACAAATGGCCATTCTTTAAAGAGCAGAGCTGTTTTCCTTAGATTACACCACAGCATTTACATCTGCCCCAGCAGGAAAAAATAACCCATTCATACTCAACCTGTATACATTTATATATAACCCATTCACACTGTACGTGTGAGTGTGTGTGTTTTATACATGACATGGTAACAAAAAAGATAACAAAAAATAATATAATAAGTAGTGCTGTCAAACAATTAAAGTATTTATTTAATTAGCCACATGCTCTTTGATTAATTAATCTAAATTTGTCACATGTATCACTTTTTGCTATTAAATTTTTTGTTTTAGCATATGAGCGAATTAATGAATGAATGCATAACTGACATTGACGTAAAAGTAAGTAATGATGCTGTAACTACTGTACCTTTATTTTAACTGTATTTTATTATGGTTTGATGCACCTGTATTCACCTAAAAAAATCACATTTATTGGAAGCAGTTATATATGCTAGAGGATATTTTCAAAATATTCTATACTATTCAGTTATGTTTTAAAGGGTAACGACACTTATTTTTACACAGGACATTTTTTAAATTAATATCTGAAATATGTTACTCTGTAATTAAAAAGATATACCAGCCCTGCTTTAAATGCATAAAAATGAGATTCAAATATGAACAGATTTTAGATATTTTATAATATTTGAATTAAAAGATTACTTTGTGAACTACTAATAAAATAAAACAGTCCAAATAAAATAAAAAAGTTTGTTCGCCTGCATCATGTTACAGTAACCGGAACAGTAGCACTGGGTCAAAGGAAGGCGATTAATCAACTTAATATTTTTTTTCCTATGATTTTATTCATTGGAAGGCCAACCCAATCACTAGTAGTGCCCCTGCAAACACTAGGTGGGTGAAGAATAGCACATGCCTCCTCCTATACATGTAAAGGCAACATCAGCCTCTTTACAAACTGCCGTTTTCTTTCGTTCTTTCTTTTTTTTTTTCAATTGTGAGCTAAATTTGAAAGAAATTTCAAGAATTGGTCAATACATTTTAATGGAGATCTCCTTATCTGGGCAGCAAGGGTTTATTTATTTACTCAGTAGAACACTAATATTAAAATAAATACAAATAACACTCATACAAATAGTAGGGAGTGTACTTTAATGGACAGGAAAGTTGGAGCTGGTAGTGTGTGTGTATAGGAACAGATTCTGTTCGGTCGATGTAAAAAGGTTGTAAGAGATGAACAAAATCAATTTTACTCTTCAGTACAGTTTCCGTGTGTTAGTGTGTGTGTTAGTGTGTGTGTGTTAGTGTGTGTGTCTGTGTGTCTGTGTGTCTGTGTCTGTGTCTGTGTGTCTGTGTGTCTGTGTGTGTGTGTGTCAGGATGTGGTTTATGGGCTGCTGTAACGATTCAGAAACAAGCAGAGAATGAGAGTGATATGCAGTTTACTAAAGTGTGTGTGTTCATGCATTATAGAGGGAGTTGCATGAGCAGACGCATCAATTGATTTCCACTTTCTGCCTCTTCCTGTCAGTCTTTTATACATGTGTTTTATCTCTTTGTGTCTGTGTGTGTATGTGTATTGCTAGCAGATCAGTGGTGTATATCCACAATTACATCAGTTCAGACTTCTTTCATAGCGTCATGTTTTCCACAATTCAGAAATTCTGCCTGGAAGTGGAATTATTGTCAAAAATACACACATCTATTTTAAACAACCAAATACTAAGACCTTACAATAAATTATATTTTATCGCTTTTGCAATATGAAATTTTACAAGAAGCACCAAGAAAAATCTGCATTAACAGCAAACTAGCCGTAAGCAGAATTCAAACTGACTTCCACTAAATGCACAGTTTTTCCAATATGTGCATTTTAGGTATATAAAGGTAAGTCAACCTTGATCAAACATTGCTGCAAAATTGGCCTAGGGCGTTAAGAGTTCAGCTGTCAAGGTGCAGTCAAAACATGCACTGAAACACAGACAGGAAGCAGAGATGTGGGGCACAACAAAAATCAGCTACCTAAAGAGTGTTAAAAATTATTTGCAGCGATACTGTAAAAGGCCTTCAGGGAGATTTAGCATACTCTAGAGGGGAGGTGTACTGTCCTGCTGTCTTAATCTTAATGGAAGAGTCAATTATTAAAAAAAAAAAAACTGTCATCTTGTCATCTTTTAACTGTTGGCCTGCTGTGTGCCACCCTACCCACTGGGGTTGATTTTAACCATATAAGTCCTGGTCGGGCTGCAGAGTTTCAAGCAGCTAACCTTCCCCCAACCCAATTCATAGTGTTCAGTAGTTCCTCTTCCGTTCACACAAACACACACTCACACTCTTATATACGTTCATGTGCTCACGCCCCAACCCACACGCAACCCTTCTCAGCATGTGAAACTAGGTTGTGGTGTCTGATATTTGTTCTCATTGCAGCTTTACTGTTAGGTGTGTATCTCACACTGTGTGTTTTTAGAGCTTTTAATTTAAATATGACTGATGGTCCGTAAACCATGTGACCAAGGTGGTGGGGGTGTGAATTTTTTTTTCTTTTCAAGATATACAAAGTGCCAGGGTGCACACAGGATGCTCACAGTGGGTAGAAAGGGCATATATAACATCAAGCATCACACTCATGAACACTTTTGCAGACATGTATCCAGCATGTCTCCTCACTCTGTTCTACTGAGGTTCTATTTTATTTGGTGACAGTACTTCAGATCACTCTGTTCTTCATATTTATAGGCCTTATTTTATTCAGTCTGCATTATATAATTTACTGCTGAACTCAGGCTTTTACTAAAAATATACAACTCAGCACATGTTAAGTTTACCTTTTTTTTTTCATTTTTAAATGTGTGTGTCTAGGATATGGCTAGAGCAGGTATATCTGTCACTGAGATGTGTTGACAGTTGTCATGCACTGTAAACCACAGTAACCAAATACAAATCCCCTGTATGTGTGAGCATACTTGACCACTAAAGTTTCTCATATCCTCAATATGCTTAAAAAAGTAAATTGTCAATACAGTATAAGTAAAATGAATCACAATACGATAAAATATCATCCTGTTGCCCACCCCTGCTACACAATCTATCTTTTCAACATTGTTATAGCCATATTTAAATTAAATTAAATGTGTAATTAGTTTAAAGACTTTCTTTGACAGTTTATAGGTTGTTCACTCTGTTACTCACTTCTGAAAAATTCAGATCAAGCTTTTTTGCTGATGGTCGATAGGGCTGCACGATATATATCGTTTAAGCATCGTCACGTCGATGTGCGCATGCGCAATAGTCACATCGCAAGACGTGCGATGTCACTTAAGGCAAATAAATCAGACATGTTATGTTGCAATATTTTGATTCTTGATACAAGAAGTAGATATACAGCGCTGTCTCTGTGTCTGTGTGAGTGACAGACTGCTGCTGCCTGAGAAGCGCGAGGGGGAGTGTAGGGGCTTCCATCCACATAGTTGGGCATGTTCTTATAAATGCATGTGTTGAGAGCTGTGCACCTCAGTCCAGCACAGTTTTGCGCAGATATGTCCAGTTACAGCTGAATTCACGCTTTTAATCCCAGAAAAACGCTCTTGTTTACCGTTTAAAAAGCCATTTAAATGCCTGATTAAAGGACGGATTACTGTTGTTTTGTTGTTTTCCTCGGGTTTTGAGTGCTTGGCACTGACTCAGCTCTTGATCAGTCTGGACGTGAGACAGGGCGTGGATGGGGACAGGACTGGTGACATCATGGGCCCTGCATTGTTTAATATCGCAATATATAGCATCGAAAAAATAACATTTACAGTGTTTTTTTTTTTTTTTTCAATATTGTGCAGCCCTAATGGTTGAGGTGGTAAAAAATACTAGTCATCAAAGGCAAAATCATAGCTTATGCTGGTGTAAATAGGCTGTCTAACCAGCTCTTTGGCCATGCTTAGTCATGCTGGTCAACCAGCTTGGTTTTGGTGGTCAACTAGCTTGGTTCTTCTGTTTGGCCAGTGAGGCACTTGCGTAGTCTAATTTATTCAGGTGGACTATGCTTACACACTAGCTAAACCATCTAACTCAAACCAACACATACCCTATGCTGGTCAACAGCTAAGCTGGCCAACCAACTAAATGATGTACATATATACATAATTAACAGTGGAGGTGGGTACATCTTCAGTGAGATGTATCCTGGTTTTTAGATTGTTTTTAATGTGCATTTTGATTTGCCTGTGACGTAATCCAACTGTGTGTTCTCCCCTTGCTTGGTATGAGGAACCAAGTCTGATGTAGTTGTTAGGGTAAGTAATAGATACTTGGAAATTTGGAATCTAAACTGAAGAAAGTGCCAGTTATAAAATGTCTTGACTCATTCTCTTCTTCCCAGAGTTCAATCTTAACTGTCTTTACTTCTCATTTTGGTACTGATTCAGTCTAGATACATTCTACCCAGTCCTAGTCTCTGCTTAGCCTTGACTTTTTCTTGAGTCTTTCTTTTCACTTCTAGCCTCAGTCTTTACTTTATCAAGATTCTGTCTTTTTACTCCTTTTTACTCTTGGTCTTGGCTTAGTTTTGATTCTTTCTTGACTTATTTTCTTCACTCTTAATCTCTGGGTTGACTTTATCTTGACACTGTTCTCTCCATTTGGGGTCTCTGTCTTGACTTGTTCTTTTGACTCTCGGTCTCCATCTTGACTGAGTTAAGACAAAGACTTAAGACCGTGTGGACGCAATTTCTTCACCCTTGGTTGGGTCTTGTCTCTATTTTGACTCTATGACCCGGATTTGACTCTTGTTCGTTCCACTTCTGCTCTCTTGTCTTCACTCATTCTTTCTTTCTGATATCCTAAGTTTTGGTTTTGGTTCTTGTCTTGATTCATTAACTGTACATCTGGTCTTGAGCTTGACTTGTGCCTCTTGACGTAGCCTAAATAGCTTTTACTGCAACACTGTTAAAAATTTAAATGCATATAAACAAAAACCACAAATAAATATGCACTTGCCAAATATGTGACCTTTCTGAAATTGCATTTTTGTCACACTGACCAACGTTACCAGAACTTTTAAAGCTTTAACCTCAGAATAGGATAAAAAATAAATAAAAAACATAAAAACGGCAAGAATTCTCAGGAATGGAAAAGTAATGTTGCACTACCTTGGTGTCTAAGTACGAGATTTCCAGCAGAGTTTTTGTCTACATGTTTTTTAGATCTGATTTTACAGTTTTGCACATTAGTAATATATCAGATTTGCAACAGGTGTTAAATATGGTTCTTAAAGTGAAGAAAATAAGACAATAACACACTTCTAAACTACAGAATAACAGTAATTATGCATTCATTCCTATGCATTCATATGCTTTATATTTCATCAGGCTGGTTCCTCCTTCTAATGTTTTGGATGGGTTTGCTGAGCAAAGGCCTGCAGGTTCTACATAACTCCAGTCTTGTTGACTGGGCAATTGCAGGGTGTATGTGCGTGAGAGTGTGTCAGCGTGTGAAAGTGGTCGGGGGTGTGTTTGGTTAAGGCCCGACTGGATGAGCGGATGGGCTTTTTTTTTTTTTCGGTTGTTGTTTTATGCAGATGATGTCATGGCCGTAACAGGGTGGAGTCAGAGCGGACCCTTATGGAACAAATTAAACAAGCTTACTGCGTCCACCACCGCAAACAAGGGGGCTCGGTCAGCCTGCTACTTTGTGTGTGTGTGTGTGTGTGTGTGTGTGTGTGTGTGTGTGTGTGTGTGTGAGAGAGAGAGGGAAGGCGAGTGGCTTAAAGAAACACTGAAGCAGACAAAAGCCATTATTGTTTAAATTGTTATACTGATTATTTCTCAGTTTTTGCTGATTCTGTTTATGGAGTAGATTATACAATTGCACTTTTTAAATTCATTTATTCTATTGCTCATTCAGATCGTGTTTCAGTGTAAAACCATGGTGTAAAACGTAGCTGCCTTAAATACAGGTGAACAGTATAATATTGCTTAGCTGAAGCAATATTGAAGCAGTTTGTGGGAAATTATACAAAATTAATATCTTACCTAGGTTTTGAAAAAAATGTGACTTTCCTAGAGCTTGTTCTCATCAGTCACCAGTCTTTAGAAAAAGGGTTAAATATGTATTTAGATATAATATTGAACTGTGAAAATTACGATTTTTTTTGACAAAATTCTTATTCTTGGTGCATCTCTAAGTTATAATGCTTTAACGTTTGATGTAATGTTATTTAAACTATTGCCACCTTTATCACCACTCCAGTGATAATGATGTGATCATCAAGCTTTTACATTTTCTAATTCATCAGTTTTCATATGGTCAACAGTCTCAATAAATGTATTTAGGTTTAGGTTTTGAATTTTTATATCAAAACCTCAAACCTGTTAGATCCTAAGTGGCCAGTTATCTAAACCATAGGCTCATCAGGAGGTTGCAGGTTTAGTCACCAATGATGCCATAGCCATCCCACATCAGTGGGCTCCCCTTTAGTCAGAAAATAAAATGTGCACTTTTAGACACCACATAAGGGAGCACTTTTCACATACATTTGTTGACAAGCTCGTATATAAGCGGCATCTGAAGTGAATGAAACGTTGAGTAAGACTGTTGAGTAAGAGTAATATAACTGATTTTTTTTTTCACAAATATGACATGTTTGTTTACAGTGTTTTCCTGCCCACTTTTTTTTTTTTGAGCATGCTGATACGTTTGGTAGTACTCTCCCCAGTAAGTAGAGCGTTAACATAATTTTAGGCTGTTATAATAAGGTTAAAATTTACATCTACTTTTGCTTTTACTTACATTTGCTACTCTGCTTTTAAATTTGAACAAAACCTTAAATTTGTCAAATTTGTCTGTCTTTACATTTAGTTTTATTATGCTTTTTTGTACTAGTTAGGCTGCCTTTTAAACCACAGAGAGTACAAGTACATATATACACAAAGTTGCAGAAGTCAATATGAGAAGAAATAATAGTGTATCAGGTTACTTCTCTTACCCTAAGTAGCGTGTAAACACAGCTTTCCAGCCACTATAGTGGTTTAGAATGTGCCTGACTGTAGAAGCTGTGGTGTAGTAAATGCTCCACTCTTTCTAACCTAACCCTCATCCCGTCAGCCCCAGCGCCCCGCTCTCGTGCTCGCTCTCGCCTTGACGGCTGGCCGAGCATTTTTATCCAAATATTATGAATGTGTTAAACATCAAGGCCTGAAATGAATTACAAACTCCTGCGGAATGCTGCAGGCTTCCCAGGCCGTTTCTAAACATCCAGAATGGTGCTGGCCGGCCGCCACGCCATCCATACTGAATTATGAATTGACTTGGATGTAATGGGGTCAGCTGTTCTCCTGTTCCAGACGGAAAACGGGGAAAAGGGGGAGCTTTTAACGGACGCTCGGAAGAAACAAGCCATTACAGGAGATTATTGAGACCGGGGCCGGTGAACCAGGGCAGAGAAAGAAAGCTATGGGCTCCTGATTATTGAACTAAACTGTACATGGATGTAGACACACTTGTGTGTACACACACTCAGACTGTACGATTTAGTGCTACAAATTATGTTTATGCTAACTTTAGTTGAATTTCATCAAATTTCAGCAGCTTTAGGACTGTGTTGATGGTACACTGAATGTCTAAACATTGGGAGAATTGTGTGTCTATCAATACCACTCTGGACCAGAACACTGTTAGGCTAGCCATAGCCAAAAAAAAAGAGAGAGAGAGAAAAAGAAAAAATGTCTGGAAGCAATTTTTAGAGGAGAATGTTAAGAAAGAAAAAGTTGCAAAAATGCAAAAAATATATATATTTCTTATATAAGGTAAAATAAATATTAAATTTATATTAAACGGCCAAATCGTGTAGTTGGGTTCAGCCCTAGTAAATTCCCATTAAAGTGACTTCACAAACTTGTTTCACTTCAGATGCTGCTTCAGGATCTCTTAGCTTGTCAGTAAATGCATGTGTACAGCTGTCCTTCAGGGGGTGTCTTAAGCATAATTTGTATTCACAGCACATTGTAATATACACTCACTGTATATTAAAAAATATCAATAATAATTCAGTGTGTAGAAAAGGCTGTTTTTAGTTTTCAGTCTGTTACAGTAAATGAATGAGTTGTGTAAAGTATGCCCAATGCATTTTCTTAGGTTTGTTAAATTTTTTAAACCAGGGTCTCCAAATGTTTGCATGTTACTGATTTAATGTGTTTTTTTTTGTGTGGTTTTATTATATTATTATAGTATTGAGTTCTTCTTGACTCACGAAGGCAGCAGAAGGAAGTGTGTGCGTTTGTGTGTGTGTGGTCACGCCCGGCGCTAGGCAGGTGTCCTGCTCTATTACGTCAGTACAGTCACACACAGCCGAGCGCAGGTTGCAGTACACTGGGGGGAGTGTCCAGCTGTTTCCTGAGCGCTTTACAGAAGAATTGTGCTTTTAAAGGAGGCTGAGACATCACAACACTTACCATTCAGAAACCCAGAATTATTCATGTAGTGTTTAAAAAATACAGTGTTCTGTATAATATCTTAGACATCAGATGTTTTAAAATTATTTATTTATTTTTTTTATAAGGAGTTCATACTGGATTTTTTTTTTTTTTTTTTTTTTTTTTTTTTTTTTTTTTTTTAGAACTTCACTCAGAATTATAGTTTTATCAGAAGTTTATTGCGGATATAAAAAACATTTAATTTAATGTATAATCATTTAAATAAATATTAAATAAATAAGTAAAATTAGAACTTAATACAAAAAAATATATATTCTGAATTTTTATTTTTGGAAATTCCTTCTGGATCTTAAATTTTATTGGAGCTTCACACTGGATCATTTTTTCAGAACGTCATCCCAAATGCAAGTATTCTTGAAAACACATACTAGATATAAGCTATATTTTATGTTTATTATGGATTTTAATATAATTTAATATAAATATATATTTTTTAACATTGCTTATGTTGCTTTTTACATTTTTTACATAGTACAAACCAGTACTGTTTCCCACGCTCAGTCTTAACCTTCATTCAGGACCTAATCCTGATCCTAATCCCTGGATCCTAATCCATTTAAATCAGCATCTGAAATTAAATGGAGCTTGAGCGGATCAGATCAGAGTGTTTATAGATCAGATATGAGACAATCCAAATAAACACTGCTGAAAAAGAGCGCTGTTATTGTAACTCTCTCTCTCTCTCTATCTCTCTCTCTCTATCTCTCTCTATCTCTATCTCTCTCTCTCTCTCTCTCTCTCTCTCTCTCTCTCTCACTCTCTCACTCTCTTGCACACAGACACATACACAGGCCTGGCTGGACAGGGCCTGACTCATGCCATGGTTGAAATTCTTGGACAGGATCCTGACGCACTTTGTTTCTGATAACAATTAAATGTGCTGACACACATACACACAATCTAATACACACACTCCAATACACACACTCTTCAGTATACACACTCACACAGGCTGAGCGCTCGTAAATGCCTAACGGCAGGACATGCTTTTTTCCAGCAGACTTTGCCCCCTTTTTTCTGCTGTGTGTGTTCACGTGTGTGTGTGAGAACGTGGACAATATATCCATAACAGAAAAGTATTACATGTAGATACTTACATATGTACGTGTCGGACGTTATTATTGCATATATCAACTTTTATATGTATTTAATTTGGCACATATACATGCATATTTTAATGTTGTATAGCTTTTTATATAAAACAAACACAGTTTAGAGTAGAAATGGTCCAATCTGTTATGATACTAGGAATATATTTATATTGTATATATCCTTATATATGGATGAAGTCACATCCTGACTGCGCACACTGTTGACTTTTCAGGAGGAGTTTCTCAGGTCAGTGTGTGTTTGTGATGAAAGATGAAAGACAATGTTGTGTGTGTGTTCGTTTGTGTGTGTTTGTGTTTTGGTTCTTTAGTTAGCTTCATTAGGTTTACAAGAAAGCTACAAGGCTAAGTAACTAACAAACAGTGGAAGCTTATATACATCAGTTAGCATGGTGCTAACTTTGGCACTAAATTCTCACACACTGTCCTCTAACCATGTGGAGGTGTTCAATAAGGTCTAGTAGATCTGATTATTTTGTTTCTCACACTGTATGACTCACTGTTATCTATGAATCTGGGCCGAAGTATGTTAGCGTAGCTAAAAACAGCAGCAGAGCAGCAGCTTGAGTTTTGTCTATATTATATTATACACAATATATTCCTTGATTTTGGTTGGGTCTGGACAATTAAAACATTAAAAAAAATGTTGAAATTAAATGTACAAGAAACATTAGCTTGTAATACACTTTAAATTGTGCTGTCTGTTTACAAGTAAAAAACTGAACTTGTTTTGTGAGAATTAAAAATTCTAATGGTAATCAAGAGTCAGTCGTATATTTGAGGAATATTGACATGGTGATTTCTTTCACAAATTTCAGGATAAGAGTCCCCAGGCCAGATTAATGATACTGATTTATTTTATTTGAAATCTGATAAAAAAAAAAATTGGTCAAACATCATTTTTTGTATTTACAAATCTAATTAAGACCTATTTCAGTTGCTTAAAAGAACTTCTGGCATATGTAACCGTCTCCTGTAACGTTCTTTGTTTACCATAGTTTTCCGTAGCCTGGCTACATTAGTGGTGACTTTTTTTCTAATGTTCATATCTGTATCGAAATTAATTCAGGTTGACCAAAATTAATAAATATTTCATGACATAAATTTTGCCAATATCATTCAGCCCTATTTCAAGGATTCAAGGAGACTTTATTGTCATTCACATCACATGTGGTACATGAGATGGAACAAAATTATTTTCGGCCTCAATTTAAATAAATATAATTCTGATATCGATAAGAACAATACAAAAATCACAGAAAAGAACTGCCAAAAACACCCACAACAGATGTCTTCTCCTACAAACTTGTGTAAAATTTTACCCAAAATAAAATTATAATGGCATTTAATGAATGTCAGTCAGTGACAGATTCTAACAATAATGTATCCTGAAATATTGGAATTTTTTTAAAATATCAAATCATAGTTATAAAAACAGTTTATTTCACAATATAAATTAATATTGAATTATTGTCCTGCCCTGGGCTGAACAGTCTGTAAAGATTCATTACAGCTCTAGAAGTTTCTCAGTTCTTCAGTAGTTCTTAGAGCTTCTGTGGGGAAAAAAGATCACTGCAGTGTTTATGATAACGTCAGTTTATTACAGAATGTGTTGTGTTGTCACGGTAATCATCACTATTGTGAAATAAAAAGCGCAAACAAAGAAGTGTTGCTTAATAGTGGTCCATAGCATGACCTCTGTCTTTAAGCCCGGTTGCTGTAACTGACCATGTGGAGAGTCGTGTGATTAGCAGAATAAATAAATATACAAATAATAAAAAGTGTTTGTTTTTAGTTAGATCAGCCATAACATTAAAACTGCTGGTAATTAGTTCTTGAGGTTAATGTGTTAAAGCAAGAAAAATGGTCAAGATAAAGTATCTGAGAAACTTCGACAAGGTTTGCACTGTGATCGCTAGACAACTGGTAGGTCAGAACATCTCCAAAACATCAGGTGGGTCTCGGCGGTGTTCTCAGTATGTAGTGGTCAGTATCTACCAAAAGAGTTTCAAGGAAGGACAACTGGTGTCATGGGTGGAACCAATGTCAAGGGTCATGGATTCTTATGGAGTTCAAACCTCACAACTTACAGGACCTATACCAAATTAGGGAGGTGATTTTAATATAATTGTTGAAATTATGGTAAATATTTTGTATGTTCTTTGTTAGAATTAATAAAATAATAAGAATATTCAGACTTGAATTTGTAGTTTTGTAGTTTTTAAAGAGTTTACTGTGGGCTTTTTTGTGCTGTTTGCTCTGAGACTGACAGGACAGGCATTGTGGGTAATGATGGGAAGCGAACTTTGTTGACCTTTGAATGGCGTAATGCAACGCCGACCACTAGAGCATTCACTCACTCCAAAAACACACACACACACACACACACACACAGGGTTGGGGTTGTGTAAGACACATCTCCTGGCTGCTGGTGGATGTGCTGGTGCTGCTGGGTTCAGGCTGTGGGCTGGAGGCCCAGTGTGTGCAGCTTTGTCTGAATCACTGGAACAAACGCTAGAGCAGAGCAGTGGAGAACAGTTACAGCAAAAACTGAATGGTATAATATTTTAACACCCCCACAGCTGATCACCTCAAACCACAAAGCATACCCAAAAGTAACGACACTGTATATGTGCTACAGCATTTATTTGGAATTAAAAGAGAAGTCTGATGTAAAACTGACTTTTGGTGTAGTAAAACATCATGATTTCAGCAATTTTGTCCTTTTTGCCCAGCACTCTTTAAAACGAGTGCTTTAGGGGATATTTTGCCCGATGAATTGCTTTTACACCGTTATTCAGGGATAAAGTAGCTCCACACCTCATTGGTAGAATCCGGAGAGCTCCGACATTTAAAACGAGGCATTAAGAACTTTAAAAACGCACGAAAAGCTTATTAAAAACCACTGGGTACAACCCATAGCGTTAGCCACAGCCCTGGGTGCCACCATCACTGTACTGATCATGACCATAGACATAGACATAGACGCAGCATAGCCTGCTTCCTGGCTTCAACCATGCGCCCCCATTGCATTTATTAGTACTGAGGAAGGTGTTTAATACTGTAATTTAGAACTATAATAATCAAAACTTCACAAATTTTTACCTGTTTTTTTACACCGTTGTTCTCCTTTAAATGTAACATTTAATTTCTTTATTATTGTGATTGTTAATATTGCTAATCCTCTCACTGATGCACAACATGCTGCATTGGACCTTTAACTGCTGCTGGACGATAAGTGACCTCAGATGTCACAGAACAGATGTGGCACCTGATTACCCATATTTTTATATATTTAAGAGGATAGTACTTGAAATTACACACAGTGAGAAAGTAACATGCAAAATACTCAACCAAAAATTATGAAGAAGTCTGCCAGATGTTACACCTGTAAGGCATGGTGCCAGTAGGTTCTAATCCGCTCCATAAATTCCTATCCGATAGTACTGTACTTTTTCTTTTAGTTCAGAATGTGTTAACTTTCATTCATTGTTAGCTGTAGGAATGCACTAATATGGGATCTGTGGGTCAGTTCCAATATCCAATATATGTTGTTGGGCGTATTTGTGGACGCAACGTAAACTTAACGATGTCCTTATGTGTGCGTAGTTACCAGTGTTCGCATGATTGACTGAACTCATTTAAGAGTTTTCTGTGTGTGCTTGGTCGCTTCTGTCGTGCTGTGCCAGAAGCATCATGTGAAAGGATGAGAGAACTGCTAAAGCTCTCTCTCTCTGCCAGGCCTGAATGACGTATTGCAGCATTCTTGTCTTTATTGATTAAAGATGGCTGTGTGCGCGCTTGTGTGTGTGTGTGTGTGTGTGTGTGTAATACTGTGTAAGAGTGTTTGTGTAATACTGACGCTAACCTGATGACCCCATTCCTCTGCAGAATGTATTATTTGGACCAGTTTATATTTCTTACATTTAGAGCCTGTTTACACCTGATATTAACAAGCATATTGGTGATAAGATCATATTTGAAATTCACTTGTCCTCATTAAGAGCCATAGATGTAGATTGGTATTGTAATTGGACTACAATTGGGTCATTCAGTCTACATTTAAAGGTGTTCTAAGACCAACCTTCCTGACAGTTTAATACAATCAGTCAGGCAATCGAAAATATTTTTGTTAAAAAAAAACTTTCAATACCACTTATAGTTACAGGGTTATCTTGAATTGACTTTCACTTACTGTCTCCCGTGTGTGTGTGTGTGTGTGTGTGTGTGTGTGTGTCTTTGTGTGCACATTGTTTGCTCTCTCCTCTCATCTGAGGGTTTTCATTGAAAAACATTGTTTACAGGTACAATGGAAACTAAGTCTGCCTTCAGTTTTTTACACAGGCAACCAAAATTAGATCCCCTTTGCTCTGGCTAGGGAGTAGGGGTGGGCGATATGGCCTCTAAATTATATGTAGTTGTTTTTGAGATAACTATATTCTCCCCAATATGACAAAACATAAAATGCAATGCAACAAAATGAATGTTAAAGTTTATTTGGCTGACCCCTATTTGAGATTTTCACTATATTCCAACAGATGTCAATGATCTATCATGTCATGATACTAACAATGCACTCCATATATCCGGTGAATTAAATGATACTTTTTTGCTACAAACAGCAAACAAATTGTACCCTTCCCTTTTGGCCCATATGGCCCTAGAATAATGTCAATATTTCAGGGCATTTTTGCAATAAATGTATTAATACATTTTGGCGATATCATTGCACACAATATGATATGGCACACCCCTACTGGGGATGCATTTTAGTTGTCTGGATTAGATGTTTAATCTATTAAACTGTTCACATTAATATTGGTATACCTTTTTAAAATGCAAAAAAAAAACATGTTTTGTATTTATGTGGTCTGTACTCTGAAAGGTTTAAGTATATTTTTGTTTAATGTATTTTGTTGCAATTTATGTGCATGTACTCAATTCTTGTACGTTATTTTGTACAATATTTTCTTGGCTTTGTTAATTAATTTTTGTTAAGTGTTTTTTAGAATTAGCATATTTATACTAAATAAAACTCAAATTAATTTTGTTGCAATATGTTCTTGAAATTAATACAATTATATAGTTTTAGAGCCAAATTCACCACCCCTAGTCCATAGTGATACACAACGCAAACAAAATGTTAATGCCAGGTGTAAACAGGCCCTTGTATAAACTGCATTTAACTCTAGTCTAAACTTTAAGCTTTTAGTTTTAGCATTGCAGCTATGATTCTAATGTGGCTGACAAGTTATGAAAGCTTGTGTTTGCAGTTAGTATGTTCGAATCATCAGACGTACTTCTCAAACTGTGGTGTTGTTGTTAAATTGTGTTAAATAAACTTCTGAAAGCCTGGACTTTCTGTACTTCAGTCCATCTTTATAGACGACCGTGAGTCACAGGGTGTCAGAAACCGCATAAGCTTGTCTGTGAGTGTGTAGTAAACGTCCGGCTTCTCTCTCTCTCTCTCAGGGCAGGGGACGTGTTTCCCACCCGCTGTGACGTCAAATACGGCTCTCACTCACTTTAACGACAGCTTTCATGTACGCTGGCAGAGATAGCAGATGCTAGGAACACTTTCCATGTGGAGCGATTGGAGAGTCTGTATTAAAAACTAGAGCTTGTTTTCAGTTAGTTTTGACCCACATGCGCAGTACACAATAATTAAAGGCTTTTTGTGTATACCTATTTAAACTATTACATGCCAAAAGTCATGGGATAGCGATATATACATTCATCATAAAGTGTTACCTCAGGGGAGAGCTTGAAGATCTTGGGAACATGCACACCTGCATAAGTTGTGAATTGTTTTTGAGGCAACATGAATGATTCCTTTTCTGCAGTCCATTTTTGAAGTTGTCTAGCAATGATCATGACCGGCAGCATCTGGCTAGAATTGTCCATGCAAACAGAAAACGATCAACTCAGGAATCATGTTCTGTGAAGAAGGCCAATTAGTGCAGCATTTTTTAGATTCCATGGGACATGGCAAGAGTAATTGCTTAAGATACTACAAAAAACAAAGTGCAACACACACATTATTTATTTATTAATTTATTTACTTATTTATTTATTTACTTATTTATTTTTTTTATTTTTCCCCCTTATTAGCGGTGTACACAAACTTTTGGATATATATCCTATGTAGAAATGATGCCTATAAATACATATATTGCCCTATATCATGTTTTAAATTGCAATGTACTTATAATGTTTTTTTATTATTATATAGGACTGACAATATGTTCAATATTTTTTACTTTAATGCATTTCTTAATTTCTGTCAATAAGGTATAATTCTGATATCAATATAAACAATATAATAGCTACACAAACGACCACAGTAGATGTCTGTACCTCCGAATTTGTGACTTATTAAATAAAAAAAATTATACACAATGTAATAAATGGCAGTCAGTCACAGATGCTATAAATAATGTACACTAAAATTCCAGAAAATTTGTGTCATATCACTGCTACTAAAATATCTCATATCACAATATAAATTGATGTTGGATTATTGTCCAACTATTTTATTATCGTTATTATTAGTAGTAGTAATTAGCTGAACATTTTGTCAAGAATTATAATTTCGCAACCTTTTCCCATTTCGCTCTTTTTGTACACAATCCGAATATCAACTAAAACACACCATTAGAGACCAATAGAGATGTTGGCGTGTTTTCTAAACTCCTAAAATAGGGCACCATAACACCTTCGCCTGGCACAGGCAGGACTCCACTGCTATCCCAGTCATGTTGTCGCCCAGCAACCTTTACATCGCTGATAAGAAATGAAGCATTAATCTGCTGTTCTCTGAGTTGATTGAATGTTTCTTAGGTAACTTATTCTTAATTACTGTCTCTCTCTCTCTCTCTCTCTCTCTCGCAGGCGGAGGAGGAAAGCGGAAGGGGAGGAGTAAGAAATGGAGGGAGATCCTGCGCTTCCCCCACATCAGCCAGTGTATAGAGCTGAGCAAAACTATCGGTACGGAACACCAGCACACACTCACCATTACACTCTAATATTAGAAGGTTTGGTAAGAGTACTTTATTAAACAATGGTTCTATTTAGCACTGGAATATAAATTCATAGAAAAACAGAAAATCATGGAAACATTATAGAAGGCAGCAATCATTGTAGCATTCTTTAGCATCTGTGGAATATGGCAAAAGTCATGGGACACATTACTACTAAACGACTACGCCTATATATAAATGTTTTTTTAAGGGTACTTTAGTATACAGTGTTTCTGATTATCATCAGGAGATCTTTACTAAAAGCAGTGGTTCTATGCAGTTGTGTGTACCGAGAAGCCATTGCCACCCACAGTGGACAGCACAGTGGGTAGAAATGATTGCAAATGGCAGCTTCTGGCTAGAATTGTCTATCTGACATTCACACCCATATTTAATCCAGAAGGCCCCAGACACACATCCTGCAGACAAGTGCAGGAATTTTAACTTACATGTGACATGGCAAAAGTCATGGGACACAATACTATTAGTGGACCAAATGCAATGCTCATCCAGTTATATATGGTTTTGTATAACAACAGTGATTTTTCAAAGTAAAAAAATGGTCCCTTTAGGGTTCCTTAATAAAACAAGTGGCTACATAGAACACTAACAAAAGTTCCATCTTGCTTTAAATTAAAGAACACATAGAGTACAAAGAATGTTTTTTTTTTTTTTTTGACCTTTTTTTTTAAATGGGGTGTTAACAGCTGTGGTTCTATATAAATGCATGGCCACCATAAAGAACCATATTAAGTCATAAATAAATGGACATCTCTAAGCGTTAGCATTACTTGGCCTCCAAGTAGCACTGCTATTTATGTGTTGGCTGTGTCAACAGAAGTTTACAGGTTCAGTATGTAGTGATGCCACAGCCATATGTCAGTGTCCTAAAATCTCTGAAAGCATACCTGTCTCTTCTTTATGGGTGAGTACGATGCTACTCCCTGTCTCCTATTATTTAAGAGTGGGCGATGGTAGCCAATGAAGGCTTCAGTTAACTGGTGTTACAAAATTAACTTGTTAAGCTCCAATGTCTTTTTATTATAGTAGGAGGCCATGCAAAACTAAACATTCCCAGTACTGTAATACAAGGTGGAGAAGTAATTGAACTTATCTAAACTGGGAGAAAAATGACATGTGTGTGTGTGCATGTGTGTGTTGTAGATAGGGATTACTCGAGCCTGTGTGAGAAGCAGCCCATCGGGAGACTGCTGTTCCGCCTCTACTGTGAGACCAGACCAGAGCTGCTAAGATGCATTCATCTGCTGGATGCCATGGTATGTATACACACACACACATACACACATACACACACAAAACCATGCTACTGAAATGTATCTGGCCACTATATGAGCTTTTAACGGATACATTTGAAGCCCTCCTCCCCCGTGTGGAGCTCCTCATGCTGTGATTTGCAATTTCCTGTCAGCCGTTTCCTCTTTCAAAAATACGTGCCCACCCAAAAAGAGGTGGTCCTTCCTCTGATTCTGATTTCCAGCTTGCCAGGTTCCAGGAAAAACCTGCAGTCATCCCACTCACCCTTCCGAACTTTAGCTGAACTTCATGGGCGGGGCTTCTAAACGCGGCTGCTGCTGGACTAAACCCCCCTTTTAAAGTGACACTTTGGCATTTGGCAAGTAGTTTGTTCACATAATCAATTAAAGACTTGTTCAGTGCTTGTTTAGTTAGCCATGAAGCTAATTTAGCTAACACTAGAAGCTTATACCCCAATATTTAGCACTGGGGATGTGATAATTAATGAAAGGCTAATATTGTATACATGACAATTAATTAAAGCTCATACTAGGCTAATGTAGCCAACAATTAATAAAAGTGTGTACTCTACCACTTCATACTATAAGGCTAATGTTGCTAACAAGCAATTCAATTATGTATACCACCAGTTAGTGATGGAGCTGTAAGGCTAATGTAGCTAACAAGTAATGAAAACTTGTGTCCAACTAGTTAGCACTGGGGATAAGAGGTTAATGGAGCCAACAATGAATAAAGTCATTACCCTTCCACTTAATACTGGCACTATGAGGCTGATGTTGCTAACAAGTAATTAAATCTTGTACACCACCAGTTAGCTGTAATGGAAGTATATAACCAATCATTTAGCAGTGGAGCTGTGAGGCTAATACTGTATACCTAACAATTAAAAAAAGCTTACAACCCACCAGTTAGCACTGGAGCTAAGAGGCAAAATAAGTTAACAAGTAATAGAAGCCAGTACTCAACCAGTTACTACTAGAGCAATGAGGCTAATGTAGCTAACACGTAATTTAGGCTTCTACCCCACCAGTTAGTGATGGAGCTATAAGGCTATTGTTGCTAACAAGTAATTCAGGCTTCTACCCCACCAGTTAGTACTGGAGCTATAAAGCTAATGTCGCTAACATTTAATGAAAGCTTGTACCACACCAGTTAGCAGTGGAGTTATGAGGCTAATGTAGCCAAAAAGTAATAATAGTGTAAACCCCAATAGTTAGTACTGGAGCTCTAAAGCTAATGTCACTAACATGTAATGTAAGCTTATACCTCACCACTTTAATGTAGCTAACAAGCAATGTAGACTTTTTCTATACTAATTTGCCGTGGAGCTATAAGGCTAATGCAGCTAACAAGTACTGAAAGAGTATAACCAATCATTTAGCAGTGTAGCTGTGAGGTTAATTCTGTATATCTCGCAAGTAATGAAATCTTATACCCCAACAATTAGCACTGGAGCTATGAAGCTAATGTCACTTACATGCAATGGAAGCTAATACTGCTTTTGCGTGCATGTTGGGTGGTTAATTTCTCTTCTTTTTTTCATCTTTTTTTTTTTTTTTTTTTTTTTTGATTCTGTAAATTCAGCTACTGTTAGAATTAACATACAACAATTATATTAATATTTAATATTTTACACATATTTACATCCTAAGCCACTCAGATCATAAAATCAACACCATGTAAATGCATAATAATTACCCACCAGTAAGCACTAGAGTGACAAAGCTAATGCCGATAACAATTAAATCAAGCTTGTTCCCCAGCATTTAGCAGTGGAGCTGGAAGACTAAGATAACAAATGATGGAAGCTTATATCCAGCCAGTTAGCACTAGAAAAAGAGGAAAATGTAGTCAGCAATTAATAAAAATGTATACCCCACCAATTAGCACAGTTGATATGAGGCCAATATATCCAACAAAAGCATGAGGCTAATGTTGCTTACAAGCAATTGATTCATGTACCCCACCAATTAACACTGCAGCTATAAGTCTGTTGTTGCTAACAAGTAATGAAAGCTTCTGCCCCACCAATTAGCATTGTGATAACTGCATGCTAAGAGTTAACCCATCTCTAATTTATGTATGCTTTCTTGGCCTGACTACCTTCAACTTAAGAGGATGTAAATTAGATTTTGTGCCAAACTATTGCTTCAGAGCTCAGATGAAGAACTTCTGGCTCTGTTTCTCCTCCTTCTCATTCTAGACTCCCCCGGATCCCACTCTGCACTCTGTTCCACTGCTCCAGACAGAATGCCTCCTGCATTACTGCCCAGGCTGTCATACAGAGAGGCCCAAAATACACAGGCAGGCATGTGGTCACCCTGAAAGAGGCCATTGTCTGACCAACACCCCACCGTTAGACCCCTAAAACACCCCCCTGTCACCTCATCTGGACTTTTACAAGCCCATACCTCCACCGTCAGTGGAAATGTGGATTATAATGTGCAGGAATGATGGTTACGCTGTAGAAACGGTATCCTGGAAAGCGAGGTCTAAAAGACAGTTGACTCGACACTGCTCTGTACACTCACTGTATACGAGAATTGAACTAATTGAAGTTGTGAGAGAGGTGTTATGTAAGCTTAGAGTTTTTATTATTAGCTACAATAGTACATTTTCAGAAGAAATGCAGAATAGTTGCTTCCAGGCAGTAGCTGAGCTGTTTCTACATGGACAAGTAACTAGGTGGCTGCTGTGGTGGTGCAAGCTGTTTGCTATGGTTTTCCAAGTGGTTTCTCTGGTGTTGCTAAGTAGTTACTATGGGGTTACTGAGGTGTTACTTAATGGTTGATATATGATTGGTGGGTGGTTGCTATAGAACTATTCTATGATTGCTGTAGTGTGGATAGATGGTTGCTGTGGTGTTACTAGATTTCTATTATAGTGTTGCTTGATGATAAATATATAGTTGTTTAGTGGTTGCTGTGGTGTTATTAGGTGATTGCTGTGGTTTTTCAAATTGCTGTGGTTGCAAGGTTGTTACTTTTCTTTAGTGCTGTTAAGTGGTTGCTATGTTTTGGTATAGTTGCTACCTAATTGTTAGGTGGTTGCTGGTGCATTGCTTGTGGCAACTAGACCCTAAACCCTGTGGTGATGCAGGTGGCAATATTGCAGCACCCAATTCATTTGTATGAAACAAAATTCAGATAAACATTTGTAACTATTTTGAAGTTCTTTATAAATTATATTTTTGATCTGACAGATTATTTGCTGTTTGTAATAATTATATTTAAAGCTGATGTCCGTACATTTTGGGATTTAGGGCCCTCTCTGGTGAGAATGGGTAATTGCACCGAGCATGCGGAAGAATCATTTTAAACTGGGCGGGTGTGATGCGGTCTCCTTTCAGTGCAGATGAATCCGATTCCAGGTTATGTTCAATCAGAGAGAGAGAAACATTCAGAAACTTTACTTTCTTCACTTCATTTCTTTGTTTTTACTATGAGTGAATGAGCTACTGAGCTCTGAGTTTCCCCTTCTGAAGTCTCCATTGCTTCACCAGCCGCTCGCGTTCAGTAAAACTGAGCCGGATCCTCTTTCAGAGGCTGTACTTGTGACACCCCAGTTTTAGAATGAATATATAAGGCTTAGCAGGGATGGTCGTTCCAGCACACTGGTACCATTAAACACAAAATATTGTCCCTTCTCCTTTCAGAAATGCTTCTGCTTTCAGTTCAGAAACAAAATAATACAGACTGCTACTTTAATGCTTGATTACTTAATAATCTTGACCTGGTCATTTTCAGTAAATATAGAATATATAAAAATGTTTATTTTACAACTTTAATGTCCATTAATGTTTCATTCATTTTCCCACTTTCATTGCATTTTAATGTGTTGTAGAATGGGTTGAAATGTTTTTTTACGGTTGCAAAACAAGGAGAGTGTGTGTGTTAACACATATGAGGGACGCATATGTTCTGTAATTAGAGTGTGTGTGTGCGCACGTGTGTGTGTGTGTGTTTTGGGACACCATAAGGAATGAGCCCGGGGGGTTTTAAGGCCTGTTTTGACGTCAGAGACAAGCAGGTCTTCTGTTGTGGAGGGTGCCTGTGTATGTGTGTGCGCACGCACCAGTGAGAGGGAGTGATGTACATAAAAGAAAAGAAGGGTTTCTTTGATGTCGGACAACGTATTTTATGGCATTCACTCATTTGCAGTGTTTGTTAAAAAAAAAGCGGCTGAGTGTGTGTTTATACTGACAGGGGGAATAGTGGAGTTTAAAGTGTTTGTGCGTGTGTGTGCTTTTCTGTGTGTCCGGTCAGTGCAGAGGTGGAGCAGACTGATGTTATCTCTCTCTCTCTCTCTCTCTCTGTAACACACACACACACTCCACATCAGATTGGCTCTGTTCCCTCAGTCAAAGGCAGCCAGCCCAGCCCTCTACTGTACCATTCACAGCACTGACGCAGGTCCGCTCACTATAGCCAGGAGTGTGTGTGGTGTGTGTGTGTTCGTTCAGTAGGGTGATGTTGATTTTGGACAAAAGCCACCTTCATTTGCATACACTGTACTCCAAAAGTTTGTAGACACCTCCAGCGTTTCTCCTCAATGCTGTTTTCTAATTTTTTAAGGTGAAATCTACCACATTTTGAAAATTCCTTAATGTATTAATGTCACATATTTTTTTTGACAAACTTACCTACTCTTATATATTTTTTTAAAATAACATTTGGTGTTAAATGAATCAAGGCATCGATTGCAATGACTACAACACAAATATTGCTAGTTTATTTCCTATAAAAAAAACACTAATTATATATGGAATATTGTTTGTAACAGTAATGATATTCTTTGTAATATGACAACACTGACTATTTTTTATTATTATTATTTCAAGAACATAATATTTAAGAGCATTAAGTAATGCAGTGCACCAGTTCATTTGTTAATTTAGAGTTTTTTATTATTTATGTATATTTTTTTTCTTCTTCACACAAGCAAAGAAATAAAAAAAAAATTATGCTTAAATGAAAAAAAGTAGTTTTACTCTATGTATGTATGTTTACTTTCTCAACCAACATCACCATAGGATGTTAGGAACATATCAGCCAATCAAATGAGAAACACAGGAAGTTAATATCAGGGGTGGAATGGGGCTGAGCGAGCTGATATTTGCAGCTCTGCAGCTTTGCAACTTTAATTTAAGCAATGAAGTTGTCTGTTAGTCTGTGCTCTAGGTATCAGATGTTTGTGTCAGGGCCTCATTGGCAGTATCATGCATTATTCATGCATCCATACTTAAAATGATAATAAAGGTGTTCAGTCTTGTTAGTTTTTAAAACCATACCTTTTCTAACAAGTACAATACGATATGGCACACCCCCTTGTAGACCCAGAATGTTTTCAGCCTTAAGCATCAGCCAGTGTAATTCAGATATGTTACTATTCATTACAATTGTAAACAGTGCTGTCCTCAGGACATTAACAGCACTAAGGCCTACAATAGTTAGTTTCATGGTTTTGTCAGTTTAACATACGTCTCCAGGGCTAACTGCTGTACATAAGCTTCTATTACTTGTTAGCCATATTACATAAAACTAAACAAACAACTAAAGCACCAAACAAACATGTCCCTGGAGCTGAACTACCGCTTTAACTGAATCCATATGCTAGCCGCTAGCTCGGCGCAGCTTCTGGAGCGGTGGCGTTCTTTCCTTTCGATTACAGTTCGACCTTTTTATAGAAGTGTGTATGGAGGAGCCCCTGGATACGTTAAGAGGAATGGAAAACATTCCAGCTCCCTACACATACACACGCACGCGCACACACTCTCCCGCTATGTAATGACGTGCGCTGTGTGTGTGACACTGCCGGCTCGTGCTGCGGCGCTCCAGGACCTTGCGGAATCCTGCCGTGTTGCCGGGCTGGTTACCAAGCAACCTGAGGTCACACACGGTGGGCTTCATGGAGCATATGTGTGTGAGTGTGTTTCGGTGCGTGTTTGTGTGTGTTTGTGTGCACCCTTTTATTTGTTAGACCCGTGTGACATATGATGCGTCGCAGCACTTATTGTGCATTTAGTGTGTGTGCACTTGTGTGTTGTGTTGATGATCATAAAGCAAGTGTTATATAACAGTTTGTCAGACTGACACCTACAGCTCTGAAAAAAATTATAGACAAACTAAAAATGACGAGTCTTATTTATTTTACCAAATTAAAAACCTCCAGAATATAACCAAGAGGAAGATGTATGATCACAGACCATCAAACCAAGCTGAACTGCTTGAAATTTTGCACCAGGAGTGGCATGAAGTTATTCAAAAGCAGTGTGTAAGACTGGTGGAGGAGAACATGCCAAGATGCGTAAAAACTGTGATTAAAAACCATGGTTATTCCACCAAATATTGATTTCTGAACTCTTAAAACTTTATGAATATAAATGTTTTCTTTGCATTATTTGAGGTCTGAAAGCTATGCATCATTTTTATTTTAGCCATTTCTCATTTTCTGCAAATAAATTTACTAAATGACAAAAAAAATATTTAGAATTTGGGAGAAATGTTTATAGAATAAAACAACAATGTTCATTTTACTCAAACATATACATATAACCTATAAATAGCAAAATCAGAAAAACTGTTTTAGAAACTATAGTGATCTCTTAATTTTTTCAGAGCTGTATATATGTATATATTTAATTATTGTTATTTATTTACCAATTTTTTGCTCTCTGTATAGCTAATACAGGTCAAAATAACTTACTAATTTATGTGCATTTAACTGAATTTGCTGGGGCTCTCTGAAACTGGGTGGGGGAGGAAACAAAGGTCCACCCAAGTTGTACGTTTAGGTGTGTCTCAAAACTCTCTGGAGATTACTCAGCGCAGATGTGAAGCTTGATCATCTGAACATGTGTGATTTGAGTCTTCCAGCTGGAACACACTTTGTGCTGTTATCATTTAATGTAATATCAGTAACTAATTAAGGGGGTGCTTTCACACCTAAATTGTTGAGGGAAGAAATGAGGGAAGAAAAGAAAATGACAAATAAACAAATACCCATCGATTTTTTGATTTAAAAATAAGAGTAATTTTCTACCACTCTCTTTGAGCCGTCCCACCAGCCCAACTGAGGTTCAGTATCATAGTTTCATGATATAGTATGTAGTAATTAATAATATTATATTAATTTATAAATTATATGTTTATTAATGTAGAGTGGTTTTATTTTAATGTTATTTTGTGTGATCAATGATATTTTCTGTAGTCAGAAGGAGTATGTATGCTATTATACATATATACATAGTATGTATGAGTACGTATCATCATAGCATGGTGTTTTTTAGGCAGGAATGGCTCTTTCTCCTTGCGTCCTTGCATCCAGTTCTCTGATTTGTTGTTCCAGAGTTGTTCTCGTTGTTCGCATTAACTGCACAAGAACTGCCACTTGCAGCTACCTGCGTGGTTAGTGACATTTCATTTTTTTTTTTTTTTTATAATATAATTTGGGAAGTTTACGGAAAAATACTAATGCGGGAGGACAGCGGGAAAGAAAGTAAAATCCGGTATTTTCCCAGCCAAAACACGAGACTTGAAAGGTATGAAAACAAGTACGGGTCAAAGCAACAGTAAATTTGTTCTTGGACCCTAAAATAGTATATTTAAAAAGGTGTGCATTGGTCAAGCAAAGTTACAGTAGATGGGCATGTACTTTTGCACATCCCATTCATTCTTAATAGGGAAAAAAAATAAAATTTTAAGAAGTTCACAGTTTATCCAATCACACCGCACAACCTAATCACAAAATCTTTAATTGAAACTGTGTCATTATTGCCTTGTGCCCAATGAGTCCAGGTAGGCTTTGGACCCACCACAACTGGAAGTAGCAGATAGGAAGATGGATGGAAGGATATTTAGCACAATTTTTTTCACACAGGCCCTCTAGTGGTCTCTAAATCAAATTTTTTTGTGTGTGTGTGTGTGTGTAAATCTCTACATGTTGGACAATGGATCTTCCTTCTGATTGGATGCGCTGTTTTGATTCTAATTAGTCTATTATAGTGGTGTTTTTTAAATAGACTAAATGATCTAAAAGTTGGGGGTTGAACCACTTTCTCCTGTGTGCAGGGTAGCATGTAATCCACTACACTTTCTAACTGTTTAACAGTAACTCCACTGTTAAACCTTGTTCTCACTGGTAAGATACAGCACCACCTGGTGGATTAAGGCTAAACGTCATACTGGTATTTTATTGGTCTATAAGGTTGTTAACAAAGAACGTAATTTAATTTAGCATTCATGATTAAAGACATAAAGTACTTTTGTGGATTGTTATGTTTTGTTATGTAACATTGTAATATACTATATCGAGTTCCCTTCTATGATCAATTTTGATTAGCATCAGATGAGGAAACCTAAACTCATGGTGCCTGTAATAACATATGATTTGTGTGTGTGTGTGAGATTTCTAAACACATGGGTAAGTGTGTGTATGTGTGTGTGTAACAGGATGTGGCAGGTGGTCCAGTGGAGATTTTCTTACGTAATGGGACCTGCTGAGGAGATGGTGTTGATGAGAGTGTCATCAAACATTACACACAAACACACACACACACACACACACACACACACAGTTTGCCCTGAGGGACAGGCTGGTTGTGTAATCCTCAGTGCTCTTCATTCACTCACTGTAATCCTGCAGCATTAATGAAAGAGAAACGCCGTCACCGACACACTGCAGCGGTGTAAATCTGTGACATCATAGCCCTTCATTTAGATTATGATTCACTGCAGGCAATTCAGTTCCAATAATTGATTTAGTTATTTAGGTTTGATTCAGGTTTGCTAAAAAATACAAATTTTGCTAAAAATACAAATAATATTATAAAATAGAATGAATACAAATGTCTTTGTACTTTCTTTGTACACTTTTTTACTCTTAAATCTTCATTACTGTTATAATTCTCATTTAGAGTTTCCTAAACTCTAAAATGCAATCGATTTATAATTGTAGCATTGTGATTAACAGATTTATTAACCTGGGGTTTTAGGGGTCAATAGAAGAAATAACAAGTGTGTAACGTTTAATGTACATTTAAATTTTATATGCATTTTTATTGGTCAATTTATGATCAAGGTGTTCTCTCACTGTAAAGGCAAGTGGTGTTCAGAAATCATGATAAATAGGAGGTCGCAGGTTCAAACCCGCTCATGCAGCTTTGCCATCAAGCTGCCAGTGCTCAGAGGGAGCAAAATTAGCCCTGCTCTCTCCGGGTGGGTAGATGACGCTCTCTCCCCACATAACTCCTAGAGTGATGCCTGCAGCATAGGACGTCTGTGAGCTGATGTATCGGAGCCGAGTCGCTGCGCTTTCCTCCAAGCGCGCTGGCTGCTCGGCAATGCTGCATCAGCAGCAGCTCGAAAAAAGCGGTGGCTGACTTCACATGTATCGGAGGAAGCATGTGCTAGTGTTCACTCTCCTGGTGTGTTGGGGCATTACTAGTGATAGGGGGAGTCCTAATGAGTGGGTTGGGTAATTGGCTGTGTAAACTGGGGAGAAAATGGGAAAAATTAGAAAAAAAAAAAGAAATCATGATAAATCATGTTAAATCACATTTAATTACATATCAAAATTAACATGTAATTAATGTACTTTTCTAAAGATACTAGGCTACATTAGCCTTGTAGTTCCAGTAGAACTTCAGACAGTAAGCATGGTCTCTGTGGTTCCATCTCTCCCTCACACACACACACACACACACACCAAGCAGTGTTAATTTGTGTCGTTGTTGTTGATAATGGTGATGATTTTGACGTGTTTCCAGAAGTTGTTGTGTGTGGTAACACTATGATGCTGTGCCCTTTAGGAAGACTACGAGGTGACGCCGGATGAAAAGAGGAAGAGCCGCGGTGATCAGATCATTAAAAAGTTCCTCACCAAACAGGTGTGTGCGTATGTATAAGTGAGAGAGAGAGAGAGTGTGTTAAATGATGTGTGATCTGTCAGTATGTGCAAAGTGCATAAAAAGTGTTTTAAGAAAAAAGAAAAAAAAAAAGGAAAGGAAACTAACCTCACTTTTTTTTTTTTTTTTTTTTTTTTGCTTCTGTAGTCTCCGGAGTGTGTTGACGTGGTAGAGGGTCTTGCCGAGCACTGCAGAGAAAATCTTGAACTGAGCCCTTGCAAAGAGATATTCAGCGACTGCCGCAAGTAAGAAACACACACATTCAAACACACAGGTCTTAATAGAACATATTACAGTAAGATATTACTCAATGTGTCATTGTGTTCTGTGGTTAGTGTATGGAGCTGTATAACTGCTCTGCTGCTGTTGCTGCAGTGTTAAATGCAGGTGTAGTGGAGTTAAGTTGTTATTAAGCTGTTTCTTTTGTGTATTTTATTGCAGAGCTCTACATGACTACTTAAGCGGTGCTCCCTTCTCCGACTACCAGAACAGCATGTACTTCGACCGCTTCCTACAGTGGAAGATGCTGGAAAGGTCTGGACCTCTACTTTGCTCTGTGTTCAGTGTGTGAAAGTTTTGCAAGCTATAACTTTTAGTGGTTGAGGGTTTACATGTTTAACTGGCTTCATAATAACACTGCTGGTTCTGGTGTGTTTTTTAGGCAGTCAGTCACGAAAGACACGTTTCGGCAGTATCGGGTCCTGGGAAAGGGAGGCTTTGGAGAGGTAATGTATTAATCATATGTATTTTTGTCAATTTTGTTATTATCTCAGTTATTTTAAATAATTTTGCTTTCATATTCTCCAGTGTATAGAGCTGTTGTGTCTGCTGTGTCAAACTTTTTTTTTTTAATCACAAAAAATAG
Organism: Astyanax mexicanus; assembly: GCF_023375975.1. Classification (NCBI taxonomy): domain Eukaryota; kingdom Metazoa; phylum Chordata; class Actinopteri; order Characiformes; family Acestrorhamphidae; genus Astyanax; species Astyanax mexicanus. The sequence continues at coordinate 31,994,792 of NC_064419.1, read as the reverse complement.
AACATCAAATATCAGTCTCATCTAAATCATTTGGATTCAATTCATTGCATAGTTTGGAGGTCTTGCATTATAGTAACATTATGTATCTTTATAAATATACCTCCACCATTTTTGGAAGCTATACTTTTAGCCTACCAAGCTCTCACTGTCAGTTGTTGATGAAACTACCTCCACCAAGCTTGGAAGCTGTGCTTTATCCTGGCTAAGTTTCACTGTCAGTTGTTAATGAATCTACCACCACCATGTTTGCAAGATGTGTTTTAGCCTTGCTAGCTCTTAGTGTTAGTTATTGAAGAAACAACCTCATGTTCAGACTGTATTTTATCCTGGTTAGCTCTCACTGTAAGTTATTGATAAAACCACCTCCAATCTGTTCTTTATCATGGTTAGCTCTTGATGTTAGTTGATGTTGAAACTACCTCCACCATGTTTAGAAGCTGTACTTGAGCTTGGTTACTGCTTATCGAGAGATGTTGGTGAAACTACTGGGTGTGGTATTTTACTGTGTGTCCAGGTGTGTGCGTGTCAGGTGCGGGCTACAGGTAAGATGTATGCCTGCAAGAAGCTGGAGAAGAAGAGGATAAAGAAGAGGAAGGGCGAGTCCATGGCTCTGAATGAGAAGCAGATTCTGGAGAAAGTCAATAGCAGATTCGTAGTAAGTTCACACCGTTTGCTTCTTTATCTTTGCAGTTTACAGAATTATTTATATTTGTAACATTTTAGTCATCATTGATCAGCCCTAACATTAAAACCACTGGCAGCTAAAGCAAATAACATTGGTTTCTATGACTCCTGTCAAGATTTAGATATGTTAGGCAGAAAGTGAATAATTAGTGCTTCGAGTGATGTGTTGAAGAAAAAAGTGGACAAGCTTGAGAATCTGAGACCATTTGACAAGACCATTGTGATGGCTAGACAACTGAAGGGCCAGAGCATCTCCAAAACACTAGGCAGATCTTGTGCGGTGTTCCTGTTGTGCATTGGTCAGTATCTACGAAACAGGTCTATAGAGGACTTGTGAAGTCCATGAGAGATCAAAAGTGGCAAATGGGAGATTTTTGGAGATTATTGGATATATTGTTCTTGAAGTAAATGCAATAAACATTTTTAGCTTTTTAAACACTATTTTATGCTCTGACATTATAGGCTAATACCATAATAATGCAGAAACACCCTTTTTTAAGCAATTCACGTTTAATTATTATGAATTTTCAGACTTTGGAATTGAAATATCATAATTTGCAATAATGATAAAAAAAAACAACAAGAAAAACCAAAAGGGCAGTATCCATTTAATGTACAATAAGTTCTTATATCAAGACAGGCCTATAGGTGGTTTTAATCTAATGGCTGATGTCTGATGACTGGTGTTTTTTGGATAACAGGCTGTAGCCTACACATTCTGCTTTTCTGGGGTTTAAAAATACATCAAATTCTCAAAATCTACTCTGCCATATAATCCGCATTCTCACCACTCGTTTCTGGTGCTTTCCGCTTGTTCTCAGGTCAGCTTAGCGTACGCGTACGAAACCAAAGACGCTCTGTGTCTGGTGCTGACCATCATGAACGGCGGAGACCTGAAGTTCCACATCTACAACATGGGCACGCCAGGCTTTGAGAAGGAGCGTGTCCAGTTTTATGCTGCTGAAATCTGCTGCGGCCTCGAGCACCTGCACCGAGAGTCCATCGTCTACAGGTGAAGGACAGGCCAATTTTATAGCCACACATGATTCACTGTCTCTCATACACACACACACACACACACACTCACTCACAAACACAAAATTCACCCACTCACATTGAGATGTTTTGTGTCTTTTGTGCTGCAGGGATTTAAAACCAGAGAACATTCTCTTAGATGATAACGGTAAGCAGCACTCTTTCACCATCACTGTGTTTTTAAGTGTGATTTAAGGGTGTGATCTAAAATATCAGCACTGTGCCCTTTTTTTTAAGTGTTTTTAAGTTCAGTGTTTTCAATCTAAGCATGTCTTACTGCTTCTGTAGTCTGCAATCAGTTACCACGTAATACATTCGAGTAATTTCCCTTATCTTAGAGAACATCCCAAATAAAATGCAGCTCTGCCAGTTTAGCATCAGAACGTTTGTGTTGTAATTGTACACTATATTAAAGCAGATCTTTTTATTGCACATATTCACACAGACTAGGATATAAAATAAATTAATAAACCTGTCTAATACAAATTTTAACAGATACAAATTCTGTTACTATTTCCTATACCTACGGATGATATACTGTCCCACAAATTATTGCAGTATAACTTGTTACTGAGAGTTTATGCCACTGAAACCATTATAATATAATCAAAAATTATACAATTAATATTGAAAAACATTGAGGTTTTAATTATTAAAAACATTGAGATGGAGGAACTGGAATATAAAATCCCAATTTTTTACACGTCCTAACTAAATACAATATAGATAAAATAAAATCACTTTTTTTTTTTAAAGTAAAACATTTCTACTTTTTTACATTAATTGTATCTCCTCAATAAATACTATGCAAAATGCTTGAGCAAAATGACTGAGACCATGTCCATATACTTTATGATCGATACAAAGATAATGTAAGTATTGTGATAATGCCAGGCATGGGCCAAAATTGTATAAATGCAGAGTTGTTCTACTATCTGTGAAAATATGCGCTGAAATGGCAGTAAAACCCCCAACCAACCAACTATCAAATCTACTATCTGTGACCAACAGAATATTACCTAAACTGGACTGGTGTTTAACTTGATGCCCTGCACTTAGATCAGCAATCGTAGCAGAACTCTGGTGGTTTTTGACCCTGATCTTATCATGCGAGTGTGCTGATGTTTATTTTGCTTTGTTTATTCTCGTTTCAGGCCATATCCGGATCTCAGACCTGGGGCTGGCCATCAAAGTGCCTGAGGGAGAGATGATTCGCGGCCGAGTGGGCACTGTGGGTTATATGGGTAACTATTCAAATTTAATCATTATTCACTACTTTAATCATAGGTTACCTTAATCAGCTTCATGATGGACCTATGTTCTGCTTCTTTAAAAAATATGTATTGATTGGATTATTCTAGTTCTAATTGTTATTCTGCTGTTATTTTTTTTATTTTGATTAGTTAAATGACTTATATAAAAGTTTATGTAAAATACATCAAAGTGTCTTTTAATATTAAACTTCAGCTTTGTTTGTTTTTGCTTGATGTTTAAACTTGTGAGTTCTAACTGACGTGTTTCTGCGCCGATTGGCTGACAGCTCCCGAGGTGATCAATAACGAGCGCTACAGTATGAGTCCTGATTGGTGGGGTTTGGGCTGTTTGATCTATGAGATGACCGCTGGACGCTCGCCCTTTCGCGCCCGCAAAGAGCGAGTGAAGAGGGAGGAGGTGGAGAAACGAGTGCAGGAGGAGGAGGAGGAGTACAGCGACAAGTTTACAGAAGACACCAAAGCCATCTGCAGGATGGTGAGTGCAAACACACACACACTGCTTATACACTGCTACTAATCAAGGTATTACAAGGGTTATTTGAGTGATGCCATAGAATAATTACAAAAACATGTTTGTGGATATTTAAAGGTTTAAGGAAGTCAGTTTAAATGTAATTTATGCAGCTTTATGTGAGAATTGGTTATGGGAGTGTACTGTGATTCACTGGTATACCATTGCTCCAAAAAATCTATACATTTAGTACAGATAAAGCAATACACTGTTCACATTTTTGCTGTATGCTACATGTTAATCCAAATTGCCAATTACAATATGTGTAAAACATGAATGAAAATAATCATTGTTTTTATTCATTTTACTGGCAAATTCAAATTCAAAATCAATGCACTGCTACCTTCTAGTAAGACTGTTGCTAATGCGTACGTGTGTGTGTGTGTGTGTGTGTGTGTGTGTGTGTGTGTGTGTGTGTGTGTGTGTGTGTGTGTGTGTGTGTGTGTGTGTGTGTGTGTGTGTGTGTGTGTGTGTGTGTGTGTGTGTGTGTGTGTGTGTGTGTGTGTGTGTGTGTGTGTGTGTGTGTGTGTGTTTGTGTGTGTGAGCAGCTCTTAGCCAAAGACCCCAAGCAGAGGCTAGGCTGCCAGGCTGAAGGAGGTGCAGAGGTCAAAGCCCATCCCTTCTTCAAAAACATCAACTTCAAGAGACTAGAGGCCGGCATTCTGGAACCTTCCTTCGTGCCTGATGTGAGAGGCTACATCAGACCACTTATTGTTTTTAGTAAAGTTGATTTGATCATATAAGCTGAGAATATTAAATCTAATCTTTTTTGTGTGTGTGTTTGTGTGTTCTGCAGCCCAGGGCAGTCTACTGTAAAGACGTTCTGGACATTGAACAGTTTTCCACTGTTAAGGGCGTTAACCTGGACCAAACAGACAATGACTTCTACTCCAAGTTTGCCACTGGCAGCGTCTCCATCCCATGGCAGAATGAGGTGTGTGCTGATATAGTTGTGTGTAAAACTCTTTTTCATAATGTTATGACTGAATGCTTTCACTAAAGGTGAAGATGGGTGGCAGTTTTTCTTGCAGTGTTTTAAAGTTGTAGATAGATAGATACTTTATTTATCCCGAAGGAAATGTAGGCATCCAGCAGCAACAACATAATACAGTAAGAAACATACTAAACATAAATTAAAACACAGAAGAATAGAAATATATAAGGCTATAAAAAACTTATTATACAAGGTAAAGATCTATCTGTAAACGGAGCAGTGCAACAGATGTTGCTAATGGTCATTAAATGGTCATTGTGTGATGAATAGACCAATAGAAATGCTCCAGATTGTCTTGGTATACAATTTTCTTTTTTGCTATAAAGCTTGCATTTTGGAGATACCCTGACATGCCAAATGTCATGGGACTGGACATTTTATCATTATATCCCATGACTTTTCTTATGGAAGCTAAAAAAACACTATACTGCTCTGCAGAATGTGTGTGTGCCTTCAAGTCCTTTTGCGAGGGTAATTCTAGCCAGATGCCCCCAGTCACAAACATTACCACCCATTGTGCTGTCCACTCTGGGTGGTAATGCCTCCTTGATTGATGTATTCCTGGTACACGTGTGACAATGGATCATACACTGCCCCGTTGGAAGGTATCTTAAATACCTATTCTATCCATTGTGCACCCAATTTCAGGCCTTGCTCGAACTCTTACAATTCACTTTGCATTGCCATGAACACACTTGCTGAACAGTGCTGAACCACATTTACAAGATAACACCTCACAACTTACACAGGTGTGGGTGGTCCCAATCCATCCCACAAGATAACACTTGTTGATCAATTTACATATTTCGCTGGTTCGAATTCGGCGCTCTCTCCCCACATCACTCCAAAGGGTGATGTCGCACAAGGCATCTGTGAGCTGTTGTATCGGAACCGAGTCGCTGCACTTTCCATCGAGTGCGTTGTGATGCTACTCGGCAATGCTGCATCAGCAGCAGTTCCAAAACAGGTGGTGGCTGACTTCCCATGTATCGGAGGAGGCATGTGCTAGTCTTTACCACCCCTGGGGTTGGGGCACCATAGTGATAAGGGGAGTCCTAATTACTGGTTTGGGCTGTGTAAATTAGGAGAAAATGGGATAAAATACATTACATACTGACCTCCCCTGACTTTTATTGAGCTTAATTATGTATATAAAGTACATTAATAAAATAATAAGAATAGTAAGTGTTTTGTGCAGTACACACTCTTTATTGTAAAAGAGATGTGAATGTGAAGAAACAGTTCTTTCACTAAACACTTACATAGCTAAATTCATGAATATTATGTGCATTTTAAGTGAGCTGTATGTAATAATGTAAGACTGTAGGTAGGGTGCTGCTTTGTGTACCTGTTTTATCAGCTTTATGGGGTCACAGAGAAATAACAGTAAATTCCACAGTATCTACACTGTGCTCTTCAATAGCGCTGTTTACAGTGCAGAGTGGTTGTGTTGCTGGGAGCTGAATTCAGCAGCAGGAGAGAGGGAGAGAGAGACAGGGAGTAAGAGAAGTGGAACAACAGAGGAAAACTCAGAGGACTGGATCCAGTTAGTTCAACTTTGTTGTCTGTTTCCTGTTGAGGAAAGATCTGTAAACAAGCTTTTGATTCTGAGACGTGATCACACTCACACAGACACACACAACCCGGCTCGACAGATAGAAGGTTGGATGGAGAGATGGGCAGACAGTATGTAGTATGGGCAGACGCTCAGTTGGATATATCTTCGGAGAGATACACAGGTGGTTAGATAGATAGATGGAAAATGGATGGATCAAGAAAGACAGAAGAATTGAAGGATGGATAGAAAGACATGTGATTGGACAGAAATGAATGGGGACAGGCTCAGATAGAAGGATGAAGGGTTGAATGGGAAGACAGACAGACTAAATGATGATGGATGGATGGATTAAGAATATATAGATGGAAAGAGACAAAATTAAGAATGTATAGATGGAGAGAGACTGACAGATTGAATAATATATAGATGCATAGAGACTGACAGAACTAAGAATAAACAGATGGTAAAAGAGACTGAGAGATTGAAGAATATATAGATGGAGAGAGAGACAGAATGAAGAATATATAGATGGAGAGAGACAGATATAATGAACAATGTAGATGGAGAGAGACAGAATGATGAATACCTAGATTAAGAGAGACAGATAGATTAAAGAATATATAGATGGACAGAGAGACAGAATGAAGAATATATGAATGGTGAGAGAGACACTGAAAGATGGGTGGATACATGGAGAGACAGACAGACAAGGATGGATAAATAGATGTGGAGACGGACAAGCAGAAGATTAACCTATTGGTAGACCGATAGATAGACTGATGTATGCATAGTTAGTGACTTATTGATAATTTAAAATTTACAATTTTTTCCCCTCCCTCTCTCCACAGATGATAGAGACAGAATGCTTTAGTGACCTTAACGTGTTTGGGCCTCAGGGGTCGCGACCCCCTGACCTGGACTGGACGCAGCCGCCGGAGCCACCGCGGCGCAGCCTGCTGGACAGGATCTTTAGGAGACATGTGAGGATCTCCTCCTCCCCCACAGAGGAACAGGCCAGAGAACACAATAGTTAACTACAGACCAGGTCAAACACCCACTCAGGACACCCCTCCTTCACTCCACACACCACCACCCACCCCTCCAGCCTTAACAAGAGCAGTGCGCTTATTCACGCTTTTACCTGATCACTTCTTGCTTCTTTCACTTACATTAAAGTCAAACTCATTATAAGTGGTCCATCTCTTTAATCCCACATTAAATTTAATGGATATGTTTTGCCTATACTGCATAATGCAAAAATAACTGCTGTGTCTTTATTATAAAACCTACAAGGATTCCACATTCTTATGTGTCCTGTAAGTAAGTTATGCAGTAAGTTGCAACTACTGCTCACATAAATGTGCAAATGCAGGCACATAGCCTGTCTAGTCCCTGTAGACCATTGTTATTGGACAATAGGAGAACAGAGAAACAGGAACATATGGGCATTTAGCTGTGGAGCATTGAAACCTTTTCCTTTGGAATGATGGGTGGTGTGATCATCCAGCATCCTAACCTCACTAATGCTTTTGTCGCTGAATGCAAGCAAATGCTCAAAGCAATGCCCAACATTCTATTCTATCACCTTCCCTGGAGAGTAGAGACTGTTACTGTCATATTTAGTAGTAGAAGTAGAAGTAAAAAATACTTTTGTCTTTCTTTGCGGTGTAAAAAATTAAGACACCGCTCCAGTTTCTGAATCAGTTTCTCTGATTTTGCTATTTATAGGTAAAATCAACATTGTTGTTTAATCATATAAACTATAGACAATATTTTTTCCAAAGTCCAAATAAAAATAGTCTTTTAGAGCATTTATTTGCAGAAAAAGGGAAATGGCTGAAATGACAGAAAAGATGCAGAGCTTAAATTTAGACCTCAAATAATGCAAAGAAAACAAGTTCATATTCATAAAGTTTTTTAATCACAGTTTTCATGCATCTTGGCATGTTCTCCTCCACCAGTCTTACACTCTGCTTTTGGATAACTTTATGCCACTCCTGGTGACAAAAGAATTAAGCTGTTTAGCTTGGTTTGATGGCTTGTGATCATCGAACTTCCTCTTGATTATATTCCAGAGGTTTTCAATTTGGTAAAATCAAAGAAATAATAATAATTTTTAAGTGTTCTTTTTTTTCCAGAGCTGTATATAAAAGACCAAATATTTTTACTGTAGACTATCCAAATATCCCTATAATGGATAAAATACAAGTAAAATGGTTCCAAACCCAAAAAGCAGCCCATTTCCATTCAAATCCCATTTTGCTTTTCTGTAAATGTTCTTGATCCATATAATTGTGCGAGACCCAGCAGTATGCTGCAAGTGTGAAAGGGGGAATTCACAAGCTTTAAAATTTTAAAATCAAATTTACACTTTCTCCTCTGAGCCCAAATGTAGATAAGATGTATTGGTTAAAAAGTTAGCTTGTTCAGTGTATTACTGGAGCTACAAGGCTAATGTAAGTGGCGGGGAATAAAGCATTATGTACAACAATTATCATTATTTCCAAATCATACAGTAATCTCAGTTATAATATACTTATATCTAATATACTTAATCATGTGTTTTCTGACAAGTTTTATATTTAATCATTTAGACAGCGCTCCAGTGCAAAACCAAAAAGGCTTAACCCTCAGGCTTCCAAAAACAAGGAAAAGTGTGTAATTTAATATATATTTTTTTGGTGGAAGAGGGCAATAACACAGGATTTGAGAAACATGTTGAAAATCAAACCCTGAAAATAACACTTCTTCTCTGCTTTGTCTTTTTCGTTCCCTTATTCTCTTTGCAGCATCCAGAGGCGGCCATCGCTCACAGCCGAGTCTCGTCTTCCAGCGTCAACTCTGTTGACTCAGTGTCAAACTCTGCCCCCTAGTGGACAGATGCCTGCGGGACTACAGGGAACAAGATAGAACGAGTGATATAAAGAGAAAGAGTGGAAAAAAATTAACAGAGAGAAACTCCTCCTGTCCTGCACAGGCTGGTCTTTACAGCATGGAAGAGGATTTGTTTTTATGTCCTGGTCTAGGCCGCCAACACTAACCATTCGCGGCACGCTGGAGGGCAGGAGACGAAACAACTCTGCTTTTGAGACGAAAGAGACCTCTTTTTCTTTTTCCTGTAATTTTTTTTTTTTTACGAAAGGCGAACTTTTACCCCTCACCTCATGCTCCCTCAGGATTGCTGGACCAGAAAATAAAAAGAGCCACTGACAATGACGGAATATTAAACTCTTATTATTCAGGGGATTTTACTGAAAAAAGAGAGGCCTCCACAGGGAATGGGAAGGGGGCTTTTTTCCCAGCCCTTCCGTTTGGGAGGGAAAAAGTGTTAACATGAACTGAAGACACTCTACACACTCACTAACACAGGCACTCACTCTCTCCCTTCTCCTCCTCCTCCTCTTCTTCCTCCTCTTCCTCTTTCTTCTTCATCCCTCTCTTTAAACCCTGTCTATACCTTCTCTCCCACTGCAGTTCCAACTCAACAACACAAAACACCTCCAACCTCAAACCCAAAATGTGCATTGCCTTGCATACACTCAGGCCAAAGATCAGATATGTATTTGAGTATTCGGTTGCCATATTTTGTTCTGGAGAGTGAGGTTAGGCCTAAAAAAAAAAAGGAAGGAAAAATAAAAACAAGCACAAGGATGACCAGAGCTTGGGGTAGTCGCTGTCTTTCAGTCATCCATAAAGGGATACTTGATCTAGGAAATCCAAGGTGGCTAGCTGTGCTAATATTTCTAGTTTTTAGTGAAAGATGCATACTTGATCCTGAAAAGCTGAGGCGGCTAACGGCACTAATCATTCGCTAGTTATTAGTAAAATCTGAATACTTGATCCTGAGAAGCTAAAGTGGCTAACAGCACCAATGTTTCTGCAATCAGTGAAGGCTGGATATTTGATCCAGAAGCTATAAGGTGGCTAACAGCGCTATTTTCTCTAGTATTATAGTAATCCAGAAGAACTACAGTGGATAACATTGCCAGTGTTGCTAGTTATTATGAGTGAAATCTGAGTACTTGATTCAGAGAAGCTAAGCTGGATAACAGCACCAATGTTTATTACAATCAGTGAAAGATGGATGCTTGATCCAGAAAGGCTAAATAGGACACCATTGGTGCAAATTAAGATAATGCTAGTTTCCAGTGAAATCTGAATACTTGATTCAGCTAAGCAGCTATGGTGGCTAACAGCTCCAGTGTTTTTAGGAATCGGTAAAAATTGGATGTGTCCCAGTACAGCTCTAATATATCTACCTAGTTATCAGTGAAGTGTGGATACATAACATTGCCTGTTTTGCTAATAATGAGTGGAAGCTGGATGCTTGATTGTGAGCAGCTCATGTGGTTATTAAAGCTGGATTCTTCGTTCAGGAAGGAAGAAGGTAAGAGCATTGCCAGTGTTTGCTAGTAAGTAATGAGTGAAATCTGAAAGGGATGCTTGATTGAGAAGAGGTGTTGTCCAATCTTTAGCAGACAAGGTCATCCACATCTTAATGACAGAAGTGAAGATATGGGATATAGCATAGGCTTTCCACTGGAAGTGTTACATGTTACAGCAGGACATTTCAACATCACTTCCTATGTACAGTACAAGGGCATTGAAAATGAGTGAGGGGCCATAAGCGGAGACAGAACAGTGGGAGGTGTGGTCTTATCAGCAGTGGGTGGGCCCTAAACCAGCAGCTACGCACCAACACAGCACAATAAAAATCAATCAGGGATCTAACTCCACTGTACTCATCTCATCAGTTCTGTTACCCCAACCAGTGCGTGGGGGGGCACCACTCTTTAAAATAATTTACAAATTCAGTATACAGGAGCCGTGCTGTGCATCACCTGTGGACAATCCTCACTACTCTTTACAACTCATAATATTCTCTCTGTGCTGCCTGGGTAGTTGCTAACAGAGGGACCTGAATGGTCAGTACATGTGCCACAATCTGCAGCAGGCTAAAACATAGGACTGTATTAGAGCAGAACTGACCAATCATTATTTTTTCATTTTTTCTTAATTCTTAATTACCAATAAGTGAAGAAATCAGTCAGTTTGAGTGTCATAAGAGGCGGTATTACACTGCTCGATACTGACTGGTTAATGTGTGTTCATCTTAATTAAATTCATCCATCACCATTCAAATACACAGCAACATCATGACCGCCTCATCACCCCATCTCCACCCATAAAACAGTTGCCAAATGTAAAGTTAAAGGAGTACCCTAGTGTTTTTCAACCTAAGCTTAATTTACTGCATCTGTGTTGTACTGTCCGCTGCCACAGAAAATATTTTAGTATAAAGACAAATAGACAAAACTAAAAAAGAACAGATTTTCCAATACTTTTCAATAGTCTATATAGAGTGTAGCAGATAAGGTTGACAACTCTTAGTCTAAAAAAAAAATGAAAACGAATTCATAATAGAATTAATTACATAACAAATGCAGTGTTTATGGATAACAATTTGCTGCTCTATTCTGAATAAAATTAGGTGTTTATAGCAGTTTAATGTACACAACAGATGCTGTGAATAGAGTTTGGGTTGACACTTTCCTTCCAGTATTGGATGTTTCTGAACTCCAAATGCCACAGTCTTGCTTGAATCGAGTCCTTTTTCAGAGTGTTTACATTCAGCAGCGCAGTAAACCAGGTTCACCGTAACCAGCATACCTCAGAACCTGCTCATTCCTCCATTTCTCCATACTGATGTCATTACACAGCATTAACACTGAAGAAAGATTCCACAAAGCTCATCGAATTAGTGTAACTCCAGCGGTGGCTGGTAAGTGTGCTCTTTTAGGTGTATTGTAATATCGAGGATTTAGACTGAACCTCAGCTGTACAGGCCTTAAAGAGTAACTGGAAAATTTGAGGAACCCACAATTTAGATGCTTGTTGTCACATAGCTATGTAAAATAGAGGGGGAAAGAAGAAATAGAAATGTTAAACTACCCTTTAAAGACTGGGTAAATTGTTCAATGTTACTGAAAAGATTACTGGTGTTAGCTTTGTGGCATTAGCCAGGGTGGTAAATAGCATCTGCTCACAGTGTCTCAAGCTAGCTAACTGATCATGTTTTGAGATTAAAAGCCTGCATTTTGCCTTCATACACCAAAAAAACAAACAAAAAAAATCCATTTGTGCATCTTTTTAGACAAATCAGGCTTTTGAGGGGGGTTATTATTGAGGAGGGTGTTTTTAAGTGCCATATTTATTCTTGATTAGCAAGCTAATCGGTTGTGCCATTAACTCAGACATTTGTAATCTATATTAACTTTAAATCTATATTAAGACATGATCATCCCCTACAAGGATATATATGTAGTATTTGTCATGGAAATTTTTTTAGGGTCCAGATTTTGGCCTTTGTTGGTGAAGAGATTAACACACAATTAGCCCATGCTAACTGGCTAGGTGTTTGGGAGTTGTACGCTCATGACTGGTCCAATTATGTTATTGTATTCTGAAAATATGAAAATACAGCTTAGTTAAGGTTTTTCAAACACTGGACAGACTCCGAGATGACGGGACCTGAGTGGAGTGTGAGAGAGTGGCTGCTGTGTGTGTACAGAATTGTCACGTAGCTGTTAGCAGTGGTGAGAGTCTGTGTTGTGCCACAAAATGGGGTTATAATGTGTGATGGTAGAATTTAAAGTGATTTATTATTTTTATTTTTAACATAAGGAATTGTTAGTCCTTATTTTAATAACGTTCTTCCCCAAGTTGCGGTGTGTATTTAGACCCTTTAGCATGTGTCACCATTCTGTATTCAGACATATTAGCAACTCTAAGCAGTTAAAGCTCTTTTTTTTTTCCTCTGTACCCTGTGGTAAACATACGTTCCAAAAGCTAGAATTTGTAATCCTATAAAACGTGTCTCTAAATCCTTTAATTTATGGATTCATAAGGTAGGCAAATCAGTATACATATACACTATTGTACATGTATGCTGTTTATTTTTACTCCATAGAAAAAAGTGGCCTAAGCTTGGAGTTCCTAATATGGGCGTGACGCACGTCTTCAGAGGCCTATTTGGAAGTTCCAGGGGATTTCACAATGTTACAGGGATCTTTCCCTCACCATTACTGCCTTGTGTTGTGTAGGCCTATTAGATTCGAGAAAGACTTTGACATTTGTAGATCCAATACCATCAAATTGTGATGCATCAACCAACTAGGCTGCCGTGTTTGGTGTTGCTGTTTTCGTAGAGGCTGCAGCAGCTGTTTCCAGAGCGTTTAGGACAGAGCATTGATGACTTTATTGATCATTAACTCTCTCCATATCACGGCGAGGGCCTAGCGACGACACTTGATATCGAAACTTCTTTGCTGTTTGTTTTTGTATTCTCAATACAAATAAAAATGACCCCCCATTCCCCCTCCCCAACCCCAATGTCCTTATTAGGAGCATGAATATTTGGAGCAATTTCAGTGCATTAAGTGTGTAGACTCTATGTATAAACGATGTATGTTCTCCATGACGCGATATGACAACTGACTTTGTGGTGACATAGCTGTTATGCTGCATTAAAGGGACATTGCCTTTTCAACAACGACCAAACTTAAAGGGAATGGGTGACTGCGGTAATCTCGCTGTGAGAGCGGATTGGTTTCCCACCCGGAAGACGAGCCTCCAATTGGATCCACAGAATTTCTTTCTTTTCTTTTTCTTTTTTTTATTGTCATTACAAGAGTTTTAGCTACATTCTGAAAAATCCAATGAAGTGCCTCCTTTTTAGCGGTGTAGTCCAGGTAGGGCCCATGTTAAGGTTTGCACTTTGTGTGTCACTTCTCTGTCATCGTCTGTGTCCGTGACACACAAACACTCACGCGCACACATACACACATACGCACACATGATTTTAAGAGAGAGGTGTTGTACTACGCTGATTGCATGTGAAGCCAAACCTGTCAAAGTCCTTCTGAATAAAACCTGTGCTGGCCTGAACAGGAGTGTGTGGCTTCTTTGTCTCTGTGTGTTATAAAAGCAAATAAATATACAGACCACTTAAAACTGATGAGTTACTTTGATTTGACCAAATTCAAACTTCGCTATCCAAAAGCAGTGTGTAAGACTGGTGGAGGAGAACATGCCAAGATGCATGAAAACTGTGATTAAAAAACAGGATTATTCTACCAAATATTGATTTCTGAACTAAATGCCTATTTTATTTGGTAATTGGGAGAAATGTCCATAGTTTATAGAATAAAATAAATCAAATCAAATCAAATCAAATTTATTTGTATAGCGCTTTTTACAACAGGTGTTGGCACAAAGCAGCTTTACAGAAACATGATTACAGGACAAAGAATCAGGCAAAACATTACACATAGAAAATACAGAATACAGAACCCCCAGTGAGCGCGGAGGCAAGGAAAAACTCCCTCAGAGCTGCAGGAGGAGGAAGAAACCTTGGGAGGACCAAGACTCACATTAAAGGGGGGACCATCCTACCACTGGTCAAACGGCTTTTAAATAGAAATTTAAAAAGTCTTTTATACATCTATATAGGTTTTATGTACTCAGGAGTGTAATAGCGCCACTAATGGCTTGGATGTAATCTGTAGTGGAGAGTAAGATGGTCGATGAGCAGCTGATCTGTGGTGGTGGTGGAGAAGAGCTGACTTCAGAAACTTCCATCAGTCTGGCCGGACAGGAGACGCGAGAGCCTGAGGGTCCAACATCGGTATCGGGTCAGACAGGTGGGCAGTCAGTAACTCGGAGGAAGGCAGAGAGATGGAATTAGTTTTGACTGGATTTATGCAAAACTGAGAATATTAAAACATTATCAGAGTGTGGCAAATGACTCCGGCAGAACTGAATAAAACAGCCTAACTAAAGGCAGAGAGCCAGAAGGTAACATAGACATGGAGGCACCCTGAAACACCAGCATCCACCCACTCCACCGTCCACAAACCTGAGTGACCGTGTGCAGTGGGAGAACAACAGCACCAGCATCTCAGTTTACCACAATTTCCTCTGTCCATGAACCCCTGAATCTGCAGCCTTATCTAAAGGGAAAAACATTAATTACCAAAAGCTAAACTAAACAAGTAAGTTTTCAGTCTAGACTTAAAGATTGAGACTGTGTCTGAGTCCCGAACATATTCGGGGAGATTATTCCAGAGTTGAGGCGCTTTATAAGAGAAAGCTCTTCCTCCTGCAGAGCTCCTCTGAATTTTAGGCACTACTAATAAACCAGCACCCTGAGATCTGAGTAATCGCGGTGGTTCATAACAGGAGATGAGGTCTTGTAAATACTCAGGAGCGAGTCCGTGTAGGGCTTTATACGTTAACAGGAGAATTTTATAGTCTATGCGGAATTTGACTGGAAGCCAGTGCAGTGCTGATAGTACTGGACTAATATGGTCAAATTTTCTAGTTTTAGTAAGGACCCTGGCTGCAGCATTTTGAACTAGCTGAAGTTTATTTAAGTTACTGCCGGAACATCCAGACAGTAGCACATTACAATAATCTAGCCTTGAGGTAATGAAGGCATGTACTAATTTTTCTGCGTCATGCAGTGATAGGGCATTTCTTAGCTTGGCGATGTTACGGAGGTGTAGAAAAGCTGTTCTAGTAACATTAGATATGTGTTTATCGAATGCTAGATCTGAATCTATGATAACTCCAAGGTTTTTAGCTGCTGAACCAGGGGTGGCTGAGAAGTCAGCCAGATTTAGCATTAAGTCTGATAATTTATTTCTAGCAGCTTTGGGGCCTAATAGGAGAACTTCTGTTTTATCACTATTTAATAGGAGGAAGTTGTGCGACATCCATGATTTTACATCTTCTACACAATCCTCGATTTTCTTTAATCTCACTCTGTCATCAGGTTTGGCTGATATGAAGAGCTGCGTGTCATCCGCATAACAATGAAAATTCACATTGTGTTTTCTAATAACTTTGCCCAGTGGGAGCATATATAATGTAAATAATAACGGTCCTAATATAGAGCCTTGTGGAATTCCATATCTTACCTTGGTATAACTGGAAGACATATCATTTATCCTCACAAACTGATAGCGATCGGTTAAGTACGATTTAAACCATGCTAAGGCAGTTCCGGTTACACCGACCATGTTCTCTAGTCTTTCTAAAAGGATAGTATGATCTATTGTATCAAAGGCTGCGCTCAGATCGAGAAGTACGAGTAAGGAAACACAGCCTTGGTCGGCGGCTATAAGTAGATCGTTTGTTATTCTAACTAAAGCTGTCTCAGTGCTATGATAAGGCCTAAATCCAGATTGAAATTTTTCATAGATCTGGTTTCTTTGCAGGTAAGAGCAAAGTTGTTGGGCTACAGCTTTTTCTAAAATCTTAGAAATAAACGGTAAGTTTGAAATAGGTCTATAGTTAGACAGTACACTAGGATCAAGATTTGGTTTCTTGATCAGAGGTTTAATTACAGCTGTTTTAAAGGCTTTGGGTACATGGCCCAGGGCGAGCGATGAGTTTACTATCATTAACAGAGGTTTAATTATATCTGGCAGTACCTGTTTTAATAATTTTGTGGGAACAGCATCAAGTGTGCAGGTTGTGCTGTTTGAAGAGGAGATAATTTTCTCTAGTTCTAGCTGTGGAAGTGGGTTAAAGACTTCCAACCTAACTTCAGCAACAGGGTTTTGTTCTAGATCAGCCAGACCAGATGATAGAGAGGATGTAATATTTATCTGTTTAATTTTATCCCGAATGTTTTCAATTTTACTATTAAAGAAGTCCATAAAATCATTGCTGGTGTAAATGGCTGGAATCTGAGGTTCAGTACCTGCCTGGTTTTTAGTTAATTTGGAAATAACACTAAAGAGAACTCTAGGATTATTTTTATTTATCTCGATCTGTGAGGCCAGATATGCTGAGCGGGCTTTATTAAGTTCTTTTCTATATTTAACAAGACTGTCTTTCCACGCAGAGTGAAACACTTCCAGTTTAGTTGATCGATATTTACGCTCTAAATTTCGTACTAACTGCTTTAAGGTACGAGTTTGATCATTGTACCACGTTGCGAGCTTTTTCTGTCTCTCTATTTTGTGTTTAAGGGGTGCTACAACATCTAAGGTAGAGCGAAAGGTATTTTCTAAACCTTCGGTTAGTTTGTCTAGTTCTACTGGGTCTACAGGAGAGTACATTAGAGTTGATAAGTCTGGAAGCTTATCTGTAAATTGTTGGGCTGTAAAAGGCGTAATTGAACGTTTTACAGAGTAGCTAGGGGATGTACGTATATTATGACTAAGATGTAATTTAAATGAAATAAGGTAATGATCTGAAATTGCGGAGGTTTGAGAACGAATATTCGGGTTATCTATGCTCACACCCAGGGTCAAAACTAAATCCAGAGTATGATTACAGTAATGAGTAGGTCCTGTTATATTTTGAATAATACCAACTGAGTCTAAAATCGATGTGAATGCCTTTTTTAATGGATCATCCAATTTTTCGAAATGAATGTTGAAGTCTCCAACTATAATCACTTTATCATTACTTACTGCTAAGTCTGTGACAAAATCACTAAATTCTTTTAAAAATTCTAAATAGGGCCCTGGTGGTCTGTAGATGTTAATTAAAGAAAATGCATTCTTTTTTGTAACTGGATTAATTATACTGGTGTAAAGAAGCTCAAAAGAAGTAAAATTTTCATAGTGTTTCTGATTGCTAACTAAGGTACTTTGGAAAAGTATGCAGACCCCACCTCCTCTACCGGACAATCTCGGATTGTGTATATAATTATAGCCTGCAGGGGTGGCTTCATTTAATGCTACATATTCATTTGGCCTAATCCAGGTTTCTGTCAGACACAGAACATCGAATTTCTGATCAGTTATCATTTCATTTACTAGAACTGCTTTTGAATTTAGAGATCTAATATTAAGTAAACCAATCTTTAGGTTTGAAATGTTAGTACTACAGTCTGGATATGATTGTTTAATATAAGTTAAGTTATTTAGATTTACTGTTTTAGTTTTTTGATGTTTTTGTTTGACTCGGGGGACAGACACAGTCTGAATACATTGGTATCTAGGTAACGTCTCTTTGCAGCTCGCAGACGGTCGGTTAAGCCTCTCTGTCTGCGGCCTGGTCCCGGCTCTGGATTGTCAGCAGCTTCTAATACTACTCTGCCGACTAACTAAAAGACTATGAGCTATGCTGCATGAAAGTAAGGCAGCACCCTCCCGCGTGGGGTGGACACCATCCCTACCTAAAAGACCAGGCTTGCCCTCAAAGTGTAGCCAGTTATCTATAAAGCCCACATGATTTTCTGCACACCACTTGGACATCCAGCGGTTCAGCGAAGAAAGCCTGCTGTAAGCTTCATCACCACGCCTCATTGGGATGGGGCCAGAGCAGATTACCTCCTCGGACAGCGTCTGGGCCTGTTTAATCACCTCTTTAATATTAGCCTTAGTTACTTCAGACTGCCGCAGACGAATATCATTGGCCCCTACATGAATTACTACCCTCGAATATCTCCTATTCCCTAACCTAAGGTTGCCACTAATGTCCGGTGCTCTGGCTCCCGGTAAACAAGTAACTGTTGCCGCTGGTGCCCCTAAAGGAGTAGCTAATTTCACGTGTCGGACGATAGAGTCTCCTATCACCAGAGTACCTTTAACAGGCTCCTCAGTTGGTGCTTCACTGAGCGGGGCAAACCTGTTTGACACGTGAACTGGGGGAGCGTGGTGTTCAGGTGGGCTGGCTGTGGCCTTTGCGGTAGCATTAGCCTTAGCCTTTCGACTATGCCGCCGAGACGTTACCCATTTGCCCCGCTGTGAGGGCTCTAAGGCCGGAGTCGAGGGGGTACTAACTCTCCCTGAGACACCCGGGGCTGCTAACAGTGAATCCTGCTGTCTATCCCTTATTAAACCCCGGACGTGCAGCTCTAACTTATTCACCTTATCCACCAAGGAGCTAACTATCTCACACTTAGTACAAATACCACTATTGTTACCAGTATCGGTGGATAAGGGATCTAAGCTATACATGCCACACTCTAAACAGGTGTAAACCTGAGCAGAAGCCATGGAGAAAAAAAGCACTCACCTTGTTTCAGTTGAAATTAGAAACTTACACAAACAAACTGCAGCAGCAAACAGCTAATCCAGCAAACCTGAGGAAAAAGTCTATAAAAGTAGACTGAGAGTGGATTAATAGGTGTGTAGAGCAAAGAGGAAGCAGACTAAAAGTGGATTAGTAAGTGTGAAGAGAGTAAAAGAGAAGAAAACAGAGAAAAGTGTAGAAGCTGAAGATTAAGCAAGCTTTCAGCAGCAGAGCAGCACAGCAGCAAACCAGCACAGCAGCAGACCAGAGTAGTAGAGAGCAGAGCAGGGAGCAGAGCAGGGAGCAGAACAATGTTCATTTTATTTAAACATATACCTATAAATAGCAAAATCAGAGAAACTGATTCAGAAACTTATGTATATCCTGTACAAAAATGTCACACAATTTGTTTACAAAAAGGTAGAAAAAAAGGTAGTTTTCCATGTATAGGGTCTTTTAAAATGTGACCAGACATTTTTATACATTTGTTGCAACATTTACATTGTTTTATTTTTTCTGAAATTGGTCTGTATTTTGTCTCCCTCCTGTTAATAAAGATCACTACTGAGTTCAGAGGAATAAGGCCAAGGGAATAAATTACTCTCACAGTTTGAGGGACATGAGATTGAAGGTTAAGGTAACGCTCATTTCTCCCGGCAGATGCTGCTCAAAGCATTCTCCATGTTGACTTTGAGTCACGGCAGATTTGCTGTCATTAAACTAACATTTTTCTGAGACTGCCAAAGCTGATTTTGGCTGCAGTGAGCAAGGCCAGCCGCTCCTCTGCTTGCGTAATAAGGATGCCATGGGACGGGTTTGATGTGGATCGTTTAATGGTTTAAGAAAGCATGTGACGGCCTAAAAACTTTCTGAAAGGCTAATAGCAATGGCCTGTTATCAAAGCTGAGGTTTGGGTTTGTGTAAAACTTGTGGAATTCAGTGTTTGAGATCAGTAAACAGACATTTAGAATAGAGTTAGGTGAGAAACTATGATCTATATGATCTCTTTATAGTAAGGGTGCACAGAACATCCCAAATATAGTTTTTTTTTTTACTATCCATACTCACCCCTTAACCTACACTCGTCTTCTGAGTTTTATATTAAATGTTAATGGAAAATTCAATAAAAATATATTTGTTTTTCTCCTGAACGTCCTTTAAGGTCCACTTCTTCTGTTTTCCACTGTACTGTGTAGAACGTTATTGCAAAATGTCAGTGCATGGAAACTGTGGAGATCAAGATGACATCTGGGACACCAAGAAAACTCTAGAGGAGCTCTAATGCTGATAAGATAGATAAATCAAACCCTCATATGACTGCCAAGAACATGCAGCTTTGAACAGATTGCCCAAACAATATTTGAGGAAGATTCATAAGAAAGAAATTATAAAACAGTATACCCAACATATAAACAAAGCAACCAGAAAAAATCATGGAAACACCTTATGCACTGTAAAAATGAAAAAGTTAAGAAAACCCAACATTTCAAGGCAACTTACTGCACTCAATTTTTACATTTTTAAAACAAAAACCTTTGGTTCAAATAATTCATTTTTAATATGAATAAAAGCTTTATTATTTAGTCTTACCAACGTAAAAATTCATTTGTTTTTATCAAATGTGTCTTGCTGACTATCCTTTATGATCAACTTAATTAACTTGTGTCAATCACATTTTTACACAGTTTTACACAAATCAAACTGAATGAACACAACACTATATTTTGGTTTGTTTAATTTACCGACTGAGAATTTATTACTATTATGTATACAGTGTGTCTTAATGTCAGTCATATAAGCTTGCGGTAAAGCAAATAGACCCAGCCAACATATAGTCATATTAAGCAACACAAAACACAGTCACTTGCTCTTATAGCCTTCAACACAGGGACCAGGCAGTTAATTATTATATAACACATATATCAGTCCCAAGAGAAGCAGCCTGTGGGGAATGGCTACACACTGATGGTGAATGAGAGGTGGGAGGACACGCTCAATATTCAAATAGCACGGCCAACATCAGGTGAAAACCCCTGTAGAATTGCAGAGTAGACCATGTTTAACTGAAGAGTCAAACTGAGCATGTGCAGTAGTGCAGAGTAGTTGGCTTGGCCTCAACTAGAATTCAACAACAATTTGTAAATTTTACCAAAATAAATGATTCAATTAAACCAACTTTTAACAAGAAATTTAATAGTGTTAGTTGACACAATTGAATATTTCTTTTCAGCTGACTTAAAAATCACTTTTTAACTATTTTTGTTTTTTACAGTGTATCAGCTGCGAAACCTGGGGTGGATCCATCATGATTAAGTTTGTACAGGAGACTTAACAACACAATAATGATTCCTGAGTACTGTCATGTGAATATGACTCTATGGAGCAGATTAACATGAATGTGTTATCACAAAGCCTAATGCCAGATGTGGACTAGAAGGGTATAAAACCTCTAGCACTGAGCTGTGAAGCAGCATCTAAAAAATAATTAAAGAATATTTATTAAAGGTAATATAATGCTCATCAAGTTTCATGACTTCATCAAATGCAAGATCAAATAACTTTTTGATAAAAAAAAAGAAAAAGCAGATGTCCCAATATTTTTGACCATCATGTAATTTATCTATTATTATCTAGATAGCTATTTAGCTACCCTGCTAAAAATTCAGCTTGAGTCCAGTTGGGCATCCATAACACATACCCTATGCTGGCCTAAACTAGTTAACAAGCAAGTCTACCATCAATCTGGATGACCAGTTGGTCTCAAGCTGGATAGCTACCTGCATATCTGTTTTTATAAGTGTCTGTAATTAGAATAAAAGTCAACAGCTGACCTTGACTTGGATAGAGCACTGCTGCTCTGACAATGTTCATAGAAACATGCTACAAAAAGCAGAGAACATCTGTCCTGTAGCATCAATTCTACCATAGACAGCAGACACATCTCTTAT
The DNA here is from genome assembly GCF_023375975.1 of Astyanax mexicanus. Classification (NCBI taxonomy): domain Eukaryota; kingdom Metazoa; phylum Chordata; class Actinopteri; order Characiformes; family Acestrorhamphidae; genus Astyanax; species Astyanax mexicanus. The sequence goes on along the minus strand of NC_064419.1, from coordinate 31,972,753 downwards.
CTCATCCTTAAAATAGACTAACAAGAGAAGAAGCCAACAGGCAGGTGCTGAATGTACCTTACTACTGTTTTGACTTCCATTCACACCTTATAGCAGAGAGTTAGACATGCAGACAGAGAGTAGTGTGTGTAACATAAATAGCCATGTTCTCAGTGGTCAGTGTTCAGGTACTGCTCGTTATCTGAAACAGTGTGTTTACGCTTGGCTCGTCATGTTCGCTGATGTATCCTTGAGCTACAAGGCCACAGGAGGCAGAGTGATGCTGTTGGTTTATCTGCGAGGTGACCAGCCCATGACCTTGCCCAAGCTGAGACTATAAAGAGGCTGAGGGTCGCCAGATTCATTACAAATCCTCACTTCCTTTAGTTCACACCAGTCACCAGACCTACCCACTTTAGAAAGTTGGACAATGCTGCCTGCTACTTTTAAACTGTGTGCTGGCATTTCCTACAGGCACACGAGGAACATGACAGGTGAGATCTGTTCATCCACCTAACCATCTTTTAATCTATCTGTCTTTCTCCTTCTCTATCTATCTGTCTAGTCTGTTTATTAGACGGTCAATCTAGCAAGATACCTACCATTCTATCCTTTTTCCTTATTTCATACATTATTTGTATTGTAAGTTAATGAAATAAGTTATTGTTGTTAATGTCAATTATTGGACTTTTTAATGCAATTTTAAATGTGAATTGATTTGTGAACTGAAAGAAAAAGCAGTATATCATCTATTGCATCTGCAGTCTATTAACTCCTTATTAAATGATATGTCCTATCTGTTCTTCAGACACTTGTAAGTAAGACATGTAATGTGGTTCTGTTGTTTGTTTGCAGGCCTAAGGAGGAACGCTATGATGGCCATCACCCACGAGCTGAGCAAACTCTCTGGACCCGGCCCAAGCACATGGGTCAAACACATCCGCCGCAGTAACTCACTGCTCTGTAAGACCTAATTTAATTTTCTAAAACGTGGTTTGATTAGCTCTGGTGCTTTTCCACAAAGTGGGATTTGTAAATTAGCTGGATAATGTTAGCCAAAGGTCAGGACTGTGCAATGGAAAAGTGCAGAAAATGGGCTAGAGGTCACTGGCTGGCTGCTTTTACGTCCCTTTATCTTTGGATTTATTTTGGGCTGCAGGTTTAAAGCTTCAATCAGTTACAAAATACAGTGCAGTCTGTTTAATACTGTTGTTTAATATATATTTTTTTTATTATAATGTGTTTATTTATCATAGAGACACATTTTACATGGACAACCCACAAATGTTTGTGCTTGTATCATCCAGCTGTGGCATATCTGTGCTATTATCTTTAACTATGTATGTGTTTCACCACAGGCAGCAGGATTGAAGAGGAAACGCTAAGTGAATCTGAGCAGGGCTACGTTCAGCAGGGTCAGCTGGCACTACAAAAATCCATCAATATCCTCAGCGACCAGGATGGCTGGCAAACAGAGATAGAGACAGTAAGTGAACCTTTAAAATGGTCTTGTCAATAAAACAGAAGCTTATTACACTACTTTAATGTACCCATATCAATAATCACATTATTTCTCCCAACATTATGAAATTAGCAAGTAATTAACTTGTAGGGCTGCCATGCATCATAGACTCCACTTAGGATTAGTGTTCTCCTACAAGCATGTTGCAGAGTGTTGCAAAAGTGGCTAGCAAAAAGCTGTGGTCGCTTCATTTCAGAATCATTAGTTTAATGACAAGTTTGTTAATTTGTTTATAATATGTTAGCGATCAGTTCAGAGAATGAGGAAAGCATAAAGAAAGGTCTAATTGCTGGTTTGTGTCCTTTCCTCCACTTAGTCCACAGGCGACAAAGTGCTGAGCAAGGTTCTGCCAGACATTGGGAAGGTGTTCAAGCTGGAGGTGGTCCTGGACCAGCAGCCTGATGATCTGTATGAAGAGCTGGTCGACAACATTGAAAAGATGGGGGAGTGGAACCCTAATGTCAAACAAGTAAAGGTGGGAGACGGAGGAAGTGCTGTATTTCTTAGTGCATTATTATTAGTAAACATTTAACTTTTTAAATATCAGCCTTGTTATCCAGGATTATTGTAAATGTGTGAGTAAAGTGAGTAAATTGATATGGCTATGATAGGTTGTGGTGGTGGAAGGTACAGGTGAATGTGTATGAAACAAAATGGTTAATATTAGTTTGCCCCACTGGTGCATAATGATGTTATAGTAAGATCTTTCATAGACAACAAAAGTCATAACATTTAGATGGAAGATTAGAGGAAAATAACAAATTTGTCTTTTAGTGATACAGAGACACAAACTAACAATGTCCACTTTCTTAAAATGTCCAGGTTTATTATAATTAGAATGGAAATCTATCGTAGTTACTGAATAATTAATAGTATATTCTGAATAATGCATAATGGACACTAAACAGTTCATAGAGGTTACGAAATAAGGTGGGGAACAGATTCCTGATAATTAATAGTGAATGTGAAAAATGTATATTGGTAATAAATAGTTCATAATAAATACTGGAAAATTCAAAAGAGATAATAATTCATAACAGATACTGAATAAGTCATAGTGCAATCTGAATAGTTATGTACATTGTAGGTACTGAACAATTTATAATGGTTACAGAATGAGATGGGGAACAGGTACAGAATAAACTCACTATAGAAACAGGTATAGTAGATACTGAAAATTTCATATAAGATTCTGAATAATTCATAATGGATACTGAATAAATATTAGTTAGATCTGAGAAATTTGCTGATGAAACTGAACAATTCATAATTAATAGTAGGCAATTGTTCAATTAATTGTGGTTACAAAAGAAGATCAGAAACATGTATCAAATAATCAATATTGGAAGTGCAAACTTTATAGCAAATACTGAAAAATCTATAATAGATACTGAACAATTCATTCCCTCATAGTGGACACTGAATACATCATAGCAAAATCTGAGGAATATGTACAGAATCATTCATATAAGAAAGTAAAGATACTGAATAATTAATAGTAGACATTAAATTATTATCAGAAATTAAATTATTTAATTTTTTTGTGTGGGTATTAGTGTCAAATGTTTACTGTGTATATCTCTGTTTCTCAGATTCTGCAGAAGGTTGGTCAGGACACTATGGTCACTCATGAGATGGCTTCAGAGACTCCGGGGAATGTGGTGGGTCCGCGGGATTTTGTAAGTGTGCGCTGTGCTAAACGTAGAGGCTCCACTTGCTTCCTGGCTGGGATGGCCACCCAGCACCCCAGCATGCCCGAACAGAAAGGATTTGTGAGGTGGGCCTAAGACTTACATCAGTATCTGTTAAAGGTAGAAGTTAGATCAGCAATTCCCACTTCTAATCTCATGATGTTTGTGTGTTTTGTTTCAGGGCAGAGAACGGGCCTACCTGTATTGTGCTGAAACCAAGTACAGATGACCCAAACAAGACACAGTTCACCTGGTTACTCAACTTAGACCTGAAGGTAAGACAGTGCTTGTTGAGGTTTTATTTTCTCTAAAGAACAATGATGCATTTTTATTACAGTAGAAATGTACTTTGTGAATGTTCACAATGTTCAGCTACAGTTGGTTCCCTTCAGTAGTGATTATATCAGCCTGTCTACAGGTTGAATAAACTTAAGCATGTTGTATCTGGTCTTATTTATTCAGGGTTGGATCCCAAAGACAGTCATCAACAGAGTGCTATCTCAGACGCAGGTGGATTTCGCGAATCATCTCAGACACAGAATGGCCTCCAGTGGTGGCATGGAGACAGCAATGGCCTGCTGACCCCAAGCACAAAACAGTTAAGAGAGGGTTCCTGTCAGGGCACAGTCTCCGCCCATTTACTACTGTTACTTCCTCTTTGAATGGGCTGAAACCAGACACACAATAGTTATCTAAATTCACAGCCTTTGTGCAACTCCTCACAGCTACTAAGCTACTACTAGAGCTGCACAATATACTGTAGATTATCTGAGAATGTGATTACAAACTGTTCAATTTATTTGTTATTAAGATTATTTGGGTTCCAAAACATTAATTAAAAAAATTATAATTGCAATATCACACAATAATTGATAAATACTTCATATTGCGTATTTAAAATATTTATTTAAAAATATATTTTTATTCTTATATGCAAGATACGCACAAAAATACCATTTTAAAGTATAATTCTAATTCTAATTTGAACACAATTATAAATTAATTTAAAAATACAATTTTTTGTATTTTAGAATACTATAAGAAATTTTGATATTATATCTATGATACAGTTTTTTTGTGCTGATGAATCCGCACTTCAATTATTTACTGATGTAATGTAATGTATAGTATAAAGATTTTTTTTTTTTTTTTTGCGATTATACAGCTTTAAGAGACCACTTAAAATTATTCGTTTCTTTGATTTTACCAAATTGAAAACCTCTGTAATATGATCAAGAGGAAGATGGATGATCACAAGTCATCAAAACAAATGAGCTGCCAAGAGTGGCACAAAGTTATCCAAAGACTGGTGTAAGACTGGTGAACGAAATGTCAAGATGCATGAAAACTGTGATTAAAAACGCTGTTATTCCACCAAATATTGATTTATTTACTCCTAAAAACTATGAATATGAACTTGTTTTCTTTGCATTATTTGAGGTTTAAAAGCACTGCATATTTTTTGTTAATTTGACCACTTCTCATTTTCTGCAAAATAATGCTGTGCTAATTTGGGAGAAATGTTGTCTCATTTTACTCAAACATATACCTATAAATACCAAAATCAGATAAACTGATTCAGAAACTGAAGCGGTCTCTTAATTCCAGAGCTGTATATGATCAGTATTCCTTATTAGAATATAACTGTGATCAAAATACCACATTGTGATTGTACTGCTGCTGTTAGATTTAATATTTTTGAGATGTTATTTATACTCTAGCCATTTGAGAATGCCACAAACTCACCTCACAGTTTCTCACCAGTAACCAATGAGCTCTCTGTCTAACAGAGGTTCTGTAACTGTCCATTTATTCTTCACTGTACATCAGAAACTCCAGAAGATTAAACTGTTCACAATAAAATATATTTTCTTCAAACCAAGAGCTGTCATTGCTTACTTAAAGCACACACACAGTCACTCTGGTCATGCCTGGTTGTTTTTATCATTTTAGATTTTTGTAATATAATTTTAATATAGTGTCCTGATTACTTTATCAGTGTTCAGCCCAAGAATATACCTAGTCTGGGATAGTGATAAAATTAGTATCAATTTGGAGCATCTTAATTTTAGTCTATTTGTACACATAAGGTGGTTTAAGATGCACATTATGTATTTCTTAATCAGTCAGTGATTAATGCTTGCCTGTAGCTGAGGAGTCTATTTTAAATTACGTTTAAACTGGCCCTATTAGACAAAGACATTCACTTCAGGCCACAAATGTGAAAACCCCACTTGTATAATAAAGATAATTCATGCTAGCCAACTATTGGACTTCAGTTAATATGTTAGCGCTAAGCTAACAACAATACATTTTTTCCATTGAGAGGTTGATTAGAAGTTCGCAACAGACTTTTTAGCCTGTTTTAGGCCTCATCTGTGGCAGTGAAGTAAAGAGTTCTCTACACAAAAGTTTTTTCTTTTTTCCGGTAACACCCACATTCCTGATTAATGCTCAGACTCAAAACCCGGCCAAACGAAACTGTTCCCATCCACAAAAAATCAAAATGTAAACGATTGATCTCTATTTTTGTTATTGGTTATTCTGATGTGAAGTTCCAACCAATGGGAGAGCTTGTTTAGCTGTGTTCATCAAAATACTACTGAGAGAGTCGTGACAATTTTCAGTTTTTGAAATCAATGTATTTAATATATCTGAGTGATGATGTGAGCTTGGTGAATGAACAATAAAACTGCACCATTTCTCCATTTCTGCCAACCTGAAGTAGGCTATTTTGACTGTAGTCCAACTTTTATGTTGGCCTTTATTTTATAGAATAAGGAAATAGATGTGATTATCCACACTGACACACTTTTGGCTGACCACCAGGCATTCAGGCCATTGTAGAATGGCATCCAGCGCTGGCATTAAAACAGCTACACAACACCTTAACCAGCATTCTGAGACCGTTAAACAGCTTTTATAAGCACCTTGCGAATGTTCATGTAAACGAAGCAAGCTAAGTTGCGGAGGCGACTCCATTTTGACTTAGGAATTACCCATAAAAACATCTCCTCGTCTGGAGAGGATTAGCGCTTGTTTGCCAAAGTGCGCAGGTGTTTAGCTATTGGCATGTGTGCAAGGAAGTTCTCAGCGCTTTGAAGGCCTGTTTGGGCCAACATTTCGCATACCAGGAAATGAAGTAAACACTGATGTTCTGGCCAAGGGAAGGACACCCCACGCTAATGGCTTTCATATTTTCCAGTAGGATAGATGGTTCGAATTGCTGTGGAGAACACTGACAGCAAGAGCTCCTAAAAATGAATTATTCTGAATGGATAAAGTGTTTTGAGAGATAAAACATTACATCTTTTTATTTGACACACTAAAGCCTTATGCAATACACCGATAAAAATAACAGCCAACACACGTCAGCAGTTATGCTCTCATAAAATGTTAGCAGTTATGACAAAATGCACATTTAATCATGTGTGTCAGTTTAGTCTATGTGGAATCCTGTTCTGTCTGCATTATGAAAAGTAGGTACTTTATTGTGTCTTTTGTGCTGGACATAAAACAGACTACTTGCTTACAGACATAGACAGAGTTTAGAAATGAGTTAGGCTGCAAACCTGTAAAATGTGTAAGTGTTGCATGTCAGATATTCAGTATACACTGTGAAAAGTATGTGTTTTATTATACCTGGACATAAACCTGAATAACAATGGGCTGTTGTGTTATTAGAGGTCTGGAGTATAGATAATGGTTCATTGTTCTATTTGAATGGAGCTTAAATTCTTAAGACGTGGTTCAAAAAAATAATAGATTATGTGTAATCTATTTGGCTATAATTAAGGAAACATGTTTCAGTGTCACCAGCACAAAACATCTGCTATAGTCCTGAAGTACTGCAGAAAATGGACTTCATGATATTTGGAAATTTATGGAGGCCAGATTAACCCGTTTCTGCTGCTCTGCATGGGTGTCTGACTAAACCAAAAACAATGCTTTTAGGTGATGTTAGCATTAGCTACTTCTTTTAGAAGACAAAAAACACAACTATACCATACATATTACATTATAAAGAAAAGCAAACCAAAAAATGGTCAAATTGGTTGAAGTAGGATTCTCAAGTGAGGCACATCAAAAAGTCGAGTTATGATGAAAAACTATTTTCAACATTACTAAGCATGTAAACAGCAGTAAAATATCAAACATTAATATGCTTTTTGAATATTAATTCTAATTGTAACATTTTTAGACATTTAAAAACAACATATATGTTATTTAGCACAAAATACATTTAGATGAAAAATACATTTACAGACATTCCACCCTGCAAAAACTCATTTCAGGGAGGTAGCTACTGAGGTGTATTCTGTACTATGGATGTTTGTCACTTCTTGTTTGTTAGGCCTTTAGCCCAGATAAGTTCATGTGTCCAGCTAAACTATTCCTGAGAAGTCCATTTCTATACATGATTGGCATGTCACAAGTGGTTTCAGGTAAACAACATGCCGCTTCTCAAAAGGTCATATTTACATATATGGTAAAGCTGTAAATAGGGTGGTTGGAATTCTTTAGGTATGAGAGCTATAGGAGTGACTGTGAGGGACTATATAAACGGTTTAGACCACAAGACTGGGAGAGAGAAACCTGGGACACCGAGAATCGACAATCTCTCTCCCACACTTTGCTTCTGATTGAAATAAATATTTTATTCCAGTTAAGAGGGCAGTGTGCACTGAGTTTTATTTCAAGAAACAACAGCCTTCCAAGAACACCCAAAGAGGAGTCCACAAGAGACAAGAAGACACAACACTACTTCAGTGTTTATTTTCTGTTAAATGCGCACTCTTCCTCTTAAAGCTCCACTAGGTAGGATAGAGATTTTGTGCTCGTGGGCTCCCCCTACAGTTGCAGAGTGTAATAAATGTTTCAGGCAGATTAGTTTCTCTTTCTCGTTTTCTGGCTTTCACAGACATATTCGGTCTCTTTTCAGCTTCTGCCAGAGTGTCTGTATGTTAGTTTGTAAAAAATGAACCAGTAGTCCTTGTAGGACTGTTAGAACTAAAGGTCGGAAAGCAGGTCGCAGTTCTTGCGAGCGTTGGTCGCCTCGGAAAACTTACAGAGTCTGGTTTGAGCTCCTATTACACCTCAATGCAGCACTGCAGTGAGTTTCAAGCTGTAATTTTACTTCTTTAAAAAGATAAAAAATCAAGGAAATCCTACCTAGTGCTGCTTTAAACTGTTTTTTACCCCAATTGCCAGCATTAACCATTAAAGAAAGAAAGAAAGAAAGAAAGAAAGAAAGAAAGAAAGAAAGAAAGAAACAAAGAAACAAACAGAAAAACGGACAAACAAGTGACTCAGAAAAAGCCACTGGACTGACCTCAACCCGTAAATTAGGATTCATGGCCTCGCCTATTGAGGAAGCATCACAGTCTGTTACATTTGCATGTCATGAATATTCAGTAAGAGTAAGAGTTGAAATCCTGTGGTTCTTCCCCACCCACTCCACCTCTGAACTACAAAAGACTGAAACTGGAGCACTTTTTAACAAAAAACGGCTCACAGGGTCACAGAGTCCCCTGCAAATGAATGAAAAAAACATGAAATGAGACCTTTTAGTTTGTTGCTCTGTCGCCATGCTGCCGCTTACCGACAAGTCGCAGTCCTCCCATAGGAAATGAATGGTTGCCTGTCAGTGTGAATGCAGGGTGTACAACTAGCGAAATGTAAGTGGCTTCTTTGCAGAATAAAGCTTTATTAAAATATACATAGATAGAGTAATATGGTAATTTTATTTATTCTTAATTTCTAAAGTGTAAAACATAATTTCAACACTTTTTAAAACAACTCTAAATCCCTGCGCCCTGTTCTTTAGCGGAAGTGTGGTTTGTAGCTAGATGTAGAGAAAGACTACATTTCCCATGAGGCCTCATCAGCTGCTCTGGCTGCTGGAAGGGGGAAGGGGAGCCGAGATTGGAGGGAGACGAGCGAGAGGTAAAAATAATGCGATTTTAATCCTTCGTTAGCATGCGGAAAAAGTCGCTTTAACGCAGGAGAGCATGTTTATTCGCTGTTTAGAAATAAACCTTTGCAGTAAACGTGCCGAATTTGCAGGAGATAGCTTAGCAGCGAGAGGACGGAATTGATAGCGTTAGCACAGTTAGCCCTGATTGGTTGCCAGACAGCAGATTTCATATACAGAGCAGGAGAGTGAGATTATATGGGCATTATTTATCATTTTAAAGCTTTCTGTTTGAGGTTTTAGGCGTTTACTTGGAGCCGTGGACTGCAGGCAGTCTGGTTTAATGCATGCCATTGTTGGGAATAGTATTTTTTTTCCTAGAAGAAGTGTACAGTGAAATAAGTAGTTAGTACTTAACCTGGGTTAGCTGGCTAAGTAAGTATAGCTGCAGAGATTTGTTGGTCATATCTTTATGACAGCACTTAGTTGCTAGCTAGCTAACTACCTACCTAACTACCTACGTGTTTGTATTGACAGTGCACTAATAGTTAATAAAGCTGTTAGGTTAGCTAGCTTAGCTAATCTAGTTAACTAGGTTAACTAGTTAGCTCTGCTACATCAAGTCCTGTTTGAGCTGCTTTAAGTCACTGTGTGCACATATTGGTAGGAAATTTGAAGTTTTAACTATCATTCTGTATTATTATGCTTTTGCAGCAGCAGGTAAGAGCTTAGCTTAGCTTATGGTATAGTTTGTATGACTGTCATTAAAGCAATAGGGTGAGCAAACAAGCTTCCAAGCTATTGTGCACCTGTGAACCCCTGTTATAAAGATGTATGGATGTGCTATAAACCTTCTAGCTTATCTAAAAGGTAACTATAAATCTTTTCCCTAAGCATACTGTTGGATGCAGTTCAGTTTGTAAGTGTTCTGTTTAAGAAATATTATCTTTAGACCACTTCCAAGCTATTGTGCACCTGTGAATCCCTGTTATGAAGATACATATATGAATGTGCTGTAAACCCTTTAGCTTATCTAAAATGTAGCTAACTAGCTTAGGTTAGGTAGGTTAACGTTACTACACTAATGCTAGCTAGCTAAATTTTGCTGGGGTTATTAACTACCTGTTTTAAATGCCTCTTTATTATTAGCTCACATGTTTTATTGTAGCTATCAGTGTTGAGGTTGGCAGCAGGTGACGTCACGTCTACACCCCCCCCTCCTCCCCTCCTCTTCATTCAAACACAGAAAGAAAGAGGGAGAGAGAGTCAGTGGGAGGAAAGGAAAAAAAGGGGGTGGGGGGTTATCTCTTAGAATAATGTTCCCCCCACATAAAGAAGACGTGAAATCTGGATTAACCTCGTCAGCTGTGGAGCTGATGATATGCGTCTGATTTTGATCCTTTTTCCATCCGAGAGAACAGAGGAGGGATGCAGCTTTAGGTAGATGACGTCACCTCCAAGATGCCTCTGCATGCAACTAGGCAGCTAGCAGCTCACAGTGCATGCATGCATAGACTTGCAGTGAGTGCATGATGCTAATACGTACGATATTATGATACACTGAGGGGTTAGATCACTTTGAATTGCCTTTTTTTTTTAAATATTTCAGTGTTTAAAAATCCTGTGTTGACTGTACATTTTTAACTCAACGCTATTGTGTCAGTACTAGGGTTGTGTATTGTGTTTTGAATTTTCAATAAAGATATTTTGAATTTGATACCAATACCCAATCAATACTTTTTCCTTTAACTTTGAACTTTTTCTAAATTGTTACCACAAATGACAAATTATTTTGCGTTTTATAGGTATATGTTTGAGTAAAATGAACACTGTTGTTTTATTCTATAAACTACCGACAACATTTCTCTCAAATTCCAAATAAAATTGTCATTTAGAGCATTTATTTGCAGAAAATGAGAAATGGCTGAAATAACTAAAAAGATGCAGAGCTTTCAGACCTCAAATAATCCAAAGCATGTTCTCCTCCACCAGTCTTACACACTGCTTTTGGATAAATTTATGCCACTCCTGGTGTAAACAAATTAAGCAGTTCATCTTGGTTTGATGGCTTGTGATCATCCATCTTCCTCTTGATTATATTCCAAAGGTTTTCCATTTGGTAAAATCAAAGAAACTCATTATTTTTAAGTGGTCTCTTATTTAACATCCAGCATGTGTAACCTTATTCTCTTACTGTCACAGTGAGAGACTGCATCTTGTTGGGACAAACAATGAGCTTGTTTGTAGTGCTTTATTAAGAAAAAAAAAACAACAGCATTACATGTGCTTAAAGGTCTCATTCCATCATTACTTTTAAAAAGTCTAGTTGTGCTCTCTTGAATGACTGAATGCCATGTGAGCTGGTTTTTGTGAAGAAAAAAAAAGTGCTCTGGTGATCTGGCATAACGCTGCTTTAGTCTGGTGGAGAAGTGAGCGGGGAGAAACGATTGGATTTCGGCTCTTGCTCATGAATATTCTGAATATCCTGCCCAAGCAGGAGTGTTTGTTTTCTGAAAAGATTGGTGTCAGAAGTGGTTTATTTTGTGTTGATTAAACCATTACCACTAGGTGGCAGTGTTGTACTCTGTCGTTGGATGAAAAAATTTAACTCTTTTATTCCAATTTTATTTTATATGTTAATTATGCTATAACAGTTCTAAACAATTTTAAACAATTGCAATATATCATGTTGCTTAAGGTATTGCAATCTATCGCAATATATTGAATCATAACCCTTTCATTGATTCATATCGTATTGCTAAATGTTTGCCAATGCACAGCCCTAGCTTCTTCAGCTATGAAATCTAATGTATAATAGATATTAACCCACTGATTAACCTTTCTCTTCAGTCTGTTCATAGGTGTGTTCCCGTGCTTGTTGGCTGACACATATGTTCCTCCTTTGTTAAAAAAAAGTGAAAGGCTGCGAGGAACTCCCATCCTGCTGACGGCTCAAGTTTGGACCTGGGTTGCCAAGTACAAGACTTGGCACATCGGCCATTTAGCTTCTACTGTGCCAAAAATCTATCTGCCCTCTGTGATTTCTGCTGCCGGGAGCCCAGTGTACAAGCACTGGAAACGCACTTCTATTTCTACACTTCTGTGAGCTGTGAGCTGATGGGTTCGTTCAGCCCCTTATGACACCTAGGGAAGAAACCCAGAACTCTTGTTCATCAGCTTTTTGACAGGCCCAAAGCAGCTCTGCATCACTGCTTCTGCTACGCCAAGTCAGGGCCTAGTAAATAGAGCTGATCTCAGAACTGTTAGGTGATGCTGTGCCTGCTCCCGCCTGTTCACTGGCAAATCCAAACTATGCTTGCTGCCCTGTAGCCTCTTCTGACAGTGATTTGATTGACAGTGCTGGACGAAGATATGATGAAGATGCCCAGTGGCTGCACTGTGCGTGTTAAAAGGGGAATGGTTGCTAGTGGCTCAGGCCGCAGCATGGCCGAACAGTAGCAGGACTCTAGGGGACGCATGAGGATTCAGGCCATGGAAGGGGACGTTGCAGTCGCAGTCTACACAGAGGTTTGTTTGTATGACTTTGGTGAGCTTTGGTGGAGTCTAAATATAGTAATAGGGAAGGACTAGGCACTCCATCCAACTGGTGTAAAAGATGTTCACATGACTCTAAGCTAATGCTAATGTTCGCTTTCTCAGTTTGCACTTTGGTAGCATTGTTTGTGATGGTGTGAGAGACCTAGCTAACAGATAGGAATTGGCAAAACTGGAATGCTCTATAATGCATTACAGACTGTAATACAATACAGGAAGCATAGGGGGCTGGTCAGTGATGCTCTACAATGTATATCTGATATGTAATATACTACAGAAAACATAGAGGTGCTCTGTAATGTTCATATGATTCATGCTCTCATTTTGACAGACTACAATACACAACAGGAAGTGTAACGGGTGCTCTATAGCCATATCAGAACTGGATTAGTTTCTCAGGGGGATGTCTGTGAAAAATATTCACACTTCACAAATATTCACACTTCTACTCATTGATAAAACTTTTGCATCTGGACTGCAATTGCAAAAACAGTAACAATTGAAAAAACAGAACTCGAAATACTGGAGTTCAGCAAAAGACAGTAGGTAATTCAATTTGTAATTTTCTCAGTGGATGTCTGAGAAAAACACATACACTGTCGTTCCGGACAGGAATAAAATCACAGAGGACCCCCCATACAAGAGAAAATTACCCCAGAACCCCCTGAAAAACTAGTCCCGTCCAGATGGGGTTTAAGACGCTGTAAAGTCATTATGACAGATTGTAATACACTCCAGGACATCAAGGGGGTGCTCTATATTGCTTTTGTTGAAGCAAGCTTTAATATAATGAATGTGAGGGAGTATTCTGTTTTGTCCTGAGTAATATTTACCGGTAAGCACAGCATTGAATCCAGTAACAAATCTGTTTGTTTTCTTAGGGCTCAAATGGTTTTCAGCAGGAATGTCAGCAGACAGAGGATCTAACCAATGGCCACTCCAAACACACATCTGTAAGAGTGATCCCTCTATGAGCAGTAAAACAAATTCAAATCTGTTAAAAAAAAAAAAAAAAAAAAAGTAAACATTAAAAAATGTAATGCTTTATTTATGTAGCATTAGGTTAGAATTCCCACATTGACTTAATGCAATTTTAATCAATGCTTATTTTGTTCTTTATTTCTCACGGTAAAAATAAAATTAATATTAGCAAAAATATTTTAGATTAAATATAAGTTTTAAATATAAGTTTTATTTAAAATCCTTACTTTTATTTTAAGTAGTGCATTTAATATGTTTCAATTTATCCATACTCTATTTAAAGTATTTATGTATCTATATCTTTTTAAATATAAATTAAAATGTTGTTTTGAGTTTTGTATATATAAAAAAAGAGTTTTGTACATTAATTTCATTTATCGTCTCAATTCCACAGTATAAATAACCTGAAGCCTAAACCCTGACCATGTGTAATCTTGGCACTGGAGATAAACTAGAACTTTAGTCCAGTCCAGTCTTTTCTTTTTATTGCAGACTGGTGTTCCTGTAGAGGGTGTAATTTATCCTGTCAGTGATGTGGAGGGAGAGACACTAGATGTGTGATTTCTGACTGCAGCTGAATTTTGGTTTCCACAGATGCTGAATGGACTTCCTCCAGGTAACGGCATCAAGGAGAACGGCAGCATCAACGGCAACTCTTATCTCAAATCCGTCCCGGTGAGTGAGCGGCAGAGTGAGATGTTAGAAGTGTAACTGAGTAAAAGAGCAAGTAGTTCCTTGGCTTACGGTGTTTAAATGTGTTGCAGATTTCAGCTCTGAAGCAAAACGGCCTTCTGCAGTCTCTGACAGTGGGAGGAGATCAGACTAAAGCAGAAGGTAAATATTCTCACATACTGCAACCTGTTAGTGTTTGGACAGATACAGCATTCATCCTGAAGTATTGCTGGTGATGCATTATAGGACCTTTGTAGCAACCACATAAAAACACTAGTGCAACCATTTGGAATACCATAGCCACACCTTGGTTTACCCTAATGACAAGAAGTGAAAGCACCAGTTGTGCAACCATTCTATTGTTCCACTAGCATATTTTAATTTATATAATATTTTTCAGGCAGTATATATGTATATATATATGTATATATGTATTGTTTATTTACAGTATACATGTAAATAAACAAGCTCTTTTTGAGGGTCATGAGCTATCATTAGAGTATAAAAGACTTTTTAAATTTTAATTTAAAAGCCGTTAGACCAGTGGTAGGATGGTCCCCCCTTTAATGTGAGTCTTGGTCCTCCCAAGGTTTCTTCCTCCTCCTGCAGCTCTGAGGGAGTTTTTCCTTGCCTCCGCGCTCACTGGGGGTTCTGTATTATGTATATTCTATGTTTAATGTTTTGCCTGATTCTTTGTCCTGTAATCATGTTTCTGTAAAGCTGCTTTGTGCCAACACCTGTTGTAAAAAGCGCTATACAAATAAATTTGATTTGATTTGATTTGATTTGATTAGGATCACCAGTTTGACTCCCGGGTAATTTTGCTTGCCATCAGCAGCTGGAGTCTGAGAGAGCACAATTGGCCTTGCTCTCTCTGGGTGGGTAGATGGTGCTCTCTCTTCACATCACTTTTAGTGGGATGTTGGTCTCCGCAAGTATCTGTTAGCTGATGTATCAAAGCTGAGGAGCTGAACTTTCCTCTAAGTGCAGCCCTTCAAAATGAGGTGGTGGCTGACTTCACATGTATCAGAGATCAGAGGAGATGTGCTAGTTTTCATTATCCTGATGTCGGGGGAATTACTAATGATAGGACGAGGTCATATGAATGTGGATTGGGTAATTGGCCTTAAAAATTGGGGAGAAAATGG
This sequence comes from Astyanax mexicanus, assembly GCF_023375975.1. Classification (NCBI taxonomy): domain Eukaryota; kingdom Metazoa; phylum Chordata; class Actinopteri; order Characiformes; family Acestrorhamphidae; genus Astyanax; species Astyanax mexicanus. The sequence goes on along the minus strand of NC_064419.1, from coordinate 31,957,291 downwards.
GATAGAATTAGTACTTATCTAATGAATTATAATTAGAATTTATTTGCATTTTGTATAGATAGGTTCAAAAAGAAAATGGTTAGAGTAGATTGAAAATGAACACTTTTCTGTACTCCACACGGTTTCAGCAGAAATTTATGTTAAACTTTAACTTGTGTTTCTTATCACTAGTGATAATGGTGACTTCTATTTTTTAACTAACTTTGTGTTTGTGTGTGTAGAAGTGGACTCGGAGCTGGAGCGTGCGCAGCAGGAATGGGACGCCCTGGAGAGCATCCAACCAGGTGAGACCAGTTACCTCACCCCGTCTCCATGGCAACAGCATCCCGTGGGCCGGATACAGGCCGCATTAAATCAGCGTGACTCGGCACACGCCTCCACCCCGGAGAGAGAGCATTACCTCATCGGAGGAAACGGATACTGTGGGAAATGCTTGCGCAGTGGCGCTCTGCTCACACCGCCTTACGCGCTCCATCACTGGGCGTTCCTCCACTTGATCAGATACTGACTGAGCTACTTTGTTAAAAACCTGTTGGTTAAAAATATGAAGACCCTCTGAATATAAGGCAACATATGACACATATTGGTCTCCAGGCTGTTGTTGCTATAGAAACAAAGAGGGACGTACGTATGTTTTGGCAAATATTACTATTTGTACGGTAAATTTGGCTCCTTTTTGGAGGGTCGCTGTGACTTTAACCAGTTGCAGTCCATCTAGTTTAAGTGTGTCCTTTTTTGCAGAGTCTAAACCAAGATTCCTATTTTTGTTACATTCTATATGGTACATGTAGTCAGGTTTATTTTTGTTGATTTTATACTCCAGTTTAGAGAGTGGACAAAAGAGTCTTTTTTTTAATCCTGTTCTAATTCCCTACAAAAGCTGCATCTTCCTTTTCTTGACACTGATGGGTTGTGTAAAACACTGTCAGTTTCTAAAAGTGCCTTTCCAGGTGCTGTGCCGAATTCTTCTTTCCTACAGGGACCCTCTCCTCTCTCAGCAGAATGAGCGTAACAGACTACGTACCCTCAGATTTATTTTTTTTCTGTGTATAAATGATGTGCATTCTCACAAAGGGGGAGTCGAATTTCAGAACAGCACCGTTTTCTTTTATTTCGCAGTTGCTAAAAAGATATTCTGACTAATGCCCTTTAATTGGTTTAAACCACCTAGAAAAGTGTTTTCATATTCCAAATAAACCAGATCATGATTCACTTGAAAGTTCAAAGTTTGTTCTGGTGGCACAGCACCTTAAACACCTGCTATTTTGATGAAATTCCTCGTCCACTTAAATGTCACCATAATAAACAGCTCATGTTTAAATTTCTTTTTTATTAACATATGAAGCATACTTTTGTGCAGTATTTAGGCATTTTGCTTCATTTATGTTGTAACATTTTTTATTAATCCATTGTATTCACATTAATTTTAATAATGTCACAAAAAAATAGGATCATATTGTCCTTTTTTTTTTGTAAACTGATTGATGCGGTAGTTTAGTTAAGAAGAGTTGTCAGTAAATTGATGACGTTGTTTCCCCACACAGTTTTGGTGGAAGATCTCACTCCCTCCGCTCTGATCTCCTTCAATGAGGCCCTGCAGCACTTTCAGACCACAGACCTGGGTGACCTTCTGGTAAGTAACTGTGTGTTTGGGTGTGTTAGAGCTGCAAAGTATATTATTTCTTAGTGTATTTGATGGTGATCTTTGCAGTATTATCATTGCAGAAGTTTCACACTAATTGTAGTCTTATGTTTTGTAAGTACCATGTGGAAAAGCTGCTGTGGAAAAACTTGATATTTTACGATGTTCGTGTTCTCTCCAACAGAAAAACATTCAGCCAACCATTCGCAGAACAGGATTGGCTGCCATCACTCACTTCCTGTTTGGCCCACCACGGCTACATAAAGAGCTAGTGGAGGAGAGGGACCTGGTGTTCGCTATCGCTCAGTGTAAGTTCATGCAGCATCCAACTACATATAATCACCCTATTGGACACATACAACTTCAAATAATATTAAATATTTCATATTGGATAGTGTTTTTAGTAGATACTGAATTATATAGACACAGAATAATTCATAGTAGACAAATGATAGAGAATGCTCATTCACACTTAAGAATTTATAGAGAATACTGTATATTTATTTGTGGATCCAGTTTTTTTTTTGTGGATACTAAATAATTCATAGTAGATACTAAATAATCCATGTTGATTTGATAATATTTATATTTTCTAGTGGATATTAATTCACTCATATTTTCTGAATTCATTCACTATATCAACAGTGGTTGCTCAGTATGTCTTAAGACTTGTAACTGGGCAAGCCTGCAGTTTATAGTGTTAATGAATCTAAAAATAAACCAGGTTCTTTTTTTTGTTCAGGTTCTCTGGACAACAGTCAGCCGGTGCACATGCGAGTTCTCCAGACCATCTACAGAAAACTGACCTGCACCCGTGCGGACTGCCCCCGCTACGGCCCACACTGGGAAAACGTCGGCTTCCAGGGTATAGAGAATGCTAAAAATTGACTAAATAATATTAGTTGTCATTATACAGTATGTGTTAATATGTACTTACTGTATGTTGTACATTAAAATAACTTATGTTGTGCATTATCAAATTTCTTTCTTTAATGAATTATATGAGCATGTGTGTGTGTGTTTATGCAGGTACAGATCCTGCTACTGACCTGAGAGGGACTGGATTTTTGGGACTGATGCACACACTCTACCTGGTCATGGATCCAGAGACACTACCGCTTGCCAGAGACATTTACAAACTCTCTCAACATCCAGTGCAGGTAAAACAAAACTCACATACACCTACATATTCTCTTCTGGTGGCCACTCTTTAATTCCTGAATGATACATCTGCTAACGTATGTAATTTTTTTTTCTTTCCAGAATTTTCCGTTCAGCGTGATGTCCATTAATATGACCCGCATTGCCCTGCATGCACTCAGGGAGGAGGTGCTCTCAAAGTGAGCACACATCTTTCTTACTCTTTATAATTTACCAATTGCCTAGAGGAAAGATTTTGTGTGTGAATCATCTTTACAGAATTTTAAACAGACAATTTTGCTTATTAAAACAGCAGTCCCTGAGATTTTATTTTCTTTTAAATGGAAAGCAGTAGTATTCCTGAGTTGGGAAAGAACAAAATATACCAATTTATGATATCAGTATTCTGGCACAACGATCCCAGCGTTTTGTACCATATTTATTCTAAAAAATAGAGTGGTCTGGTTATTTTATTATATGTAATTGCCCTTACATATAGACAGGATTATATTAAAGAACAAAATCAACAAAACAAGACACAGAATGTAACATATCAATTTATTTACATTAACCTGCATTTAAAGTGCTCTTCCACATGCTCTGTGCAATTACAATTCCTCTAATTCCCTAAAATCCTGTAACCGTACTGTCACTTTAAAGTTATCATCAACTATCAGATTAACAATTTAAATACATAAAAAATATACAGAAATATACAGAATTGATAAGTTATGAAGATAAAATAGATACTATTCTATAATGACTGGACGAGTAAAAGGCCTCTGAAATTACTTGAAAATCATTTTATTTATTATTTATTATTTTATTAATTAAAGATATATAAGATATATATTAAAAAGTGTATATATATATATATATATGTAATACTGGGAGGGACAGTAAACATCAGCTCATCGGTTTATTTCTATTTAACAGTTGTTTCCCTAAAAATAAAAATCTGTTGCTTTATGATGTCATACAGGGAGTGTAACCGTCGGCAGCAGGTTGTTGGGGTACTGAATGATTTTTACGTGGCAACGTTTCTGCATCTCTACCAGTTGTGGAAGACACAGAAAAAAACTATCTCGGACTCCGGCTACGTGCTCAAAGGTAATCAAAGTCCTGTTCATTTTTATGTTGTTGTTTTTTTTCTGTGCCCAACTTTTCAAAAACACCTCCCCTGTTGCTCCACCTTACTTGTGTACAGTTAGAGACTGCCAGAATGAGTGCAGTTTTTAATAAATTTGAAACAGAGAAGGTGTTTTTAATAACGTGGCCTGTAAGTGTGTTATTTAGCTGTCAATGTCCTCTGTTTTCTCATGCAGAAGTGGAGCTCCATGCCAAAAAGAACCCCAAGCAGGTCCTGAGACACCTCGAGACGTTCCTACAGGAACGCCGAACAGGGATTGGCCATCGGACATCACCTGACACACTGTCACAGAGCAACCCGTCTCCTGGCGACAGGGAGTCCCGCGTGAGCAGCCAGGGAGGGAAGGAGGGAAAAGAGATGAACTTTACTGGGGTGTGTGAACTTCCTCCAGAAATGGAAGGAGAGGCCAGACTTATCTAAGAGAGAGTGAGAGAGCGCGACTGAGATAAATAGAGGGAGAGAGAGAGAGACTGAGTGTATGAGTGTGTTAGAAAGGAATTTAGTTGTTTTTCTTGCATTAATACAGCCATTAGAGATTACTGCACTCCACATTGTTTGAGGAGTGTGTATGATGATGCATCTAGTTAGCACCATGCTAATTGTCTGGATATAATGTCCAGTTACTAAGCTACATTAGCCTCGTAGCTCCAGTGCAAAACTAAAGAGACAAACTTGGGACACTAATTATCAACTTTGCAATAAATTTGATTGTTGCATGTTGGCCCTAGGTCTGCGTTTACACAGCATGTGAAGATGGCCCAAATCCAAACTTTTTTTTGCCATATGACATTTTTGACTTGATATTTTGAAATCTGATACATATGCAATTTGTGGCAAAGCAACTTTGTCTGAATACGCATATCGGAATTCATGTGACTTTTACGCCAAAGAAAAAAGTAAAAGTCAGTAAGGAGAAGGAAATATTGATGTGGAGAAAAAAGCATGACAGAGTGAGTAAGAGGTATATCTGTGAGATTAGGTTAAGTTACAGACTCCATACATTTTTGGGGTGAGCTCTGTTTAATCATATTAAAAGGCTTGTGTCAGAAACACTTAGTGCTTGTAAAGAAATAGCCAAACTTGGTTGCAGGACACCTCTGTAACGTCATATGGAAATAAAAAGCCTAAAAACAAAGTTTAATTAATTTAACACATGGATGCTAATAAAAGCAGTGTTCATAGCTAAATAAGGTGCCCTGTTTACAGTGAGCTTGAAACTTCACGTGAAGTGTTGATCTTCTGCGCATGTTCGACAAATGTAAGTAACAGGTCACTTTTAAATGATTGTGACAGCTTGAAGTTGATTTGGCCAAAAAGTGCGATTTGGGACACTTTTACCTGCTATGTGAATGTAGCCTAACAGTCCTTTCCTGATTACAAGTGTTCCTGATACACCAGGAGAAAACTCTTAATGTACCCAGAGACCTTACAGAATGCATGATCTACACAGTCCCCCTCTCCCTCTGTATCTCTATCTCTCTCTCTTTCTCTCTCAATCTCTCTCTCTTACTCAGTCTCCCTCTTTTCTCCAGTCATTCATTTCCCAGGTCTGACTGAAAGACACATGTGAAACTCCAGCTGTAGTATTAGCAAACCTACCAACTGTCTGATTGCTGTTTACTGAGGTACCCAATGGCTTCTATATGCTCCCTTTGAAAAAGGCCAGTCTTTGTAGTTGGCAGATGTTTAAGTCTGAATTGTGATCTCTAATACTGTTAAAAGTTACAGTCACTTTATGCTAGTGGGCTGATTTGTGTAAAATTAGAAGAAGCTTATTGAACAGAACATGGGATTTGTAGTTTTGGTGTCGAAAATGGTCAGATACAGACTGGTAGGAAGGATGATCAAGGAATGTGGAAGCAAGACCATTTATCTTCTGTGGTTCATGTGCTTTCTAAGCACAAACAAGTAGAAGTTCTTCAGGTCATTCAAATTCTATAGCAAGAAAGGAAATTTCACAGATTTTTAAAAAAAGTGCTGCAAAATTCATTGTTTGAGATTAACACGTTCAGGTGTTAATAGCCATTTTATATACTCTCTAAACCCACCAATAAATACACAAGCCTAGTGACATTCACATGAAGAGATGTTGATTGGTAAAATAATGGAAAACCTCAACAAATAGGTTTTCTTTGGGACAACTATGCTGAACAGTGTACCCCTAAAATCCATAAATGGATGTAAAACAGTGTCTCATGCATCAGTCAGTGTGTTTATAACCATTGTATAAGACACAAAATTCATCTGCTTCTATTTACTGTTTCTGTGATTAATTCAGACTCAGTAAATTTCTCTAAAACAGAGCTATTGACCTCAAAACCTTAAAATATTTGAGAATCCCTCAAAATCAGTCTGTTATCTTAAAAAGATATTTGATCGCATAGCAAAACAATAAACAAGTAAATAATTTGTGAATAAATGTAGGAAAGTTTTATATAAAGTATGGACCTTTAAATGGGCACGTAGATGTTAATACATCAATGGTGTGAAGTTACTATACAGTTCCACCACTAAATCATACTAAATGTGTCCATTTTAACTGGGATTATTAGAATAAGCTTGGTGTACCAGTGAGTGTGAAAACAAACAAATACAGTTACAAAATCTCTAAACTTGTTCAGTCTTTCAAATGTTAAGTTGTTGGAATTGTTGATTAAGAACACTGAAGCTCTGTTGGTGAAAACGAGGGACATTGGTGCTTGCTTTATCCAGCACTGTTTAGATAAGCTACAGGAGTCCAAAACAGGAAGCAATTTTCCTCATCCGGACTCGTTTAGTCCTTTCCTTGGGGCAGCTGTGCCATGATAAGGCTAAATAACTCGAAGGCATTTTGATTAGGGTTTTTGTTCTTGTCATGTAGTTTACCAAAGAGTCTCTTAACTTTAAAAGGAGATGGGAATGTCAGTGGGCGTGGCCAGGTGTGAGCAAGCTTGTACGATCAGTTAACGTGTGTTTGGTTGGTGTGTGTGATCAGCCGCGCCGCTTAAATCTCTCAGACTGACTATCTTTACTGCTGTTTTTGTTCTTTGCTAAAATGGTTTCCAGTTTTGCAAATGGTAGAGTGTGATTTTCTAACTGGTACCCAAATGTTCACGCTATGAACAATACATATGAAAGATATATGAAAAAATGTGTTACAGTTAGGATACAATATGTTAGAAACACCTTTAGTAGTTCTGCATTATTTTGAGTGATATTTAAAATATATATTTAAATAAATGGACCTTCAGAAAAACATCCACTGGAACTCAACTACAGCTGTGATCACATTTAAAAACACTGTGATTGGTTAGAGCTGTATGTCAGAATCGTAAATACAATATTGTGATGGCGATTATCAAATTGATAATCCACATCCATGTTTGTGCAATCTGGCATTGCTTGTATCCTGAAAGTGGATGCTTGGATGGTCTAAAAAAAGAATTGTTTGGAAAAACTGCAAAAAACGAAAGCCTTAAGATTGTATGTGAATAGTATGTTTTATTCAGGTTGGATGTTGGATGGTAAACAGCATGTCTGAACGTGTCTGAAAGGAAAAAAAAAATAAATTGAATGAAATTGAATAATGCATAAGAAAAGCATTCAATGAACCTAAAAGTAGATGATATCCCCTGCATATACCACCATTAACATATAAAAAACTTGTTATTTTATTTAATTTTGACCTTTTTAACTACAGTTGAGTCGAGCTACAACCTAGAAAGTATTACAAGATGTTTTTTTTCTTTGTTATGACCAGAACGTTCTGTAATGATTTCATTTTGTAGCTTCATTCCGGGCACATCTAACATTTTCATCCTACATCCAGCTGAAAGCTGTGATATTTTATAGTAGCAAAATAATAATAATGAGATGTTTTCATTTAGTACATTAACGTTTTATGTTTTTGACAATATCTGTTCCAAACTATTGAAAACTAGTGTATATGACCCAAAATTGAAGAATTAGACATGCAAGTACATATTCCTGTTGGTGTTGAGCCACATTAGATTGATACAAATACAATAGATAAGTATTGTGATTTGAGTCGTGAAAGGGCTTGGGCCCCATGGGTTGCCTAATATAAGTAAATTGTCAGGTAAATGCTGTAAAGTTCAGGATTATTTATAGAATTGTTCCTTAGCTGCCCAACTCTACACTCAAATGTTGTTAGCATGTCAGGTAGCGCTAAAAATGTAGCATCAGTTTTTTTTATCTTAAAAAAAAAATACACAAAAGAAAAGTGACTTGTTAATCTTGGTGCAGTTTGTGTTTGTTTGTCTGAGTTAACAGTGTCCACTGTGGTGTTGTATGAGTTGAAAGTGGAGCTTTTCTGGGTGTTTCTGAATTCCTGTTTTGGAAATCGACATGTGGAGGTAGAAGTTCAGTGGATGTGTATTAGGAGTATTAGGAGTCCTGTCACTTTACCCAGGTTAGATTTGGGGAAAAAAAAATCAAGTCTATATTTGGGTTCCTATAGAAGAGCAGATTTAACAGCTACAGCTTGTAATCCAGAGATTGAGCCTGACCAGTGAATTTAGAGATGTTTTGAGATATTGTGAACATGTCCCATTAATAGTGAAGCTCACTTCAGTTTCAGAGTGCTGAGAAAACAGTTGTGAAATTCATCTACAAGATTTTTCTTTGTATGTGTTGTGGCTCAGTATAGAACCATTCCTTTTACCATTATCTTTACAATGCACTGAAATTCAATTTTTGGCTAAAACTGAACAAAATGAAACGTTTGGCCAAAGACAGTGCTAACCTAATAGTACATTTATTTCAGCAGTGCTAGCCAGCTACCAGTCCAATTACAATTCTTAAACATAAGTCAGTAGAGTTGCTCAAGTCACATTTAAGTGAAATTTACAAAGAGAAAGGCAGCCAGTCTTTTGATAAACAAAGCAAAAATACTAAGGCTACCAAGGTTACCTAAGCTTAGCTAACATTACTATCCTAGTTCTGTTTCCAGTATCTCTCAGCTGGGAAACAGACAGTTTTGGGAGGAGGTAAACACTTTATTTAATTAAATTTAATTGATGTGAGTATAGCATAAAAATGCTTAAACCTGCCATTTTTCATTTTTCTTTTTGCCAGCTGTCTCCCACATGCTTTATATAGCAGCAAGAGGCATGATGGTTTTGTATGTCTGCTGCCACTTCTGAAAATATCCTAACATTAGAGAAAACAGTATGAAATATTGTTTGCTATAAATTATTACATTTTTTCACTTATTTGGATGAATTGGTGGCCATTTTTCAGACAAATACTGTATTTTCAGTTGCTAAATATTTGGTACATCCCTACTAAAGAACCCTTTTAAGAGTTTTCTTAAATTTTACTTGATGTTTTTTTTATTTTCTCCCTCTGTTTTGAAGACTCATGTTTAATCATGTACATGTATCACAATATAAAACATTAATGCTAAATTTGGAGTGCACTCATAGACCCATTTTATTCTATCCAACACTCTGAAAGACACAGCTCAAATATTATAGCTAATGTTGCTAACAAAAACTGAACAATAATAGACACCAGTTAGCACTACACAAATGACATTGTGCTATTTGCTGGCCTCCAACTTTCATAAACTCTAAGCCACATCAGCAGGATGGTTGAGGTGTTGTGTAATCTGTTAAATGGACGTTATTTATGGCACTTTTTCAGTCTTCGTTTTTTTTTTTTTTTTTAAATAGTGGTGTAGTAGTCGTGTTTCAGAGGAAGGGCTGCTGTGTGTGAATGAACGAGAGAATGTGAGTGTGTGTATATTAGAGTGACAGAGACAGAAACAGAAGATTGTAGTGATTACAAGCGATGGCTGGGCGTATTATGCATAACTCAAACTGCAGATCCCGTAGGGTGTTCTATGCGGAGGAAAGTCATGAGTAGCACAATATAATGGTCCGGTGTGTTTCCTGCAGTACCGTAATCTACCTAGCTTGAGAATGTATATGTATGTACACTAAAAAAAAACAGAAACACTGCAAAACATTCACATCTATATATTTCTATAGGCACCGTTAGTGAGGAGTATATAGTCTTACACGCAAACTGCGACTCGCTGGATGACGTTTTTAACAATCCTGTTTGTTTGTTTTGTTTTTGTTTTTTATGTTCAAATAAATATATTATTGTGGCTTCTGGGTTTGGCTGTGCTACAGTGAAGTTTATGGATTTTTTTAAAAACCTATTTCCTATGGCACAATGGAAGATTTGTTTGGACCAATCGTATGAGTGCTGAGCTCTCTGACCTTTGACTGATGTCTCTTTTGCCTTCGGAAAGAATCCATTCCAGATGTGCGTGTGAGGATTTGGTCCCTTGAAATCAACCAAACTGTGTCGAATAGAATCAGATTCAGTCTTGCACTTCATTTAAAAGATGTTAAAAGATGTTTTATTTTTTTGCCTGTGTGGTCCCTCAGAGCATTTTATTGTTACCCTGATTGTAGAGGCCCTATTTTATAATGAGAATATATTTCAGGATATATGCGATTGTACAGTAATGTATTGTATGGAAGATAATAAATAAATGCAAATAAACTATTACTGTTTCTTGTTGAAGTGTTTGTTTTACACAAAAGCTACATGTTGTTTGTAATCAGTAAGTATTACTCGGATTACAGGGTACCAACACAGTCTTTACTTGTGGCAGATTTTTGGGTTTGGGTAAAATTCCCAACCAGACACCAGTAACTCACATTCTCATACCTGTGAAACATGGCTCACATGTAACAGCTCTGGATAAGAACATCACACAAAGTGCTTTAAATGTAAGCTAAATGTTAACATGTTAATACAGACTTACTGTATTAGTCACTGCAGCTTACTGCTTGGACTGTAATGGATGAGGATAACCACTAGGAGGCGACCAAACTCTAATATCAGCACAAGGACCATATCATTAGAACCAACCTTCTACCTCATTTAGTCAAAAATCATTTCCACAAAACAAATTTTGCATAATTAAAAGATATGTTAAACACAGAGTTTGTTGTGAAACTCTCCTGCCTCCCTCTATATTTTTCTCTCTTTAGATTACACAGAAACATATGGAGCCCATAAAGGGACATGGTTTAACCACATACCAATTGGTGAGCACTAGATAGCTGGCTATCATTAGCTCTGTGCTTATAGCTACCTTTAGCTTCCTAGCTAAAATATTTCACACTGAAAAAAATGAAGTTAACGTTAGCTAACCTAGTTAACTAGCTAACAGCTTTATTTTACTGTTGAACATCTACTCAGCAAGGCAGGTTATTGTTAGTCATTAAAGATGTCTGTCAGTTTAAACTATAGCTTACTAGCTTCCATTATTCTCTGTTTGCTACAGGTTTGATGTCAAGCTAGCTCGCACTAGCCAAGAAATCTGGCAATCTAGCTAACCTAACTACCTGTTTCCAACTTCCCAAACATGGCTGTAGGGGCGTTGGGAAAGAGGAGTTAAATACGGTAGTTTCCTGGCCAAAACAGCACTTGACAGCTATGGCCTATAAACTGCATTTTGAATAGAGATTTTCCATAAAAATGCAAATCTAATATCTGACTAGGCTTAATCACTTCGTGTGAAAAATCATAAACTCCCCCTTTCATGATGACAGGATGGAGCGTAGCAGTCATGTGAAGTCATGTACAGACCAGTGAATATACTTTCTGGTGCTCACCACTTAGTATGTAGTGGTTTTCCCTTTTTTACATTAGAATAATAAACCATGTGCCTTCAGGAGCTCTGTAGAAACATAGCCTATGTGCCAAAGCCTCTTTCAGATGGGACCACCACCGAGGGGTTCGGATTTCACTGTAGTAAGTGTGAAACTTTAAGCATGAAAAATAACAGCACATTTCTTCACATTTGGGTGGAAGCAGCAATTGAACTAAAAATACAGATTTTTCATGATTAAATTATGGGCTGCACACAGAGATGTGGATAGTGTGCATTGCACAGCTTTAAGGTTTTGGGATGGTAGTTTTAATCCATGAATCAGTAACTGTCTGTGAAGACTTGTGTCTTGTTGATGTGTTTCCTACAGGTAATTGCACCCTTCAAAATGCATGTGGTAAGTAAACTGGCCATGCTAAAGAGCCCGCTAGGTGTGAGTGTATATGAATCACCCTGTCCAGGGGGTGCTCGCCACCTCAACCCTGAGCAGAAAGAAGATGGAATGGCTGGATGGATGGATGGATGGATGGATAGATGAATTCCTAAGATGGTAAGTCATTCAAAGTGTGTTTGGTATGACACACTGTTCTGGAGAAACTGCCCCCTTATTTATTTTTTAATTTTTTATTTGCCCTATTTTCACACAGGCCATTGCCCACAAAGGGGCTGAGAAGAATTTACTTTAGCAAAAGTCCAGTACAACTAATTCTACAATTTGCATTCACAAAACAGGTTCTCTTGCTAATGTTTATACTGAAGGGATACATCCAGTGTGTTGTGCTAGTCCCTAAGTTAAACATATATTTTATTCAGGATTTTTTTTCCACCTCCAATAATACATATAAAATCTTAAAGATATGTAGGTTCACTGGTCGGTTTAGAGGCTAAATTAATAGTATCTGCATTTGTGTTGTAGTCATGACAAGGCCTGGTTTAATGTACAACCACTTTAAAACAGTCTAAGTCTTTATAAAGTAATATCTGCAGTGTACCACAGTTTCACACCAGTTTTTCCCATTTTGTTCAGGCTTTTCCACTACTCATTAAATGTTCCTGTGTATGTGGTATGTGTTTTACTGTTTTCCACACTAGATCACAGTTAAACAAGAAAAAAAGTGGAGAGGAGTTTTTATTTTATTTTCAAATAATTCTTTGAAATTAATGAAATAACTGCAACCAGTTTATTAACATAAAATGACATAGCTACACACATGCACTGATTTAATCTTCTGAAATATTCAGGGTGTTCTCCACTAAAACATCAGTGTAGAGCTTTCTGCAGAAACACTGCACCGATTTCCTGAGTAGCTTGTGCTCCTTTGGCTTGTGCTGTCTTGGCTCATTCATTTATGTTTTAAATGCAAACCTGCTGCTTTGGCATGTGCACACACACACACACACACACAGGCAGGCTTCAGCTAGCATGAGCTAGCATTGCGCTTCCAGGCTTGTCTCTTGGGATGTTTAGAGAAGCTTAAGAGTTTTTCCAGAATCTTTTGAATTAATGAGGGTTTGATTAGACGCTGGAGGAGACCTAGTGAACACTACGGTTGTGAAAAAAAATGTGAGAGAAAAATGCAGGAACTCTTCACTGTTTGCCTATATGTGCTCCCTGTTACAGCGATTAGGGGTCTGCTTCATTGTCTGACAAAAAATAGTATGATCGTGTGTGTGCATGTGTGTGTGTGTATTTCTGTGCTGTATTTATTTCTGTTTGACTAGAGATAATGTTAGTTTAAGTCAAATAAACATAGGCTAAGGTTTGACAGTAATTATACAAAGCTAAGTACATTCTACAGTTTGCTAAACTAGGCTAAAGGCTAAGTTAGTTTGACTGTATAAGATTTTACTAAGGAGCTAAAGCCAATGTTTACCTTGAAATAAATGGGTTGAGCCCCTCCCCACACCCACCCCTTGTAGCCGAGGCCCTAAACCACTGCTCTTAAAGCCCACTGGGTTAATAAGAACACCCGTGTGATGACATAGGAGATGCATTAACAAAGCAAATTAGAGAACACCCTCTCTTTTTGTAAGTGATGATGTCTGGCTTTCATCTGGCTCACTTTAACCCAAACAGGTCTGTCCCAGACAAGGTCTCCAAAATGTCTAGACGAAAAAAAAACTGAAGGAAACTGGGTCTGAGTACATCACCAGACTTTCATTTAAACACATCCACACGGAGTCAAGAAAAATCACACAGTTTGCTATTACGTCTTATAGAGATCAAGGTTACACACTTTACTCCCCTTTCTTTAAACATAACCAATCAGCCAAGACATGTCTTAAATAACATGGTGCTACTGCAAGCCTAAATCTAAACACACTTAAACTGTGTGGTGTTCAGTAATCTCACATTCGAGTTTCTAGTTTAGAGAACAGTTTAATTGGATATTTATATTTAGTTTAAGGTTTTTAGTTTCATATTAGATCTACAGTATAATGCCTATATAATTACACTTATTTGGTTTCTGACACTATGTGACTTTCTGTTACGTAAATGGACTGAAACACATTTAACCTGGCTCTTTTTAAAGACAGAGAGTATGTATAGAAAGCGCAGCTACATTTAAGTGAAATTGTGTAATTTTGCTCGTGAAAATCTGATAGTTCATGTGTAAAAAGACCTCATGGCGCAACTTTATAAAAAAAAAATAGACTTACATGCAGACACAAGACTGTTGCTATTATTTGAAGCTATGCTAAAACACTTCAGTTGATGGGTGGATAGATGAATGGATAGATACATTGAAAAGTGGCAGTGTTTAGGAAACACAGCAAGTCAGGCATGAAGAGGCATTGTGCGGAGTTTGGTGACGGAGGGATATACATTTTTTGGCTCCTGTTTTAGTAAAGAAAATTCTTAATGCCTTAACATACCAAAACATTTTGGACAGCTGAATGCTTCCATCATTGTGAAAACAGTAAAGACGACCTTATTTGTTCCAGCATGACTGACTAAAAGCACAAATCAAGGTCCATAAAGATGTGGTTCCTTGAGTTTGGTGTGTAAGAACTCTGACCTCAACCCCATTGTTAGAGCCAAATTATTGAAAGTAATTTTTGTGAATATTTTTTGAATGAATAATGAATAATTTTCTACATGCCAGAATAATATTAGTATTGTTTTGGACTAGTTATGCTTTACCTATGCTGATTTAGAAAGGTAATGTTTATGCTGCATTTTGATTGGTTAACAGCATTCTGAGGGATATGTGTAAGGAAGAAGGAGGGAGGAGCCGTTTTAGTTGACGTGTGTGCAGTGATGAAGGCATATAGCTTTTTGGCCTTGTCCGTGTCCGTGCATAAGAAGATTAGTGTTTGACCAAGTGATATTTCTGTTTTATTTTACCTGTTGTTCTTTTTTGTGTTTGTGCTGAGATACTTTTGTGTTACCAAGACATCAAGAATTAAAGAAAACAAAAGGAAACTCAACTGGTCCGTGAGTACACCTAAGTAATGTGGATAATGGAATGCATGGGAGATGGATACGAGTCAGAAACCTTAGGCTGCCCACACGAAGTGGTTTATTTAAAAACAAAATTTTGCCACTACACCCATCTAATACTTTTTGGATGAAGCTGAATGGAGGACCTCTCCTCCAACATCAAAAACGCTTTTGGCAACAAATGAGAGAGTGTGTGAACTCTCAGTTTGTTACGTGCAATTGGCAATTGGCATCATGCTGACGGGTAAACCAATTCCATTACTACATACATTAGCTTCATGTCTCCAGTGCTCAACCTGAAAAGCCAACAAACATGTTGGCGATATTTGGGGTAAGGGAGGGAAAGCTGTGTAAATAGTTGTGTGAATTTTATTTTTGCCAAACTATCGCTCATACCAGAAGAAGGAAATGCTTGGAGAAGGTGCCAGAATTACCCATCTGTGTGTGATCTGAGTTCCAGATGTGTGTGTGTGTGTGTGTGTGTAGAGAGAGAGAAAGAGAGTTAAGAACGTGCTGCTAAAGCCATCGCCATGCCCCCTCCACCTCCACCACCACCACCATCCTCAGGCAAGCTTTGCTCCAGCGGAAAAGAAAACTTCAGCGGATTCCTCCCCTGCTCCAGTGTGGTGGCCCAGATTCCCTCTGTTCTGAGCTTCTATAGATGAGGATCTGAGTCAGAGAGACATCAGTGTTTCCATCATTATGCAACCAAACCTACAAGTGTTTTTTTTTTTTTTTTTATCAAGACGGGTGTAGTTTTTAGGATGTTGGAAAAAGAGATATTAAGCAGAGCAATAGAAAAAGAGGAAAAGAGACCATCACAGTTCTTGCTCTTTCTAACTTCTATCTACCATTTTGTCAATTATTTTCTTTTTTCACGTCTGCCTCTCTGCATTCTTTTCTATATTTTTTCATCTGCTCTCTCTCTTTCTATCCTTTCTCTTCTTTCATCTGTTTTTCTCCTGTTCCCTCACTTTTCTTTTCCCCTCTTCTTTATTTCCTTATTTTCTCTTTTTCTCCTTCTCTGTCTCATTTTCTTCCTCTCCTGTTTACTTTTTTATGCTTCATTTTCAAAAGTCTCTTTCTCGCTTTTACTCTCCCCCTTCTTTCTTTTCTTTCCCACACTCATTTTTCCTTCGCTCTGTTTGCCATGTCTCTCTCTACCTATTTCTTTTTCTTCTTTTATCTCTCTTTCTACCTATATCTTTCCAATTTCTCTCTTTTTCTCTCCTTTCTCAGGTTCTAATCTTTAATCTCTCAAATTTGTATCTGAATTTGTTTGATAGGAAACAGTGCTTGTGAGTGAGCATGTGTGTGTGTGTGTGTGTGTGTGTGTGTGTGAATCAATCTTCTCTCAAGTCTCCGAACCTGCCTCGTATTAATGAGAGGAGTTCAGGGCCGTGTGCAGAGCACAAAGATTCAGCTTTTTTCTCCATTTGAACTCTTAGAGCCTTTTGGTCAATAACCCCTCCCTCCCGCCTCCCTTTGTTTTTACTGCTCTCTCTTTCTCTCTTTTCTTTCTTTTTTTTCTTCTTTTTTTGTACCAGTCTCTCCTTGCTACCCCGTCTCTCCTCCATTCTTTCACCATTTCCCTCCCTCTCTCGTCCGCTCTCCCCTTTTTCTCCCCTCTCACAGCGTGATTACTCACAGGTCAGACTGCGGTCAGATGAGTCTGCAGTGCTAAACTTACTATGGGCTCAGATGTGGAGTGTGTCTCTGTTGTAGTAATCGTCAAACAATGTGTTAAATGATCGATATGGGTTATATTTTCTTTACTAACTAATATAATGATCAGTATCTGTCACCAAATATTAAGGTAACATGCTTAGTTTAAACACTAGCATCTCTTGACAGTAGTGCTTTAGCCAGTATGTCCCCAGTGCTATTTCCACACCCTGGGCTGCCAGGTATGAGACACAATAGCAGTCAAGGCAAATCCAGCTTACTGTAGCCTCAGCATCCTTCTAAAAGTGCCATGACCAGAGTAAAACATGATTATAAAGTGGCAATGTATCTGATAGATGGAGAGAGCTTAGGGTATAGAAGGGCTAAAGGACTGATTCAAACCTAGCTAATTTTCTCCTCAACAGTTAAATACTAAGCATAAGCTAAAGTTAGCTAATTGGAACAATGGAGGTCCCGAGTGGTCCAACTAACCAAAGCGCTGCTACTATAATCTGGTTTGAATTCCTGTCATGCAGCTTACCATCAATTGCCGGAGCTCTAAGAGAGCACAATTGGACTTGCTCTCTGGGTGGGTAGATGGTGCTCTTTCCCCTCATCACTCCTTGGGTGATGTTGATCAACACAGGGTGTCTTTGAGCTGATGTATATATATTTTAATGTATATATATTTTAATATTTAATATTGTATATTTATATAATTATATATATTTGGAATAGCAGACTTAGCTTTTGCTAATTCAGCCAACAGTGCATCAAGCTAGCAGTTGACAGAATTATATAAAATCTCTATATAAAATGCGCAAATGTATAAATAAACTGATCAATTTACAGATTATGAATCTGTCATTACTTGTTATTTTTTGTTATTTGTGTTCATTTAAAAAACAATTACACAAGCAAAATGTGTTGCATATGGCCTTAAATAGCCTTAAATGGTGTGTGTGTGTGTGTGTGTGTGTGTGTGTGTGTGTGTGTGTGTGTGTGTGTGTGTGTGTGTAATACAGAGACAGAAATGAATGAGGTGTCTTTTCCACATTGCCTGTATGTTTCCTGTCACTGTGGGACTATAGCACAACCACTCTCAGCGATGGACGCTGGACCTTTAGAGGCAATGGTAAATCCATTCCAGAAGGATTTTTTTTTCACATGGAACAGAAAGATATGAGTCAGTTAGTGACGGCATGTTAAGAACTGATTCTGTGATTTTTCCTCAGTCAAATACAGCTTATCCTGTTGTTAGGGCAACCCAAGGGCACCACGTCATATTTAATTTAATCCATTGGTGGGACATTTCTTCATTAGATGAGTACCTTACTGGATCATGTTTTTTCACCTGTAGAACCCTTTACATGGCAGCATCTTATTAACTCCACTTGAAAAGGGCACACTTTGGAACATTGTTTACCTGGGATGCCATAGAAGGATTTTAATTATTTTTGCATTTAATTATTGCACACTTTTCTGCATCATAATTTACTATAAAAATGGTTAATAGTTGCTTGTAAGACAAGCTGATACTTGACATGAGGTCATCAACAAACACTCCATAACATGAAATGACAATTTTCATTTGCATGCACTTGCTGTGCCATTGTTTTGATTAATAAGCTTCTACAATATCACAATATTTATTTTATTCCAGTGCTGCATTATTTTTTCTTGTGTTGCGTTGATGGTAGAGTCTGACCACTGCGCAAATCCTTCTGCAGAACATCCCAAAGATTGGCCACTCCATGTGTGAAAATGATGATCTCATGCTCCCGGATCTTTTACAATTCCAACCAGATAAATCCTGTCATTGTCATCTTGGAATATGCCCGTGCCATCAGGGAAGGAAAAAAATCCATTTAAGGAATAACCTGGTCATACAGTATATTCAGGTAGTCAGCTGACCTCATTCTTTAAACACATGCTGTTGGTGAACCTAGACTTGACCAACTGCAGCAACCCCTAATCACTTGTTTAGTTAAATCCAGGTGGTGACCCTTTTTTGACCAGGCAGTGTATTAAAGAAATGCTTCAGGATATTGGATGCTCACCTGCCCACAACATACTCCCACATACTCCTACACTCATCCCAAAAGTATTAGACAAAGCAGCATCATTCCACACAACAGTTCTACTGTGCCACAGCTCAATGCTGGAGGGATGAATGCTCCTCTAGCCCACGACTGTCATTAACTGTGTCAACATGATTATTTGCTTCAGAGAGTCCTATTCTATTGGCAGTACTTCTGTATCGCAGTGTTTCCCAGTCCTGGTGGGAAGGGCTTGTTAATGAGCTGATTGGTTGATTCTGGTGTGTTGTAGCGCTGTGCGGCAGCGCACGCGCAGATCGCTTCTCATTTAAAATTCAAAGTCCAACGGTCATTTGAGCTCCCGCTGGTGAGGAACGCAACTTATTCAGATGTATAGCGACTAAAGTATATCCCATAGATATAAAATACATCCTGTTTAAGTACATTTATCAACAGTTTCAGCTCAGTTTAATCTGTGGTGAACCATATAAACGTTTTTGAGTCCTTTTAAATTAAGTTAGGCCAATACAGCTGGCTTGTTAACAAGAAGAGGAGCAAAATAGGATGTCTTTGTGCTAAGATAGCTAACAATAATGGTGAGGTGGGACTGTGAGAGTTAGTTTTGTTGTATATGTATGTATGTATTTATTTTTTTTTTAATTTATATTAGGACAAGAGTGTCACAACAAGGCAATTTAACAAGTGGCAAATTATTTCATAAATAAGTTTAGTTAAGCTAGTAAGCTAGGATGAATATATTTTAAACTAGGCCTGTTCCGATAATTACATTGTCAACTTTTTGTACAATACATTTTCATGACCTCAAGAAGTTTTTCTGAACCATTATGTATCTTTGAGTGTTTTTTTTTTTTTACATACAACAGTATTTATTGTTTAGTCATGTGATGACCAATATCTGAAAAAATGCATCTCATACATGCAAAATAGGCTGTGGTAGGTGAAGAAAAAGAATGCTACGTCCACACTACAGCCCTATCTGGACAGGATTAATTTCTCAGGGGGTCCTGGTGTAATTTTCTCTTTTATGGGCGTCCTCTGTGATTTTATTCCCATTTGGAATGACCCATGTATCTGTTTTTCTTTTAATAAAATAGGTATATGTCCACTTCCACGCACCGTAAATACACTTTAAGAGATCCACGTAAATACAACAGCCAGTGGAAATGGAGTAGTGTCTGAACGCGATGTTGTGACCGAGAAAGCCAAAAAAAACCCACTGGTCCTCCTGTTTTTTCAGTTGCAGTCTGGATGCAAGAGTTTTATCACAGAGTAGAGGTGTAAAGTATTTTTCTCAGATGTCCCCCTGAGAAACTTATCCTGTCCAGATAAGACTATTCATTAAAAGTTCATTGTCTTTTAAAATGGTGTGACTGCTTTACTATGTGCTGTTTTATTACCATTATGTCACTGCCATCAACTGGTCTTAAAAGTACTATAATATCATTGATAACAATTATTTCTGTGTCAATATATTGTCTGGTAGAAAATAGTGATTGTGACAGACCTATTTGAAACATAAATCTTATTTGTAATATATATATATTTTTAGAATATATCATTGTTTTCTAGTTCTAGTTCATTCGGCTGGCTAACCTAGCAAGTTAGGTAGATGACTAAGTGTTTAAGTGCGACTTGCCAGTCTGTTTTAGGATCAGATTTCCTCTATATTGAAACTCATTTTGCATTTATTGCATTATAATTTAGAATTTGCTCTGTTCTGAAGGTGCCAAAGAGAAAAGACTCATAAGCAGATGCAAGTTACAAATTATCATAAATAACTTGTAAAATATGCTCAAGTATACATTTGAAATACATTATTATATAATATTATATTATAATTTTTATATAACAATTATTATAATTATAATAATTATATTACTTTGTACGTGTAATAATATGTGAAATGTTTCAGTATTGCATTTACATAAAACATCTTTACATTATTATGACTGAAATTGATGAAAAATTACTAACTTTAGTTATAGAAAACACCTGACTCTCATTCTTAGAGAGCAAAAATTGTTCTTTCATTTTTTGCCAAGTTTTGGTTTATGTTCAGATGGCCTAACATAACTCAAACGGGTCAGCCAGAGAACAGTCCGCAGATTAGACACACCTACAGTCCAGACCTTTAAAAAGTATGTTTCATAGCTAAAAACAAGTGTGACAGTACTTCAGTTCATGTTTGTATATTATATGGAGTCATAAAGTGTCAGAAACCACATATTTAGGAGATTACTAAACACCTCCACATGGTGTGAGAAGAGTGTGTGATTAGCTTCATGATTAGCATGCTATTTGGTGGGGTATGAGCTTCCATTAGCTTCGTAGCTAATGAAATATTAGGCAAACTTTAGACACCAAACCTGGTTTGGTTGAATGATGTTATTTTTAAAATTGTGTAAATTTAATTGTCGTTTAGACATTTGTGTTCAAGACTTTTCTCCTTACATATTTACTTTTTACTTTTGTAAAACTCCAGACTGGTCTGTGTGAAGTGTAGCAGTGATTTTTCTGCTTCGTCATCTGGCTCTGCTCAGTGTTAAGGCTAAAATATTCTTCTGTTTATTCAGCTGAGTGTCTCAATGTGCAGCAGCCTCTCTCTCTCTTTCTTCTGCCTTATTGGCATGACAAATATTCACACGTGTTAAACTTCAAGAATATCACAAAACCCTGAACATAGGGTTTTTGTCATGTTCTTAGCAAAATATAATAGTATTGATAATAATTATTAAAATAATTTAAAATAAAAAGAAATTCAAATTTCAATAATGATAAATGAATGATAAATTAATTAAAAATGAAAGGTAATGCTCATAGGCTTGTGGGTTATCTTTCACATGGCACACAATGTGTCTCATCATCTGGCCTTTGTTGCTCTCTCATTTCTATCTTTTCCTCGTTCTTACACATTTTCTCTCCCACTTTCTCACACACACACACACACACACACACACTTTATTTTACCACCTTTTCATATGTCTCTTACTCTCTCTCACTTTTTAATTTCTAGCTCTATTTCTTATTTTAGTTTGGTCACAGCAGTGCCTCCTTTGTCTTTCTCCACCCCTTTTTCAGTTTCCCCACACCCCCTCTCTCTTCCTCTCTCTCTCTCAGTCTCACTGCTCTCTTTCCTCAGTTCTCTGCTCCTGTGTTGATTGTCCCTGGTCTCAGGAGTGTGTGTAGAGCACCATGCCTGCACACAGCACTAACGCTTCTCTGTCTGTGTTCAGTCTGACTGTGCTGCTGCAGTGCTGGATTTCAGCTTCAGGAGTGTCTGTGAGTGGAGTTTTGGGTTTGGATGGAGAAACCAAGCAACGTGGGGAGGGGAAGATCCAGCCTGCAACAGGTACACAACAGGGATATTAACCCTTAACTCCTATCTGCAGATCATATGACTTATTATTCTGAAACTACATTCAAGAAAGGGAAATAGAGATATAGACAAGTGTTAAAATAATAATGATATTATTATTATTATTATTATTATTATTATTATTATTATTATTATTATTATTATTATTATTATGACTATATTCTTTATGATAAAGCTAGACCATTGGTTAAACTGAGAGTTTAATGTTTTTATATTTGTTCATCTTTTTATTGTTTTCAACAAATAAAAAGAATACAAATTTCATTGGAAAATAAATGTGTAACATTCACATGTTATTAGAAGCACAAATGGGTCTTGTCAGATGTTACAATGGAAAATTGCTGAATACTAAATATTGTTGTTGTTGAATAATTCACCATAAATTTAGGGCAAGGACTATATCATGGTACAGGTGTTACAATTCAGTATATTACAATACTCTAAGCACTACTGTGATACTGTTGTTTCATTGTAATTTTAGGAAAACTGTCATAGTAAATTTATAACAAAAAGCAAAAAGGAGGGGTTTATTACAAAATGGCCAGTATGCCAGAAAATGAATGAAGTGGCTTTGAAGGATGACGCTATAGTTTGTCATGGCACAAGCTTTAGTAGATTTGACAGCTTCAACAAAAAATAAAATACTACATCTGTTTGCAAATAAGCTTAAACTCATCCAAGTCAAACCTGGCAGAGGAGTAAAGGTGTCAGGACTGCAGCCAGCAATCCTGAATATTAGACTCAATTGGCTCAGTAGTTCTCTTGACTGGAACATTTTAGCCACAGATGAGTGTTGCATTCATTCATTCCAGTGTTTACAGTCTTGCAAATGAATGAGGAGCAGTGTAACTCACTGAATCAGCCATAAAATGAGCATTTGCAACATTAACGTTTTTCAAAAAGCAGAGAAGTAGGACAGGACAGTGTAGCAAATTTGAGTGTAACTAAAGGGAACAGACACTTGAGCGTGTGTGTTTCTGAGTGAATTAATCTAATATTACTAAGAAAATATGAGTAATGACAGGCTTGTGTGTGTGTTTGTGATGCAATATTTTCCAAAAAATCTAGTCGGTCTTTGCCTGGTGTCATTTTCAACAGATTTTGACATTTGATTCTCATATTTATTCTCAAGGACCCCCAGATGGTGCACATTTTTACTCTGTGTGTTCTGTATCTGCCAGTGGATGCCACATGTGCGTACCTGCAGTCTTCCATCACCATCTGTGCACCATCTTTTGACTATTGAGGTCTACATTCTCTTTAAGTTCTTCTTTTTTTAACTATGCCACTGAGGGGTTCTTTGTCAGGTACTGCTTGTCCTGCTTTTGAGATGTGGTGGTTCTTCCTTGTGATTAAAGTATTTCTTCTTTTAAGTCTTGGTTCCACTCTGTGGTTCTTTGTCATCCTCTTAAAGTTTCTTCTTCTGAGCCTTAGTTTCTCACAGTGGTTCTTCATCATGCTCTTAGTTTTTTTTTTTTTTTTTTTTTTTTTTTTTTTGAGTCTTGTTTCCACTCAGTGGTTTTTTGTCATCCTTTTGAAGTTTATTCTTCTGAGCCTTAGTTTCTCAAAGTGGTTCTTCCTCATGCTTTTAGTTCTTCTTTTCGAGTCTTGGTTCCACTCAGTGGTTCTTTGTCATCCTCTTAAAGTTTCTCTTTCTGAGCCTTAGTTTCTCACAGTGGTTCTTCCTCATGCTCTTATCGAGCATTTTGAGTCTTGGTTTCTCTCTGTGTTTTTTTTACCGTAGTGTTGGAAAGTTTCTTTGCCCTGGCTTCTCACAATAATTTTCTCATCATGCTCTTAGAGTTTCTCCTTTTGAGTTCACTTACTGTTTCTTTCTCATGCTCATAGAATGCTCTTAGAGTGATGCATATTAAAGCACTGCACCCAAAATTCTGATTAAAACTGTATTAAAAAACTTTTTGTCTCTTTGCATTTTATCTTATCCTTCCTTTTTTCTTAGAATTTTCTTGTACATACATTTTGGGAGAAGGAGTTGTTGTGTGCTCTTGAACATTAGAAAAAAGCTGTAGATACCTGTAGATAGTTGAGGGCTGATTGTTTTCTTCCTGTGGGATGAGGATAAGAAGGTTGAGTGACAGCTTAACTAAACAGCCTGCAAATCCTAATCACACACACACACACACACACACACAATCAGTGATGGAGTCATTAGTCTTGCTGTATGTTTGAACAGTGAGATCAGTGAAGTGTGGGGGAAGGTGTCTAAAATTCGGAAACCTTTTCTGGAGGGCAGAAAGAACTCGGTGAGACAGGACAGGATGAGCCTTGAGTGCCAGAATGTCTGGGTCAACATGGAATCCTGTTTGTGTATGTCTCTGTGTGTGTGTTTTCATCTCTTTGCACCAAATCCTTCTTGTTTGATGAAAGAATAAACATTGTGTGGTTGTAAGTGTATGTCTGATTGTATTTTACAAAAGAAAAATACCTTTTCCTGCGGTAAGAAAATGTATAGTATTTACTATTGTAGAATCACTTATATAAAAAGACCAAAGACAGGAATACTGACAGACGTGCATTTGTCTATTCATTCTTCTTTCACCAGATCTGCTACAAGTAGCGGTAACCCCCTCACACGGAGAGATTCAGGTGGGAGAGAGCAAAAGGTTCCTATGCAAAGGTTAGAAGCTTTTAAAAAGACTTTATTACTTTGCAACTCACAAGTCCATAAATGTGCTAATTGCTGTTGCTGTGGTTTCAGTGGTTGGAGGAGCAGAAAACATTGACTGGATTGGTCCACATGGAGGGAGAATCCAGGAAAACCACGCAAATGTCAGAGTGCTGAGACATGACAAGACATCCTGCTCTCTGCTTATCCAAAGTGCCAGGGCAGAAGATTCTGGAGTGTATAAATGTGTGGCTGAAAACCCAGAAACTGCATCACAGGCCAGCATCAACCTAGAGGTCCTTTGTAAGTTTAGCACCACATAATGCTATAAAACTGTGCTGTAAAGCTATTAAAAGTATTATAAACCCGTTAACTCTGGAGTCTGGACCCTACACCACAATATATTTACTCATTATTTTCCATTGGTTGTAAACATATGTTTGAAGTTTTATATTTTGCAGTTAAAACATCAGCAATTATAGGGCTGGCACACACACACACACACACACACACACACACTCTGTCTGTGTGCCTGGAGCGGTAAGTGGACATCTGATTAATCAGGATTAGTAAGGGTTAAAGGAACACTGGTGTCAGAGCTTTGTATTTGGGTTTTTATGTTCAGCGCTTAAATGGCATTTTACTGGTATGCAAACATTCATATTCATATAAATATATTCATATTTATATATTTTTATTAAACTGCACTAAACACCTATAAAATCAAAAGGCTTATTGCTCTGCTGTATATATTGAATAATGTATAGAAGCTAGTCTCATATTTAGCATTATATGCAAATGAAAACAGGCACATTTATTCATCCCGAGCAATTATTTTATTTATTTTTTTTTAATACAAAATTTGTCCATACAAGACACAAGCTGCAATTCTTTTTCAATCTGTTCTTAAACTCTTGTAAAAGTAAGACAGTGATGACAATGTTCCGTTTTGGTAATAGACTGTTTAGTATGATTTCAAACTGCTGCACACCAATGTCCATTTGTATCACTGTCAGGTTTAATCACTTAGTAATCAATATTTGTTTCTGGTTGTCTGTTTATGAAACCAGAGTCTCTTTGGACAGGGTTTCTTTGGAATTAGCCAGCATCCCTGAGCCATGTGTTGCACATTTAAATTGGATGCCCTTCTTGATTTAATTGTATTTATTTGTCTGTTTTTGTCCAGACCTGGTGAAGAATGCCAGACAATAAGCTGAGCCTGAGGACTGAAGGAAAGAGTAGTGTCTTTTTGGCAGCAATAGGGCAGTTGTGAAAGAGCCAAATGGGCCGGGTTTGTGCATTTTTTTAGCCTGGACTGAATTTCACAGATTCTACTGATCTACGTACAATGAAAAATAGGGCTTTCCATGTACATGTTTTAAAATTTATTTCAGTTTCATAGGCAGCTTAGGGTGAAGTTATTTCTAAAAGTAAAAAAAAAAAACTGTAATTAATTTGACCCAGGTGTTCAGCTGGGTGCATAATTTAGATAATCTCTACAGAAAAGCATTGATGATTAAAATTTGATGCTCTGGAGCAGTCACACATGAGCCTGAGCTCATCCTGCCAAGAGCCCAACCGAATTGTTCTTGGTGAACACTGCTGACTTTGTCTGCATTTTCTTAAAGATGTTACCAGTAGAAAGGCTTAAACTTCTCTCCTTTAACTCTCCCTCTGGGATTCTTTGGCAGCTTGGCTAAAATCCCTGCTTTGCTCTAAATCAGGTTAGCTGGAAGTGTCATCAAATTCTGCCTGTTGATCTAAAGGAATTCTTTAAAAAGAATACTTTAGAAATAGTTATAATAATAAAACACATGATATACTTAAAAAAATACTAACTGTACTTCATCATTTGTAAACAATGGAACAATTTAAATGAACAAGTTATGATTAACTGAACAAATAAATTATGTATTTTTAACTGTTACCAAGAAGTTTTGATTTATTTCTTGTAGTTGTTTTCTAATTCTAACTGTTTCTCCTCCTTGCTTAATACAGTGAAGAGAGTCCGTAGAAGACCGGACAAGGAAGGAAGGGAAAAGAGGCAGAAAGAACCCAAGCCCACCAAAAAACCCAAAGGCCCAAAGCCCACCAAGAAATCCAAGAGTGAGAAGACTACCAAAAAGCCAAAAGGAGACAAAAAGAAGAAAGGAAAGAAGAATAAAGAGGACATAATCACTACCACTACCACTTTACCACCCACAACCACACCTGTGATTGAGTATGATGAGGAGTTTTTTGACTCAGACCTTGACCAATACTGGGATGAAGGTTTGTTAGGAATATTTGTTGTTTAATTAATACTATAATGCAAGTTAAACCTTTTTTAATTATTTCCAATGGTGAATTATCATTGATGCTACAGTTAAGTCCATGACCAGGCTTAATCATTATCTGGGGAATCCACCCTCTAGAGATGAATGTGCTAGGTGTGACAAATAAATCTGTAGATTTGGTGGTATTTTGGTTGTGCATGATCAAATGCCACTAACTTGTTTTTTTTTTTTTTTTTTTTACAGTGTACACAACAGAAAAAGCCACAACAGAACCTAGTTATCCACTCACAGAGAAACCAACTGATGCTCCTACAGACTTCCCCACAGATGTCTTTACTGATTTGGAGGAGTATCCAAACCCTTATCCTGATTCAGGTGAAACATCTGTGCTAAATTCCGATTTTTCCAATCTACTCGCAGTGTGTTTAAGTTAAAGTGTTAGGCAGCCTAACTTCTATATCTCCTCATCTATCCTGAACATACCCTCTGCCCATATTATCCAGAAGATGGTGATTACTGGAAGGTAGAAGATCCCACCCCTACAGTTCCAGCTGTCAGTGTCAGTGGTAAAGAAGATGAGGATTACTGGGATGCTACATGTAAGTGTTTCTTGTAGTTCCTTCTTTAGTCTTAAATCATTAAGAAGACGGTACCTTGCTTGTTAAATTTTTGTCATTACAAGCAAACGTTTTTATTGCTATTTAAACTCATCAATTTCTGTTTAATAGATGAGTTGCCAGAGGAGCCAGAGAATTTACCCTTCCCAGATGGTAAAGAGGTCAGCCCCACTGACAGTGACTGGAATTACAGTGCTACAGGTAAGAAAATGCCTGTATAGAAGTCTTTCAGGTGAGCATTAAGCAGTAGGCACAAGCAGATTGTTCAGTATGGCCAGGAAAATTAACTGATAGTGTCAGTCAGTTTTTATATGATAGCTAATATATATTTAACAGTTTTAATTCTAGACTCCTTTACAATATATATATATATATTTTTTACAAATGTTTAAATGATATACACACAGTCATTCCGATAGCTATACATAATGCAACATAGAAAAAAAGTGTGGCGGTAGGGTTTCTGACCAACTGATACTTGCTGATATATTTATTATATTTTGGAAAAGGACCAACTGTAGGTCACACAGTTGACTGACACTACTTTAATATTCATTGATTTAAGCTAGTTTTTTATTTATTTAAATTAGTTTTAAAGATATACTGGGGTGTCTTGTCTCTCTGTAAGTTCTATAAATGATTATGTCTGCAGTGGCAGATTTGCATGTTTAAAATTACATATGGGCATTGGCCTAGAATTACCATCTTTTCACATACAAAGGTATGTAGGCATTTTATGAGCTGCATTTGCATGCTATAGTAATACTGAAATTAATTAACTTATTGGGTGGACATTTTGGGTAAGACACAGTTCACAAAGCAGCAGTTACCAACTTACCTGGGCATGCACCACAACTTTGATACCATTAAAGGGAGATTAATCAGTTGAAAGAGTATGTGTAGCATTGTAGTGTTCTGTAAGTGACCTTATTTAATAACAGCCAAGTCTGCTTGGCTCCATCTATGACACAAACACCCACACTGGTTTCTTGCTTCTAGCAATTTGAAGGGTGGGTTTATGTATCTCATAAACACAAATTAAGCTGTTTAATGGCACAGCTAAAGCTGTGATAAAGTACATTTAAAGACTTTGTTTTTGTGTAGTCAAAAATGCCTGGTGTGTTTGGCATAGACAACAGTAGCACAGTGGTAAACGTTTCATGTGTCATATGGCCTTCTTTATTAATAGTTTTAACTCCTAAATTCTTACTTCACATTTTTACAGAACCATGACCACAGGGCCTCCATTCTGCCATTGATAAGTGACAAAGAAAATGCAGCATAACTATCATAACAGTAAAAAATGCTGCAAAATGTATAGTAGCCTTATTTTATTGTGGTCAGTAAAATGTCCAGTCTTTTTTTTTAACAGTGTGTCAGTTTTATTCTGTCAGATTTAAAGCCGAGTGTGTGCGTGTGTGTTAGATGTAAGTGCTGGCTAACTTACACTCTGTGCTCTATACTAATGGTTGAGGAAGCAACCATAAATTTAGGGGTCAATTTCCCCTTTAACCATTAATCTTTTTGAAAATTAGAAGTTAACAGTAACTCTGGCCTTTTGTCTCCTTTCATTACAGAGGAGCCTACAATCCCGCCTTACGAGAACAAATGGTACGAGGAGTATGAGTATGGACATGGTAAACAAATCATTTGTTTTATACACACTGTGAAATGCACAGACATGCACTGATCCTCTGATTTTTCTGAACTTACTGGAGGGATTTACAGTAGAGGGTATCCAGTTCAATTGTGTAAATAAAAGCATGACAGTTGTGGCCTTCGTCTCCCCACTTGAAATAGAGTACAGTCACTGTGGCCTGTCATTTCACTTTGGCCTTTTACTCTAAAGTAAACATCAGGTGAAGCCAGATGCCGTAATCTTCATTCCTGTCATTCTGAGAAGGAGAGATGAAGGAGGCAAAGTAGATGGAAAGGCACATAAAAGGAAAAAAACAAAAGGAGGAATGTCCCATGGGACACTAAGTCTTTTGCTTTCCAGACTCATGGTCATGGTGGTCCAGACGCCAAGGTCTGGAAAGTGATGGAGTGTGAAACTGGCCAGTTTGAATAAGTCAAAACAACATAAAACAGACAGAGATAAATAAAAAAAATAATACTGCCTTTTGTAAGGGATATATCCTGTTGTACGATTAAAAAATGAAAATCTAACCACAGTTTCCGCTGTTTCTGTACCACAAGGTGGTTTACTAGTGTGATATCTGCCCCTGTATTCAAAACTTGCATAATAGGACCCAGTGTTGAGTTTTGTCTGACTTGAAACTGATCTGTTCTAAGAGAAAATGAGAATTATCAAATTGAGCATAGGTTTAGCTAGATGAACTCTAACAAACAGATCAGTGTTGGATGTATTATCTTTTCCAGTCCAGCAGAAACAATACAGTCCAGCTGTCTATTCTGATTACTTGTCCTGATATCAGAATGATGGCTTGGTTTTTACTGTGCAAATCAAATGGCATCTTGGCAAGTGCCGTAGCACACCGATAGTTGTGCCAAGAAAAATAAATAACTGTGATTTATCAACATTGTTCTGTCCAGTTAGCCATTAATCATCCAAATGTTTGGTGCTTGAGTTTCTTTCTTGTATATCTCACAACCTTTTATTGCTGTTTTACAGCCTGGATTTGTTTTTCAGAGTACTAATGTTCTCTTTTTTTGTGTTCTCCAGAGAAGAGTCTAGAAGAAGAACAGGCGAGAGAGAGAGAAAGAAAAGAGCAGGAGGAGAGAGGTAGGATACAAAGTTTGTGTCGCTTCACACAAAGCTTGAACATCTCTCTGCCACGCTGTCAAATTAGCACTAGTTAGTGAAGCTCATGGCTAAGTATACTGTCATTGTGTTGGCCACAATAGCAGTGTAGCACACTGAGTAATTATTGTAGCCTTAAATAGACTGAGGAGGTAACATCTAACAATTATGATAAAAAAAATGAAGCCTGGATTTTGTTAAGGAGATAAATCATGAGGCTTTTGCCTTTAATTGGTACTGTAAGAAGTGCTGGTTGTAAAACCTTGGTTGTAAATGCTTGGTTCCTTTGTAGCCTACAGTACCCCTATTTGTCACATACACAATGATACACTCAGCACGCATATCTGCAGTTCCAGCACAAAAGCACTTATAGTTTTTTAGAAGAGCACTAGCTAACTGCAGCTGTGTGCATCCACTTACTAGCTACGTTATTGGAAAACTCATAACTTGTGCTCCCCAACACAACACCCAATATCCTGAGTTTTTTTATCCTAATCTTGTTTTCTTCCTTTTAGAATTATGGAAAAAAAATGTATTTGCAGGTATCTCAATACTTTTGTGCAGATGTGCTACTAGTTTAGCATAATGTATAAGATATTATAAATGTTCTAATATTTGAATTATTATTACATCTTAATTTGTGGCCTCTTGTAGGTGGATCTTAAACAAGCTTAAACAAGAAAAAGTGGGTAACAGCGTTATAAATGTCTGGGCTGATTATTTGCAGCCAAAAGGGGTCTGTGAAAGTGTCAGAACCCCCTGACCTAGGTCATATGAAGGATTTCATGCAACAGCACATGTAATCCATTTAATAAAACCAACTACATATCTGAACTTTATTTGAACTCGGAGCGGAACATGTAGCTGTAAACAGGCCTGGAGCTGTGAGAGATTGATTATCATGTGTATTATGCTTAGCTACACTTTACAGCAGAACTGCAGGACGGGCTGACTGCAGACATGCAGCAAGTGTGAAGCAGATTTATTAGATGTAAATAAAAGTTATTAGTGTTTAATGGGTAACATACAGAACTACACACACATACACACACACAACTTTTCTCTTTTTTTTATAACCGTAAAAACATCTGAGATGGGAGACAGAAAGGGCAGAGGGAGGTTTATGAGCAAGAAGAATGTGATACAAGGGGATTTATGCATATGTGCTGAACTAGAGCTTAGAGAAGGAATTCACAGGAAGAAAAAGTGTGATGGGAAGAAAGGGAGATAAATACAGAGAGATACAAAGCAACCACAAGAGACCACTAGAGATATGTTGTGAAACATGGGTAAAAAGGCAAAATGATAGAGAGGGAAAGAGCTGAGAGTATGGGATGGGAAAAGAGCTGAAGGAAAAGCTGAGAAGAGTAGGGGAAGCTGTGGTTTAGGCTCTGGCTAATACTGCCACGTGTCTGTGAGTGTGCGTCGTGTGTGTGTGTGTTGAGAAAGTATGGAGAATGGGGGTAGAGGAGGATTCTGTAACTGTAGAGTCACTAGAGCTTCCTCAGCAATGCAAAGCCTTTTAGGACTGATACACAGTACCAGATGTTATTTATTGATCTATGTTTCAGTGGTAGCTCAAAAGAGTGACTGTTATATAGGTTAACTCCTTAAATCACCAAGACTGTGTAATATGCAAGGACATACTGAAAAACCTTCTGACAAAATGTTGACACAATAAAGTAAAGAACAGATTAACAACAAATTCCCGTTTATACCAACCATGGAAATAAAACAGGAACGCTTTTAAACAGACTGACTGACCAGGAGTTTTTGCTTGTGCTTACAGAATCCATGTTGCCACTACTTTCATAGTAGATACTAAATCTTTTCTAGCAATTAATGAACAAATCGTAATTTAATCTTAATGAACAGTAGGTATACCGTTTAAGAGATTATAAAGGTAAGAATTAGAGTAGTTTGCTGTATATACGTTGCTCTAAGCTAATATTTAAGATTTAAAGATTATTTAACGAAAAAAAAAACTAGGCCTTATATTACCAATTCTGTCACTTTGAGATCTTGTGCCAGGTTTGTATTGCTATATGTTTACAATAATTGTATGTGCATTATTATTATTTTTATTTTATTTTTTATTTTACTGCAGCCACTTTAATATTTACTGAGCCCTTATATGTATTAAATTACTATATTTTAGGATTGAGGACACATCTAACATTTCTCAAGGCCAGTGCAAGCTTTGCTATGCTTGGCAACGCTTTTATAAGAACCCACAAGTCATGGACAATCGACAAAGCCAATGTCAAAACTCCTTTTCTAGGAAATGTTATAACTAAGCCCAAGTTGGACATCTGTGCATATCAGTTTATCTGTACAAGAATGAATATAATGTTGTTTTGTTCTGTTTGCATGAAGAGTCTGTTTGTCATTGCCGATAGAGTCAAATTATGACTTGCTGCCTTTTTAGAGCGAGAGCAGAGAAGACTGGAGGAAGAAGAGGAGAGAGCAAGAAGAATTATAAGACCTCCCCCTCGTGTATACAAGGAGCCAAAAAGTGAGACAACTTTTCCTGCATTGCCTTTTTACTTAACTGTACACGTAAAGTGTAATCAAGAATTATACCAGCTTTCTATTTATGGTTAGCTAAGAAAACATAGGTGAGCAGCAATAATGTTTTATACACAATGTTTACAAGAAGCACACATTGTACATTTCCTTATTGGAAATTACATGCACTACCTTATTGTAAAAGAACCTACCTTTGTAATCTATTTGGTGCGCTTTCTTAGGTGTAGAAAGCCATTTGATATAGTCAAACACAGCTGCCGAAATTTGTTTCCGGACTTGGGTCCTGATATGCTGCTTTGCACAATATACCATTTCACCTTTTTCCCCACACACCTGATTAAGCTTTTCTGGTGTTCAAATGAGTTGTACTACCGTATTGTAGATTTATAATTAAATATAGCTGCCTAAATAAAACACCAGTTGGGACATTTCGTCTGAAAGCACTGTTGTCTCCCGACAGAATTATATGTCTAAATCACTGTCAGTGTTTTTTAAATTTATTATATGTGTATAGTTTTGTAACACAAATAATAAGAATAACGTCAGATTAATAAATACACCCAAATGATCAGAATTATCACGAAAAGCACACTGTTTTCACTCCTGCACAGGGAAAGCAAATTAAACTCATTACTGGTAAATATCACGTGAATAAGTAAATATTGATGATGCAGAGCAGAGTCACTGAACAGTGTTCTAAAGCACCTGATTCACATCACTAGAAAAAAAAAAACTTATATTCATACACTGTTAAAATGCAAGCAAAAACCAGGACAGGAAGAAAACCCATTTCAAACACTTCAGTTACTGATACATTCAACCAAAGATGGTTGTTCAAAAGATTGAGGTAGAAATTGTTACTTAGTTGTCTTCTTGCCTCAGTGATAATCCAGCATGATTGGCAGACACCTCACTCACGTTTACTGCTCAAACAGAAGGCACTTTACTTATCTTATCTAAATAGTTTGT
The DNA here is from genome assembly GCF_023375975.1 of Astyanax mexicanus. Classification (NCBI taxonomy): domain Eukaryota; kingdom Metazoa; phylum Chordata; class Actinopteri; order Characiformes; family Acestrorhamphidae; genus Astyanax; species Astyanax mexicanus. Next base: position 31,923,396 of record NC_064419.1, on the reverse strand, counting down.
GTGAAATATATTTATTTAGAATAAATATATATTACAACACAAAATGGCAAGAAAAACTAATTTGGCTCTGAAAACTAAAGAAAATAGACTTTGAGCACAAAACATACCATCAGTCAATTAACGCAATTCGAGGAAAGGAAATGATGAAAATCGATTTTCTGCCCTGGTATACTTAATTAGGTGTGAACCTTGACGTAAACTGTTCTGACTTCTAACTGTTCTAACTGTTTTGTTATTTTACACCAGAACAGGCTTGTGTAAGAATGTTGATTAACGCGATCTGAAAGCTCCCCATCAACTTTGGCAGAGGTTTCTGTCCCAAACTGAAGCATTACTTCACCTCCCTCTATCAGAGCTTTGAAAATCTCTCATGCCAAGTCACAGTTTCAGTCCAAAGCTCTAATCAGCCCCAATATCGTCACATCTGAGACATGCTCGAGAGAGCAGGTTCCTGACAAAACATCTGAAAGGTCATGCAGACTGGCCATTACTAAGATTGTTTCTGTAAAAGTGAGGCTTTTGTTCATTTTGAGTGATTAATCCAGACGATCTTCTGCCAAAGCCGTGTCCCAATTGCACAGCTGTTTCTTTTCAAAAGGAACTCTGAAACATTCCAGTCCAGATGTATAAATGTGGTCTCATTCTGAATCAAAACAGCACACAGCAAACTCTCAAAACCACAGGTCACGCATGTGGCTCATCATGATAGAATAAAGGGGAATAAGGGGATTTTTGTGTTGTGCTGCTGTTGACAGACACGCAAAAAGGCTTTAATTATGGACATCTGAATTTGAGGCATCATTTTCTCTGCATGCTTAGTGTCATGCACATGTATGGAACGTAAGCTTAGTCTGTTTATTCTGGGGGAAAATACTGTTTTCTCAAAAAATCAAACTTAGCATCCTTTCAAGAATCCATAGTGTTCCACCCTCCAACAAATATACCGGTAGTTGTAAACACTGTTTTCTTGGAATAGTATGGTCATTACAGCTTGTAAAATTGTATAAATTAACATTGTCAGTTATTAAAACTGCTTGTTCACCTTGTGATTTTTCATTTAAAAAATGGTGGGAGTGAATGTGGGAGTGCTTAAGACTACTGCATGTTATTTGCGATCATCACTTAGTTGGATTCAATTATCCAAAATCTCAGTAACGTGAATCACATACAAACATATGGTCTCTTTTCTGGACAGGGATTAGCCGTAGTCGTAGACTACATTTGCTTTCAATGAAAAATCTCTATTCTAAATGCTGTAGTCCAAGACTAGGCTTAAACCATGTCTGGCAAACTGCCCCGTAGAATTAAACACTTAAAGCAGAACACCAACAATATAGCATGTAGCATGTTTTTGTACAGTTAAAGATAAAATGCTGTTGGTTGGATCTAGTTGTTTGATGAATTATGTATATGTTATCTGTTTAGTTTGTCCTCCTCTGGGACTGGAGTCTCATCGTGTGGATTCTGACCAGCTGTTGACGTCCTCAATGAGTCAACATCGCTATGGCTCTCACAGAGCTCGTCTTAATATTCAGGTAAACAAAGACGGACATTTATGTTTCATATTGACATCTATTAAACACATCACTTTTTTCTAATCACATTTCTGCTTTACCTGTTTACTATATGCCCTGCTTTTACAAACCAATTGTTCCATTGTTTTTCTCATTCATTTTAAAATGTCTAGTTGTGGTCTCTAGTATGAATGAATCACAAAGGAGGCTTGGACCCAGATCTTGGTAAAGTTTTTTTTTGCTCTTATGTTACAGGCATCTGGAAATGAGGATGATATGAATGGAGGAGCTTGGTGTGGTAATCAGGAGGATAAGGTTCACTGGATTGAACTGGATGCTAGGACACTCACCGAATTTACCGGGGTCATCACACAAGGCAGAGACGACCCCATAGAGTGAGACATATCAAAGAAAAAAAAAAATTGGTCCATTTAGACAATACCAATCTCAGCAATTAGTAGATTCTAAGAAAAGTGACCTTTATTTAATAGTACATACAATTACATTATATATGTAGAAGTATATGATTATCTGTTTAAAAGAAAATATGTACCATTGCTATATTATTTTATATAGAGGCGTTATGTATCCGGAAACATGACTCTTGATTCACATGATTTTTCTTAAGGTATATTAAAAGCATATGTTTTTCTGCTTAATATTTTAGAAATGACTATGTGACTTCATACTATGTGGCCTTTAGCAATGACAGTAGAGAATGGACTGTTCTTCATGATGGCTACTCAGAGTGGGTAAGTTCCTTGATGCTTGTTCACCCCCCCACCACATTTGGCAAACTCTGTTTTCTCTGGTGTATAGTTTTCTCTCATGTATGTTACTTTAAATAGAGAGTGTCAAAAAGATACAGGGAGTTTGAATAAACTTGTTTTTTTTCCCATTATCTACCCATTTTAAACACTGATCTGTTTCCTCCTCTTCCTTTTGCTCACTTTTCAGCTGTTCTTTGGAAACTCTGATAAATACACTCCTGCAATGTCTCAGTTTGTGGAGCCTGTGGTGGCACGCTACATCCGCATCCTGCCCCAAAGCTGGAATGGCACCATGTGCATGAGGATGGAGGTTATGGGTTGCCCTCTGCCTGGTAAGCCTCCTGACATGTGACATTTGACTTTTAAGCTGCACGCAATAGTCAAATATATGTACAATGCCACTAACATACTTTAATACTAATAATAAAGTAATATACATACAAAATAAAGAGTAATCAAAAAGTAAACAATAGTAATGCTGTTACTCAGATCCTCTCAGCCAGTACCAGAGTCAGAATGAGGTGACTGCTAAAGATGACCTGGACTACAAGCACCACAACTATCAGGACATGGAGAAGGTAGGGTGGTCAGAGGGAAACTGAACTTGTGTGCAATTGGTGTTTTGTAACAATGGATAAACTAGGCTTAAATAACTGTCATTTCGATGAATGGCTTACGCTATATGTGGATTAATTAGTTATTCATCTTTAAACTAAATATCCAGGGTTGTATGTAAATTATTTTGTATTTATTCCAGTAATACTGTTTAATGTTGTTTTTGTTGCAGCTGATGAAGTCTGTTTCAGATGAATGTCCCAACATCACCAGGCTCTACAGCCTGGGCAAAAGTGCAAAAGGTCTGGAGATTTATGCCATGGAGATCACAGATAACCCTGGGATTCACGAGACAGGTAAGAAATCCCAGAAACTGAGGAGTTGAATTACTCTTAAAATGATTCCAGGGAATGTCTGATCATGGGCTAAAATTAAATTAGGCCAAATGTCTCAGCTCTTTTTTTTGTCTTCATCACATGTTGGTATTAATAAAGCTGGGATTCCTTGTAGTTTTAAAAGTTTGAAAGAAAGATCTGCAGGAGATAACATACATTTATGGAATCACATGCTCATATACAAGAGCACCATTTGCTAAGCTAGCTCGTTTTTGAAACCCCTACCTATCAGGAAAAAGACCACATTTTACTAGGGAAGAATAAATCTGTTATCAGTTAGGGTTTGAGTAGTTATCCCAAGGTTATTATTAAGCAGGTGTCTCTTGATGTTTGGAGAGAGGTTTGAAGTCCCAGCGGCATTTTTATGTAAATGTATGAAAATGCTTTATTCATTATGTTTTTTTTACCTTGAAATTCTTGATGCTACAAGTTTAATGAAGAGTGAAGCCCAGACTCAAACTGACTGAACTTAACTGTTTCTTATCTGCTCAGGAGAGCCAGAATTCCGCTACACAGCTGGATATCACGGCAATGAGGCTTTAGGCAGGGAGCTCCTGCTTTTGCTCTCACAGTACCTGTGTAAGGAGTACAAGGACGGCAACCCAAGAGTGCGCCGCCTGGTGGACGGAATACGCATTCACATAGTTCCTTCCCTCAACCCTGATGGCCATGTGAAAGCTTCTGAAAGGGTGAGCAGCAGCACCTTTAGATCTTATCTATTTTTATATTTCTAATTTTGAATTTTAGACTCTACTATAACCAACTTTCCATTCTTTCCATGAGATTTGTTTTCTTAACATTTTTCCATTAGTCTGTTATTTGTTGTTCTTTACATTTTCTAGCTAGCTTTAGCTTGCTCTATTTGTCTTAGGGTTCGGAGTTGGGCAGCTGGACGTTGGGTCACTGGACAGAAGATGGTGCTGACATCTTTCAAAACTTCCCTGACCTCAACAGTGGATTTTGGGATGCAGAAGACAAGGGCATGGTGCCAAAACTGACCCCTAATCATCATGTGCCTATTCCTGATGGATACCTTGCTGAAAATGGACCTGTAAGAGAAGCATTATAAAGCATATATTAGGGACATAGTATAAACATTCTTAATCTGGGATGTTTTGCAGTGTTATTAAAATATTCAATGAGAAATATACATTCTACTTTTAAATCTAATTTAAAAGGAATAAAGCTTCTGTTTTAGAAGTAATTTTACCCATGACCAGACAATGTAAAATATATTTGGCAGTAACCTAACTTGTCTGTGACCTGTTATTGTTTAGGTGGCTGTGGAGACCCGGGCCCTCATCTCCTGGATGGAAAGCCATCCATTTGTTTTAGGAGCAAACTTACAAGGGGGTGAGCGGATGGTCACTTACCCCTTTGACATGCGGCGTCTTACCAAAGAGTCTGAGGAACTAGAGAAGAAGCTCAGTCCCAGAGCAGAACGGCGCAAGCGCCAATACGAGGAGGAGGAGGAAGAAGCAGAACCCAACCCTTACCTCCACATTGGATACCATCAGGAGAACTATGGATACAATCAAGAAACCCATGGTTATAATCAAGAGAATTATGGCTACCACCAGGAAAGTTATGGATACCATAGAGAGAACCAAGGGTACTATCATGAGAACCAAGGGTACCATCAGGAGAACCAAGGTTACGATCAGGAGAACCAAGGTTACGATCAGGAGAGCCAAGGGTACCATCAGGAGAACCATGGGTATTACCATGAAGGTCATTCTGAAGGGGATCACGAAGGGTACCATGAAGGGTATCAGGAGGGTTATCCTGAGGGGCATAGGGAGGGTACATATGGTGATGCTGAGGCAGAGGAGGAGATCAGAACGGTTGCAGATAACTCCTTGTTCCGTTGGCTGGCCATATCTTATGCCTCTACACACCGATCAATGACCAACACTTACCGGGGTGGCTGCCATACTGAGGACCCCACAGGTGGGATGGGAATTGTTAACCGAGCCAAGTGGAAGCCAATTCCCGGTAGTGAGTATTAAGTTTAGACGGTTTAAATAAAACCTTCACTGCAGGAACAAAAAGGTGTTGCTTTCTATTTGTTAAGAAAATTCCACCTTTTGGAATGTATGCCAGTAACAGTTGTCTGGTTGAGTGCTCTTTAATTTTTTAACTTTACCTTCACTTTAACCAGTAATAAATAAATGTGTGCTCAGATATTTGTCTGATTTCCTTTAGGTATGAATGATTTCAGCTATCTGCACACAAATTGTTTTGAGCTGTCCATCTTCCTGGGTTGTGACAAGTTCCCCCATGAGAGTGAGCTCCTGAGGGAGTGGGAACACAACAGAGAGGCTCTGCTCACACTTATGGAGCAGGTAAACTGGTCAACAACTGTTGCCTGCTTTTATGCGTCATTCAAACTATTGTATTTCCAAATATACTGGTTTTACTAGTTCTTTTTTCCTAAGAACTGTTGATCTTTTGCAGGTGCATCGGGGGGTAAAGGGGGTTGTGAATGATAAGGAGGGTAATCCCATCCAAAATGCCACTGTCTCTGTCGAGGGAGTCAACCATGATGTGACCACAGGTGAGAACTGTTGAAATTTTTTAACATCAAATTGTGTAGATTAATGAATACGTGAACATTTTCTGTTACACATCAGATGCTTAATTGGTGTTTTTGATGAGATATAAAAATGTGTACTGTATGGGGGAACATCTAACCTTAAATATGCATTTCAACTTATTCTCAGCATTTAAATCCTACATTTAATGGATTCTGCTGTCTTTGGATAGAAAACAAATATTATTGAAAATTTAGTCTAAAACTAAAATAGTTATTAGTTGCAGCCCTAAAACTAGGGTAGCATTTTAGAAAGAAGAAAATCACATTTGCACTCTCTTAGTTTTGCAATGACCACAGATTATTTCACAACTTTTTTCTCTTTCAGGTGAGGCTGGGGATTACTTTCGTCTGTTAAACCCTGGTGAGTACCGTGTGACTGTACGTGCTGAAGGCTATTCTTCGCAAACTCGGTTGTGTGTGGTTGGATTTGAACCTGGCGCCACCCTCTGCAACTTTGAGCTCAACAAGTCCAACTGGGACCGCATCAAGCAGATCATGGCTCTTCACGGCAACAAACCAATCCCACTGATTACCCCTGGAGGAGGTAAAACCTATGTGACCCGTGATGGAAAGGTCATTAGTAACCGAATTCCTGGTGCCAACAACGAAGACATCTCCAGAGCACGTCTCCGGCAACTACGGCTGAGGAAGCTCCGTCGCCTGCGGCAACAGAGGCTGCTGGCAGCCAAGAGGATTACAACGACGTTGCCACCAACAACTACAACACCAACCACCACGTTACCTCCAACTACAGAGAGCACCACACCATGGTACGACTCATTGCTTACAGAGGAAAACCCCGCCCAGCCTGAGCTGGAGATTACAGACTCAATCGACTACAACTACAACTACAACTATAACTACAGCTAAAAAAATTGACGATTACTGAAGGGTCAGAAAACTGAAGAAGGTAGAGTATGCACCAGAACAAGTGTGCCCAAGTACAGTTCCAGAACACAGTGGAAACACAGCCTACAATCTGCATGTACACCTCTGCAAACTCATGAATACACTTTGGCAGGAGTATATATCTATCTATCTCTACTCCTATCCAGAAGCTCTATCTCTGTTCAGAGTTCCAAATAGAAAAAAAATAGATGAACATGTTGGATCGTCTACTAAATTAGTGTTCAAAGCCAACTCTGCATACTGGTAGATATCCAGAAAGATGATGACTTCTGTAGTAAATTCAGAAAAGATGGAGGAATGGCCATCATTTCCAGCTCTGCAGAGAGCACAGTTTTTTCTAGCTCAAGCAATCCATCCAATTTTGATTGTTATGGATAATGTTTGCCCATGGGAATTAAAAGACTGGCTTTGATCTTGACTCATCTACACCAGGTGGTTACTGCCAACTGGAATGTTTGTTGAAAGCAGTGAAATGTTACAGATGATGTGTCCTAGGGAGTCTATAAGCAGTTCTTTGCTCCTCTGCATCTGGCACAGCATACTGGCAAAGCATTCAACGTTCATTTACTCAAGTCAACATATCAACCTTTTTTGTTCTCTTCTGATTATTTATAACCAACAAGCATGCAACAAAGCAGCCTGTTCTACACACACTGGACCCAACCTTCAGAGATTCAATCCAGTCCACTCAATCCACCCCCCCCTTCTTCCCACAGAACAAAAAAAATAACAATGTTTATACAAAAGTGACTTTATTTACATTTCTTTCATACAAATAAGCAATCCTTTCTTTACTTGTCAAACTCGACATCATGTACAGGACCGATTTGTCTGAAAAGTGTCCTCATGGTTGAATGACTAGAGGGAAAAGGGCTGTCATTTTTCCATCCAATAAAGGCTTATCTATTTTCTGTGCTCTGCGTCGTTTAACCATTTACAGACAGTCTAGTACGGACAAGACAGTCTGAGATTATATGTAGACAGTTCCTTCTGTATCTTATTGTTTGAAAGAAAGCTACATAAATAACATTGTTCAAGAAAAAATAGAAAACAGAAGCATGAAAATACTCTTACCAAAGCTGCCTGAAGCTTATGACCGGCAGTGTGAAAGAGAAAAATATATATATTTCTGCTGGACTTACATTAACTATGGTTATTAAGGTGACCAAGACAGCCATGGAGTCAAATCTTACTTCGTCTCAACAAGCATTCAATAGATTCTCTATGAAAGAAATATGCTTTTTGAACAGGGTTTTCTTGTTAAACATTCTACAAAAGTTGCACACGTTGCAAGGATTATGTGGAAGCTCAGTGGCTGATGTTCATCTCCTCATCGTCATCCTCAGTGGAGAAGGTGGAGAAGCTAATTGGCTCACATTCGAGTGTGCGCAGATTTACCAGACAGGCTGTCTGCGTACTGCTGAATTCTGGAATGGCCACCAGCAGCACATCCTGGCCTTCTGGTCCTAAGAAACAGAGAGAAGTTAAAGTCAACACTATAACCACAACTTTTATGAATTAATACATACAGTATAATACAAATAATATAAACAATAATAGCCACCATATTCATGTGGTATAAAAGTGTGTGCTGCTAGTCTATTACATAAAGCTACATTTAATTGACCAGGCTGAAGTACTCTTTACATGAATGCGAGACAACTGATTTTAAAGATCTTTTTAAATCAGTTTGAGTCATTTTCTTATGTGGTCCTAGATCAGATGTGAATGCCACATAAAATTAAAATATTGGACATATGGACAGTCACACAAACCAGGATCTGATTTCTGTAAATGAGGAGAAACAAATCTTCTAAACTGAGAGTCAAATGACCATTTCAGAAACATTTTAAATATCTGATTAGTTTTGCAAACTAAAAATAGTTTGTAACTATTTGGATGGATTTGTTCACATTACAGAGAGACAGGTCAAATTGTCAAAGCCAATCTGAGCAAAAAAACAAAACAGATTAAAGAGTCTTGTAATGTGAATGTAGACTCCAGTACTGACCTTTAATGCGTTTGGACTGGTACGCCGGTGCATTTCCACTAAAGTACACATGAGGGCACTCTGCCATAATGAATGGATCCTGCTGGTAGAATGGGTAACAACCTGCAAGCAATACATGCATTTTAGCATAAGTGAGTATGTAAAAAAAAAAAAAAAGGAAAGAATTTCAAGCTTTACATTTATATATACACATATTTAATATTCATTCCATATATCAATACATCACATTTAATGGCATTAGAAAATGGAAAATAATACTGAAATAACAGTATAGATAGAAAATACTCAAAATTATCTTTGATCATATTTAAAGAAGGACAGACTGGTGGTGTGTGTGAGGTTTTTTTTGTACCCAGTGTGTCCGGGGCAGTGGGGGCGAGGTGGCGGAGACGCATTGTGTTCTCTAGGATCTCCAGGTGATCATCTATGTTGCTGTACTTCACAATGTCACTCACATTCTGACCTGATGTGCCCAGAAAACTGTCCAGACACAATAGAAAAAAAGTCTTCAGCTCCTAAACTATTATTAATTAAAAGCTTGTTCTCATTTAAAAAGGGTTTAAATGCATTATGCTATTTTATTTAAATCATTAAATGGTCTTAAAGTGACAGTAACACTGCTTTTCGTAATTATTTATGTTCATTTTATTTTGAAATATTTTCATATTAACTCTGCTTATGAAAAGATCAGTGGAGTTTTACAGAACATGGTAAATCAACATTACGGGAAACCAAATAAAGTTGTCAAACAAATTCCCCTATTACGTTTGAATATCCATATATTTGAATATTGGCAGTTACTCACCGGACTCCGTCCATCACGGCCTGGTAAGGGTTGGTGACAAGCTGTAGGGTGGGATAAGGCACAGATAGAGGAAACATACAGCGGTGTAGAGACTGCTGGGGCAGAGTGTAGTTAGTGGGATCGTACTCTCCTGGCATTACATCGACTGGTACAGAGGCCTGCAGGGGACAAATATTGCAAGAAAGAGGTAAAAAGCAGAGAAGGTGAGTTGGTACACTTGGAAGAAGACTTTATTGACAGTATGAAACCACTGAGATTCACAGGGACGAAAGGGGGGGGGAGGGGAGGAAAAAAAATAAAAAAATAAAAAAATAAAATAAAATAAAACTCACCACTAACTGAACTAGCAGTTCATCCAGCAGCCTGATGGCCTCCACACTGCCGGCCTGTGTCTTTTTAGTAAGATATTTTGCCTGGACGACAGAAATAAGAAGCCGATAAATATCTTTTTGATGATAATTTTATCCATGCAATAATATTTAGGTGTGGAACTCAATCTACACTCGATCTTTAATATGAATTTGAAAATTCACAATCAAATATCTCACTCATCACTCACTCATCAATTGGTAATAAAAACATTCCAATTGGTCTTCACACTGTTGCATGTTTTGGGCCCTTGAGATCTCTCATTTTTTCCCCCACGTTTTATCTTTTAGCAATTAACCCACCCACTCACTCAATATGACTCAAACTATGTATCAAACAGCCACCAATATAACATCAACAAGCACCCAACTCATGCAGAGAAAAGTGCCAGATTCCCAGCTCTGATACATCAGCCAGCAGAGGCCTGTGCTGACCAGCTTCACAACAGGAGTGATAAGGGAAGAAATTACCATCTACCCCCTCAGAGAGAGGCTACAGATGGCAAAGTCCTTACTCGCTGGTCATATGTGTAATGTGAAATTGGGGCAAACATTTGTTCACTGCACAGTATGTTCTTTATGTAATGAAACATCTAGTTCCACAGGTAATCTAAGGTGAACCTCCACCTTCCTCCACCCACCTTGGTGGTGGAGTCTTTGTCCTGTGTGCTCTGACTGAGAAGGTTTCCAGCCAGCAGAACATGAGAGATGGAAGCTGCCCCGCTCTGCTCTCCCAGATCCCCAAGGTGACCTGTGACCATGTCAATCAGCAGCTGCAGTCCCAGCATGCTGTCTGCTCCACTACCACCCAATCCCAGGCCAGAAGCCAGGAGCACAAACCTGCAGTTACAGTGGAAACAGAATAATGGGTCAGAGGGGTGTGTAGAAAAGCTCTTCATATATAGACCTTGATCAAATGTTATTCCCTTAATGTGGTATTGGTTTTGATGTTCTAACTGATAGATGCATTACATAAATATAAAAGTGCATTTATTTTTATTGTGTGCAAAGGTTTATTTATTTTTCCCAATTTAAAAATAAGTGTAAAAGCTGACTGGGTTACCGATCTGAGTTCAGAGGCTCTCTGGGAGCTTGTGGAGGAAGGTCAGCGAAGCAGTAATCCTCTACTGTAAATTTACCATCATTCTTCTCTGCGCCCATAATCGCAATCACACTCCCTGTGGACCAATAAAACAGATTATCAAAGCAGATCTAATACATTTTGTGAAATCTTAAGTAAATGAACCAAACTGAGACCATCCAGTCAACACATTACAAACTCAAATGTATGTTATATATTACTACCGGTATAAGGGTTATAAAAAAAAAACAAAAAACCCCTCATTTTTACCAGTAACAAACTTGGCTGTTTCGATTTTGCCCTCCAGTTTGATCCTCTGCAGCTCATCCTCTAGAATCAGCTCGTCTGACTGGCTGATGTATTTGGCACGAGGCGGCTGGGGCAGCAGGTTGTGCTGAGGTAATCAAAAGAAATGATAAAGAAGAAAGTTAAAAAAAAAAAGTAAAGAAAAGAAATATTCCAAATGATCACAAACAGAACATAAAAGTTTACATTAACAGCATTCCAACCCCCAAAGAAGGTTATCTACAAAAAACATTTTTGACATAAATCTGGCAGTTTAAGTTCAAGGCTTGGCCAATACAAATGCTCCAAAATTTGTGATATCTTTTTAAATAGATTCCCATTTCTTTTTGCAGCAAAAGTGCTGTTTTTGAGACATCCAATGATGATTGATGGGTTGGTTTATTTTCTGGACTACCTCCTCGCTGATCTCCTTCAGTATGGACGGCTGCAGCTCCATGTGCTTGAATATGGTGCCCACGATCACACACTGTTCACCCATCTGCAGATCACAGAGCTTCTTGATTGGTATGTCAGTACCTGAAAAAACATGAAACATCGAGTTAATAACAGGAACCTGATTACCCAGGAAAGACATCAGCATCACTAGCCAAACACAGCAGCAGGCAGACATCTTCCTGTTTCATTTTTTCCTTTGTTGTTGGGCTCCATAATTTCGCAATGCATGGGACACAGACTGAGTCTCGGTACTGAGGAATAAAAACAAAATCCAGATATAAACATGGAATATGCACGGTAATACACAAAAATCTCAGAGCTAAGTAAAACTAACATCATTCCAATACAGATCATTTAACTCAGGATTAATTAAGGACAGAAAATAAATATTATAAAAAGGTATATACATGCCAATCCAGGCTGACTTTCCAGTCCACAAGCGTTATCTTGCATGATTCAAAAAAGGCTTTGTAGAAGACATATTGTACTAGCCTGTGCTTCTTAAATATTAACTGCACTAATATATTAATGGACACCATATATTTAAGCCACTTTTCCTTGAGTACATTTTACTTGAAACAAACAAAAACATTAAAAACTCACCAGTGCAAATATCAAATGTATATCAAAATATCAACTGCATGTGTGTAAACCATGTGACTTTTTAAAGAAGAATTTATTTAAGGGTATTTAAATGTAAAAAAAAAATAATAATAATAATAATAATTTCTGTTAGATTGGATAAAATAATTATATTAGTATCAGTGGTATTTAAAAATAAAATCACCACAATATTCAAAATCATGATTTATTCTTTAAAATGGGGATAGTTTCCTGTATTTCTGGGAGGGAAACAGTGATAATAGTGTAGTGTGGATTAGGGAGAGCGGCTGAGAGTCTTCAGCAGAGCGATGCTGTGTCCATTATTTGGAGAAAAATAAAGTGTGGATAAAAGTGGAGTATGGCTTTATAGAGGTAGCTTGCTGGATTAGCCTCATTGCTTACTAGCTAGCAAGAAAGTATTATCATGGCTAATATAGAAGGGAACCCAGCCTCTCCTGGTCAGATAACTTATAAATCAATCAATCAGTGTTAAAAAGCATTAGACTTCCACATATGTCTAATATAATTAGCTGAATAGCCCCAGCAGCAGTGGAAGTAGGTAGAAAATTCATAGTTAGAGTTCATATAAACTTTAATGTAAACCTGGTGTCCCAGGTAGTTGCTCAGGTTTTGTAACGTCATCATTGTTTTAACCTTGTTAATAATACTAAAAGTAATAATAAATTAATAATAATAACAATAATAAATGATCAGACATCCCAAGTTGCAACAATTAATTTCAGTGAGGTACCCCAGACCCGAACTTCCCCCCAACCACCCCACAAACAAAACAAAAAAACAAAAACAAGAACTAGCGCACTCACAAAGCATACCAAAGGATCATAGAACTTTTATATATGGTCACATTTAACTTACCTCAACATGCCTTTTGCAATCATTTAGTCCTCATGGTCAACACTAAAATTACTATTACAAACTGTACAGCGGGCAAGACTTTCACTGTTTTTACCAGACATGGATATGCTTTAAAGTAGTCAGAGGTAAAATGAGTTTTGATGGGAGCCACGATGCTCCTGAACGCATCCCGTCCAGGAGGAAAAAAAAAAAAAAACACTGCCCGCCCACACTAAAAACTGACTGGCTGACCCAGAGACTCTTTGCAAAGAACAGGCCAATCAGAACACTCTCTGTTTTGCATGCACTTTATGTGTTCACTCTTGGGCCACTCGTTCTAGATTCCGGGAGATTTTATCTGACTTGCGGGCATCAGGGAGCCGTTATGGATATGATATCAATTGTAGACTCCCGCAACTTCCGGGAGACTTGGGTAATCTGTAATAATTATATTGTATTCGATATTAGTTTATAGGTGCTTTGGCTCCTAGAATCCATCATAAGGTATTTACAGATTCTTCTGTATTTCCAAAGCGCTGCCCCACTGTAACCAGTACACCCAGAATTCTCACCCCACTTCTGCTCGGCTCTGTCCTTCAGGATGCCGCGCATCTGCATCAGTCTGGCGGCGTACATGTGCGCGTACTGCCGCTGGAAGCTGCGCTCCCCCAGCCCGAAGCCCTCACTGCAGCCGCTGTACGTGCGCTCATCCCGGGAGAACACCGGCCTCTCCGTTCCTGGAGGAGCCAGCAGGGTCTCCTTCTGCTCCGTAATATCCGAGAACATGACCGAAAACTGCGGAGAGGAAATAATATATACACAATAAACAAACAAACCCAGAGCCTTCAGACCCACACACACCTAAACCCAGAGCCTTCAGATACACAGTGAGTACACGAGCTCGCTCTCTAACCCTCATTCTTACCGGTTTCGGGGTTCAGGACTCTCTTGTACAGTGGGTTAGGTCCTTTACTGTAAAAGTGCTGACAGTTTATAGGACACACACACAGCTATAAATTAATAAATAAACATAAACAAACAGAGAAACACAAACACACGGCAACTTCAGGATCTCCCGCTAAATATCGCACCGCCTCAGGATGTGACAACATTACTACAAAGCGCTGCCTTCATAATAAAAGTCACGAAAAGGAAAAAAAGAAACGATTTTCGCCCATTCTTATAATATATTCTTAGAAATTCAACCTTCTGATATATAAAAATATATTGAGAAAAGGACTTAGCTCTTTAAAGACACAACCACAAAATATTTGCTAAAATTCTTTTGTTTTTAAACCGTATATAATAAAATATTAATACAGAAAGAAAACAAATAACGCTTCACATGCAGGACTTTTATGGATCATACTTGATACATTAGAATTTGAAGTTTTCTTTCGCAAAAGCAGGTATGTGCTCCACTTTAAACACACCTTTATCTGTTTTTGCAACAGATAATCCATCAGGGGGCAGAAAACATGTGTCTGATTTTATTTTTGTATTAAATGTATTAATAATTATTTAACTTATATTCGTGTTATTGCTTAGATATGAGTAAAACAAACGTGCATTGTATATGGAATAAACATGCTTACATAAATGTTGTCAAGCGACATCATTTTTTTTATTTATTTGCTTGTTTGTTTACACTTACATACTCAAAAATGCAATGCTGACCGATAAATAAGGACCTTGCAATGTATAACATAGCATACATATGTCCTCAATAAATTTAATACTGTTCAAATAAATTGTCTATAATTGCATGCATCTAAAACTTGACTTTTTCCACTTTAATTTAAAAAAATGATTTGGATAAAAATGCTAAACGGAAAAATAAAAAATTAATGCCCTTCTTATTTTAGGTTATATTTAGCTTTGTTGGTGTGTCTGCCTGGATGTAAAAAATATTCAGTACTCAACATAAATTTAAAATTGCAGTAATTTTTTCTAAGTAAAATTAACAAATATATTTAGAGTATTTAATTTATTGCAATGGTGAAAAAAGTGGAAAAGTTATTACACTCTGCAAAAGAGTTTATTTGGTGTATTACTACCATTTAAATATCACGTTTCATTCAGCAAATATTTAATATCTGATACCAGACATATGCAGTAGTGGTGGCTCAGTAAGAGCTCTGGATTATTTAGTGTTGTTGGTTTCCTATGAACAAATTCCCTTATTCCACTCCAGGGGGCGCTGTAGCACATCTCACCTCAGCCTTGTCAAACTGGACTAAGACAATTGTGTTTTCCTGTACATATAAATGACAAATGCTTCGTTTTCTGATGCAATAGCTAGAGGTTTAATGCCAAAAAAAACACATTATTTAAGGTTTTTCCTTAAATTTATTTGATTCTGCTTTGTAATAACATTTTCATTTTTTTCATTTCAGAATCTCACAAAAGCAGTGTTTTAGATCTGAAAGGTGAAACATAAGCCTAGTATCAGCCAAAACAGTAAAACATACTTAACTACACAAGATAAATGCCTAACACTATAGACATTTCATACAAGAGTGTGACAGTTCCAAGGAATCCAGCTTGTTGATAACAGTATAAACTACCAAGCAAAAACTGCAGCAATTTCTACATATGAATCTTCTAAACAGGGATGGTAATAGAGCTGAGCAGTAGGAGGAGTTTCGAGAGTATAAACTACTTCTTCCTTCCTCCTCTCTCCTTGAGGGCGAGATGAATAACAGAGCCGTTGTTCATGTTGTAGTAAGCCAGAGAGTTTGAGTCCTTGATGAAAATACCCTGCAGACGAAAGATACAGTTTCAATTAGCAGAGAGAATTTAATTATGTTTAATAAATAATGATAATTTTTTGATAGTCACACAGGTCATGCAAGCACAGTAAAATAAAATAGATTAAAGGGCTGTTTTATTTTCTCCTCTGGGGACTGAATTACTGATTGATGCATACTTGTAATTTTGTATGATTTTAGGAAAAAATGAGTCATAACTTATTTTTATTCGTATACAATCTTTTCCCAGCTTATTTTTAGCTCAGAAATCCACTCGATATATGGAAATGTAATATAAAAAGTGTGTACTGGTTGGCAAACTGTTTTGTGCAGCCGAATTCCCTTGTATGGATTAAGAAGTGATCTGCGTTTTTTGAAAATTGTTATAATTTACCTCATATTGAAGTTTCTGTTTGCCTGCAGGCATTCCAGTGGCTTCATGGATCTTAACCTTGATAACAGACACCTAAAAAAAAAAGAGAAATACTTGTGAATAGGAACAATGTGAAGAGAATGATTTTATTTAAACACATAAAAAAAAAAATAAAAGAATAAATACTAACTTTATTATTTAAACATGTTTAAGGTTAATAATCAATTCAAAAAGAGAGAAATATATCCTCTGTGTTAAATGATTAGTCAGTGCACTGTTGGCGGGCCTCTTTACCTGGTCTGTTAGAGGCATGGTGAAGTTGAGCACTTGTCCATTCAGCTTCCATTCGGTCTTGTCCTGCATGTTGGGTACCTGAACTTTGACTGCCACGGGACCCTGAAAGGCATAAAATCTTACAATTAGTGAGAAACTCAAAGAATGTATCACAACACCCACTTTTTCATCCCTGTTGTCATGACATACACAAAGTCTACATAAAAAGTGAGCTAGTCACAATAATTTAATAATGAAACTTTAATTTTTATTACAATGAACCTTCTTAAACCCCAATGTTAAAAACAACATTGTGTGCAGTGCACTAAAAAATAAATGTGAAAGTTTCTTAATATATATAAGATAAGATACCCTGGTCACAGTTTACAGCCCTGCAGTACTCCTGTGTGTGCACAGCGGTGCTTGGAAGTTTGTGAACCCTTTCCAATTTTCTATATTTTTGCATAAATATGGCCTAAAACTTCAAAAATATTTGACTTGCTCATTTATTTATTGAAAATTATACACTATTACATAGTTGTGAGTGGCAAAAAATGTGGTGACCATAATTAGGAGAATCAGTACCATGTTTGCCTCGCATCTCTGTGGCATTTGTCTCCAGTCAAGCTTGGTGATCAAAATTGGCCCCAAAAACATTGATTGGTCAATCTCTATTAATATTGTATTATTTTTCACAATAAATAAATTGCCAAGTATAATATTTTTGTCTCATTTGTTTAACTAGATTCTCTTAATATACTTTTAGGAAATCAGCACCTTCCACAACATTTTGACTGAATTATGGTCAGGACTGTGACTTGACTGAAAACATCCAATATAATTTTTAAATGAAAAGTTCACATCATTTTGTCATTCACAAATATGTAATATTGGATCATTTTGCTTAATAAATAAATGACAAAGTAAAATATAAACAAAAAATCTCATTTGTTTAACTAGGTTCTCTTTATGTACTGCTAGTAATATAATCTGATAATGTTTTAGGTCATATTTATATTCTAAAGGGTTTACAAACTGATAAAAAGCACTGTATATCCTACTAGTACACACAGCACCTTGTTTCTGCGCAGGAATTCCTCTTCGGGTATCAGGTTGTCCTCTGTCTTCATCTTCTTGTTGACTGGCTCGTCCTCGTGGGGAGGTGGAGGGTGAGCAGGTGGCATTGGGGCTGGAGCTGCACTGGGAGGCTGTGGCACTGGAGGGGCTGGAACAAATGCTAGAGGGAGAAACAAAAGACCTTCAGTATCTATTCTTCAAGAAGCATCTTGGCCTCTTAACTGTTCCTGTAATAATTGCTGACCGAAGCAACAGATGTTAACACTGTCCTCTTACCTGCAGGGACCACCATAGGTGGAGGTCTTGGAGCCATGATGTGTGGAGCTGTGGGAGGCATGGGCACCACATTGATGCGTGGCGCGTGTACCATGGGTGGCATGGGGGTCAGCACCTGCCCAGGGGCCAAACGCACCACAGGAGCCATCGGGGGCCGTGGAATAACGGGCACAGCAGACAGCAGAGTGGTCCGGACTGGGGGTGGAACCTGTAAACCAGAACAAACAAACACAAAAAATAACAGTTAAATCCTATTCATATTATATGATTTATATCACCTTTTTAAACTCCAGAAGGCGCACTGACCACAGGTGGGGGCTTAGGCATGGTGCTGATTGGTGGGCTGGGTTTGGGTAAATTGGCCACAGAGGATGGCATTGGAGGCTGGGGCAGCTCATTAGGTTTGCTGGGTCCAATCTTCTCCTTGGTGTCATCCTCCTGCACCAGACCCTTGGCTTTGTGGATGGCTTCGATCTGCTCCTGCAGGGTGATGTTAGCTTGGGCGGCCTGCTGAGTACGAGCCATACTGCCAGAGTGACCGTCCCATGTCACCTGGAGACAGAATGGGACAGAAAAACAGACATATTAAAGAATGAACATTTATTGCAGTTTAAATATGTGCATTATTCTGCAAAACATTCCTGTCAGACTGGAGTCCACACTGCAGATTTCTACTGGATTACCTTCAATCAACAGTTACTACTCTCAGAATGCAAACACTGCAGATCTATACTGTAATGGATTTCTTACATTACTGTAAGAATCCAGTTCCTATTAGGGCTGTGTGTGGTCAAGAAATTTTGCTATACAACACGCATCATAGTAAAGGGTTTACAATAACACATTGCGATGCTCTAAGCAAGGCGATATATATAGACCATTTTACACTTTCCATATGTTTGGTAATACGGAAGCATAAACAGTAGCTGTTTCCAGTTGTATTCTAATTAATGGCTGAAGCTAATGGCTGAAGCTAATACACCAATAATTTCCCAATAACAAAAAACAAAAAAAACTCCCGTTGAATTACGTGTCATTTAAAAGAGGAAATCAACAAATGAGAGGTTAACCTAACCGGAGTGACCCATGATTCAGCCCTGCGTTCATCCCAAAACAGTTTGAAACTAAATACCATGTACAAAACAATAATTAAAAACTCTTACCTCAACATCAAAATTAGTTACCTCAGCATTAATTTAGATTATCATCAGTAATGGCTCCCTGAACAGTGTTTTGGAGACTAGTTTAATGTAGAAAAAAGATGCTGTGGGACTAAGTGAGGAACTTGACTTTTTTCTACT
Organism: Astyanax mexicanus; assembly: GCF_023375975.1. Taxonomy (NCBI): domain Eukaryota; kingdom Metazoa; phylum Chordata; class Actinopteri; order Characiformes; family Acestrorhamphidae; genus Astyanax; species Astyanax mexicanus. Next base: position 31,904,143 of record NC_064419.1, on the reverse strand, counting down.
CCAAAATGAAGCACAGTTAGTGTTATTTTATTCTGTCTGTTAAAGATGTTTGGGGAAAACTACAACCGATAAGCACCCTGTTCAACAGTGTAGGCAGAGGTTTGATACCGCTACTATTCAGAGCCAGACGTAACGCCATATCGGCTGTGAAAAAGGTATGATTTAATTGTATGAGATGTTAAAGAATAAAAACAACATGGCTATCTAGTGGGTAGGGATTTAAAAACAACATGCAATGTACCATCTTAAACTAATCACTTAAAAACAGTTGTTTTTTAGTCTCCCTCACTAACCTTCTCCTCTGGTTTCTGGATCTCTTCCTCTCCGATCTTCTTTCCGATAGCCGTTTCCTCCACACCGAAAATATCGGTACGTCTCTCGGCGAGCTGCTTCAGGCTGCTCTCGATGTCCAGGCCGGGGGCGTACACTTCCTCCTCTATCTGCCGCTCGCGGATACTGCGGTCTCTCTGCTCCAGCCAGCGTGGGTCCAGCAGGCCGATACGCATGTGCTCTTGCATCTTACTGGCCAGAATCTTCTCACCGGTGATGGGAGAAATGAGGTACTCATCCGTAGTCTGGACAGGAGCCTGGGGCTTAGAAGCTGAAAAATAGGAGACCAAAAACAAAAATAAAATGTGTCCAGAATAAAGAACAATTAATAATTAAGGCATCAGATGAAATTAAATCTAAATGCAGACAGCTCATGAAATAACTACAAATAGAGAAATACATTAGACAACATATTGCAGTTATTGTAATATAATTACAATACAAAAACTACATTGTAAAATGTATTATCATATAAAATAATTACCAATATAGCCACACAGAAATTTATTTCAGCATTGTTTCACACAAAAAAAAATAAAAAATATAAAATGGGGTCTCACCCTTGGGGTCATAGTCTTTCCGGATGATGACCTGGTCTGGGGTCGGTGGCAGTGGAGGGGGCATAGGATTATCAGGGGGAAGAGGAATCTTCATTCCATCTTCATCATCATCAGAACCCTGTGAGACATAAAAGACAGTCCTAAATTCCAATGTTTGAATAATTGCAGATATTTGTTTGTCAAACATTTCAAATAATAAACTGAGTCTTGTGTCTCGAGGAAGACTGTGCTAGTCTTAACTCTCTCAGCCCTATTCCTTTATCGAAGAAACTGATAATTACTAAACTGATAGCACTCTCACCTCATCCATATCTTGTAGCTGTGTATCCTGATCAGGCTGAGCTGCACGACCATCATCTCGGTTCTCACGCTCGTCATCCTCATCCTCACTCTCCACCTCCATCTCCACTTCCTCACTCTCTCCGTACTTCTCATAGCGCTCCTGGATCAGGATGCGAGCACCCAGTTCCTCAGGAGTAGTGGGAGGAGGGAAGTTACCTATGGGCAGAGTTATTAACACATTCAGACCAGGCAGAGCGACATAGTATAAATCTCTATTAATACAATAACATAGTGCTGGACGATATGGCCAAAATTTATATCACGATATATTCCTTAAATTTCGGTCGATACGATATAATTTCGATATCGATAAATACTTTGAAGGCCTCAGAAAAAGAATCCCTGCAATCTCTGCTGCTTGCACTGCAAATTTAAATTATTATTTAACTGTGTATTTGCACTTTTTGTATCAATCTATCTAATGGAAATCTGTACCTACTACTGTATGAAAATGTTTTTTAAGTCTTTGAAACCTCCTTTCACAAAAAACTTTAATACTTTAGAAATAAAAGTAGTCAAAATAAATCAATGCTCAATTTTATTTGCATATAGCAAAATAATAACATGACATCCCTGTCAAACATAAGCCTATATAACTATTACAAATAAAAATAACTTTAAATGACAACAGAGGCAGAGCTTCTTATTCATTGTAAACAAATTTAACAGATTAAAACAAAAGTGTTTTAACTAGGATATATAATACAAGAAGCCTTTATATACATAAAAGCAACAAGATTTTCCCGTCAAATAAACAAACCTATATGATTTTTCAACTATAAATAACTTAGTGACAACATAATCTATTAAAGTGCTTTAGTCAGAATACAAGAGGTATTCAACATGATATCCACGTCAAATAAACAAACCTAAAGGATTCATAAACTTTAAATAACTTAGTTTCAACATAATCTATTAAAGTGCTTTAGTCAGAATACAAGAGGTATTCAACATGATATCCACGTCAAATAAACAAACCTAAAGGATTCATAAACTTTAAATAACTTAGTTTCAACATAATCTATTAAAGTGCTTCAGTCAGTATAAGGAAAATATTGTATGTAGTGAAGATGCTTGAGGTGGTGGAACAGATTAGATGTGTTAACGTTACGCTGCTTGTCGGCTCCACTCACCGGCACAATTTGCAGCAAAGCGGCAAGCGAGCGGACCCGCGGCTGGGCGAGCGGACCCGCGGCTGGGCGAGCGGACCCGCGGATGAGCGAGCGGAGGCGCGGATGAGCGAGCGGAGGCGCGGATGAGCGAGCGGAGGCGCGGATGAGCGAGCGGAGCCGCGGATGAGCGAGCGGAGGCGCGGATGAGCCAGCGGACCCGCGGCTGGGCCAGCGGAGCCGCGGCTGGGCCAGCGGAGCCGCGGCTGGGCCAGCGGAGCCGCGGCTGGGCCAGCGGAGCCGCGGCTGGGCCAGCGGAGCCGCGGCTGGGCCAGCGGAGCCGCGGATGAGCGAGCGGACGAGCGAGCGGAGCCGCGGATGGGCGAGCGAAACAGCGGCTGACCGAACCGAGTCTACCCTAGCCTTGGATCCGCTCGTCCCGGCTCCGTTTCGAGACATTTTAGATGCGTAGCGGAGCGGACCTGAACCTAACCTAGCCTAGCCTAGCCTAGCCATTTTAACCTAGCCTAGCCTAGCCTATCTGGCTACGTGCCTGTGTGATTGCGTCATCACGCACTGAGGTAGCACAGCTATGGGGGCTGAATGTGTTTGGCTCTGCGGCGAGCTGACGCCAGTAAAAAACGCCTGTCCGTGACAGATTCTGTACATAATACATATCGATATACCACAAAAGTGATATCACCGTTATTGAAACATTTCTTATCGCGATAAATACCGATATCGAATTATTGTCCAGGCCTACAATAACATACCAAAAGTCATTTGATAGCAGTATATGAACTGTTCATTTAGTACCAGTATTGGCTTTTTTATTTAATTTATTTTTTTATTAGTTTAGTTATACCAGGGTATGTAGTCTTTATTCAGGTTCCATGGGCCACAGCAAAATTTATGGGACACAACACTAGTTCCTATCCTTTGACATTTGCATTTTCTGTGTACACTGCTACAGTTAACTGACTGTAAAATGTCTTATTTACAGTACATACAGTGTACCTGAAACTGCTTCAGTTAATCTAGTTTATTCACTTAATCTGGACACATTTACCTTGCTCATTGGGCTGGAAGTCAACTGTCTCCACAACAACAAAGTCATGCCAGTCAATCTGAGCATAAGCCACACGCTCTCTCTCTCTCTCCTCTTCCTCTTTCTTCCTTTCTCGCTCCTGGAACTTGGCCCATTCCACCCTGTACCGCACCTGAAACAACAGAAGCAAATATTATAAATCAGTAAGGCCTTCATGGTGTACTCTATGTGCAAGAACAACAATTTAAACAGAAATAAACAGTGTGTCATTAAAATATCATTATTCTTCAAAAATAACTCCTGAATACCATTTTTTTCTTGCCTCTACACAATATGTATTGTGACATCTTGTTTATCGGAGATTAGATTTTATGGAATGAATAAGTCTTACCTGATCCAGAACCTCCCGTGGATTCTCAGCCTCCCTTTTGAGTTTCTGCAGAAGTCCTTTTGGAGGAATCAAAACCTTTATTTAAAAAAAAAAAACACACACAAACCTCAGAGTGAGCACAAAACACTTCACAATTAAACAATACACAAACAAAATTCATTCATTTAGAACATTTTTAAAAGTTACAACAAAACTTACAACCATTTGAAAACTTAGAGTTATTACAGATGGTCTCATCAATCTACCTTTGTGTACTGTTCCACCAGTTTGGTGAAATAGTTGAAGAGGCTGTGCTGAGGCCTCAAAAAGTCAAACTGGTAGTTCCTCTGTTCTTTCTGCATCAGCTGTGTGAGAAACTGACGGCCATTGCGGGCGACAAACTGAGCTGTCAGCTTCACAACATCTAGGTCAAAGGCTGAGATGGAGGGAGGATCAGCGATGAACTCAAACTCTGGAGGAGGCTCCTTCGGCACAATTGTCTCATGGATCACCTGGGCTTGGACCTGAAGAAATATTGACAAATAGGGAAAATTACAACACTGGAACAAACAAAATTTTACATGTTATAAAGATTTTATAGACAAATAAATACAGGAAAAGTATTGGATACTCTACATTCAGATGCTGGAAACTTACCTTCTGTGGAAGCTGCTGTTGGGATTGCTGCAGGGACTGTTGCTGCATAACCTTAGGCACCGCCGCCGATGGCTCCTGGCCTTTTCCTTCTTTGAACTCATTAACTTTGTGGCGGTAGTAAGCATGGTAAGGATCATTAGGGTTGAGAAAATTAAACTTTGGGTTGTTGATCTCATTCTGCCGAATCCTTGCTTCAAACTCTGGGCCGTTCCTGTGGATGACATGGGTTCAGTAAGGTACAAGCAATGTTGTGAAGAATTTACCTGCATACATATATTACACAAAAAGTGTTTGTTAAGTTAACCTTTCATTATACTTTGTAGTCGCACCTCTGTACAGTGTGGAAAAGGCTCATATCTGTTTAATAACTTGTCCGATTCAGTGGCTTTAAATTTTAAGCATTAAGTAAAGTGAAAACCATGGCACAATACATCAGATAATATGAAACAGACAGTGCACCAGACCTGGCTACGAAGCTCGCAGTCTTGTCAACGATATTTCGGACTTCAGGTGGTGGGTAAATGATTCCCACAATGGGCTTAGTTGCCGGCGTCTCATCTTTCTGTTCATCGCCCTGCAAAACAGAAGAAAAAAAATTATTATTTATATAGAGAATGAGACAGAGAGAGAGAGAGAGAGAGAGAGAGAGAGAGAGAGAGAAAGGTGTTGGAATGGTTTATGTTTATATAAATATCAGAAAAGGACAATTGGAATTGCACATCGATCCACAGCTTGGGAAAAAAATTGTCCTCGTCACCCAGACAAGCCCACAATCGGTCCTGGGTGTGGAATCGTTTATACAGGACGGGTTATGTAACATAGAACACCCTAAAAAAAAGTCATGGTGCACGTATACTGCAGTATAGCCCGTTTTAAAACTTTAAAACACCGAAATGTTAAATGTTTTATCTGTTCAACTGGAAAACCAGGGGAATTGTCATTCAGTTTAATAATTTAAATTCTTGGCTTAACACTATAAATCCAATACTAATCAAAGCATTAACGTTTTATATTCTACATACTCTTGACAGTAGAAACATTTTCAATTCATTTCAATTCAATTCAATTCAAATGTAGAATCCTGCAATAACGTGGTGTACCAATCTTGTTAGTTACTTAACTAAGTTAACGCTACATAAGATGATTAGCTAACGTGTAAAACACAACTCTTTCATTGATTTTGTGACTACTCTAATAGAGAGCTCGAAATACCCATTAAATAGCTAACGTATCCACTGTTTTCGCCGGATTCCGCTTTTTACCTGGTCCCGACTAAACTAGTTCGTTAGCTAGCTAGTTTAGCTAACATAGCTAAAATGCTTAGCTAGAAAAGCTAAACCAACGTCAGCTGTTAGTACATAAACATATATTATGCCTTTAATAGTATTTCTCTGCGCTTGTTTTTAGATTTAAAAGCAAACTGCAGCCAAACACAGAAATAAACAATAATTATTACTTTATTTATTAGCAAATTCAAACTTAACACAATAAAAAATGAGACAGTTGTCTAACGAAGTAAAAGCTAAGTTAGTCTTAAAGTCTATAGCGTTAATTAACCTAGATAGCTAAACAGTTAGACTTAACGTTAGCTGGCAAAGCACTACTTTTCACACACATTAATACCTAACGAAAGAACTATGAAGGAATTAATGGGAAAATCACTATACAAACAGTAAAGTCGCTGTTGGCTCACCTTGTTGTTGGGCTCGGGCTGGCTGATCTGAACAGGCGGCATGGCTGCCTCTTCAAACTGGGCTGGGATTAGAGAAAATCACACTCACACACAACCTTCCGTCCTCAATACCACCCTGTTTACCACACAGATCTCTTTTGTTCAGCTGAAACACTCATTTATTGAGTTTAAAAACAAAAAAACCTTCGATAATTAACGTGCGCACTCCGCCATCAAACCGGGGTAGGCGGCCTGCAGAAAAACACGATCACATCCGGGACACGGACTGCGGGTCACTATGGGAAGTGTAGTTTCTTAGAGTGGCGTTAGGACTACAGGTAGCCACGGTGACGGAGGAAACAGAGGAAGCACACAGTATTGTTGAAAAATAAAGAAGTTTAAAGTGTTTCTGCGCTTTCAGAAAGCTGAATGGGAGGATGACGCATCTGTTAGGACGCCAGGACTGCGTGGAGAGTCTCCGCAGGGACGTTATCGACCTGCAGGCGGCGGTTCTGGACGTGTTTTCTCGAACCGGGCCGGTCCGCGTTCCATCGTGGAAATTCCCCGATAAGGTATCGTGTAATGTGGACCTGGTGCAGCTCCTGCAGGAATATGACTATACTGAGGGAGAGCCTGAGTTCAACCAGCACTCACACATCGTCTTGCTGGAGCTGGTGATTGACAGGTAGGTGGGCGTCTGACAGTAATGCATTTTTAAAATGCAAATCAAATAATGCAATTTATATTAATTAGTGATTTCAATAAAAGAAGATAATCAATAAAAGAAAAACAATAGAAATTTGTGATGAATCACACCTTTTCGTTTTTTACACTATTTATTTGCTAGTGGGTATTTCAATTAAAATAGAGTACACTTAGATTTGTGTTATTGTGCCAATCATTTAAAATACACCTCTGGAAAAAAAAGAGAGACCACTTAAAATTTCCCAATGATGATTTTACCAAATTGAAAATCTCTGGAATATAATCATAAGAAAGATGGATGATCACAAGCAATCAACCCAAGCTGAACACACTAACACATAATCAGAATGTTATAATATGCCATGTTATTGAGCTTTTTAATAAGTGTTAAAAAGTTTTAATAAGTCTAAGAAGTGTGTGTTTACTTGTCTGTTACAGACTGATGCTACTGCTGCAGAGTTTTAACATCTACACAGAGATGATGATGGGAGATCAGAGAGGCCATTCTGGCAAAACTGGGCAAGGGGTGTCCATCGGGCCAGTGGTGAAACGCTATTGGACCAACCTCGTCCGGCTTAGCAGCCAGCAGCAACAAGGGGTAACATATGAAATGTGTATATACTGTTAACATAGTGCATCAGGTCCAACTAACATGCTGACTTCATGTGGTAATACGCAGTTTAATATATTTTTTTTATAATAATTTAAAATAATGTCATTATTAATTACATTAAAATTACTTAATAATAACTAACTCATAAAAAGTTATCAATGAGCTTTTTATGGTTAAAAGGGAATTAAAGGGAATTCAAAGTATAATTATGTAACAACAATGACAGCACTGCAAGTAAGTAACAAATAATCAGATATTGTTAAGTTAAGTTTGCATTTATTAAAGCTTATTACTACAAAGTATTATTGTTTCCAATATTGGGGCAAATCTGATTTTATGATTTAAATGTTTTATGTCAAATATGAGCAGAGTTTCTTTTTCTTTATTTTAGAGAACAACTAGTAAAAACAGCCAGCGTTCTCCATCTGCTCCTCAGCACAGCATCTCACAAACTGACATCACTTCATCCACTGCTAGAAGTGCCCTGAGCACCCCAGCCTCCAAACTACAGAACCAACGCCCAGCCTCCTCCAGCCCCAGCAGGACAGCTCCCCCTGCCCCTGCCTCTGAGTCCCGCAGTGTGAGCGTTCAGACAGTGGAGTCTGCACTGGTGCCGTGTACAGCCTGTGCCCGCGTTCAGTCCAGTCTGAAGGAGAGTGCAGAGGCGTGCTTGTCTCTGTGCCGGGCTCTGGGTGTGAACTCCTTCCTGCAGCACCTGCTGATGGCTGTGGAGGACACGGAGCAGCTGGGGCGTCTCACTGCAAGTGACTTGGCTCAGTGGGCATGTGAGCAGCGTAAAGATATGGGGCGCATTGAACAACACATTACTGAGGTGAGGTGATCAGGTGTTGGTCACAGTAATCACAGTTCAACAGATAAAATGTGTTACTATTACTATTCTTGCTTTTCTGTTATTTTCCATTTATATAACACACCTCTGAAATGTCTTATGATTTTCTAGTTGGAGCAAATAACATGTTTCATTAGCCTTGTAGCTTCAGTGTTAAAACTAAATTAGATAATTTTAGACTTAACTGTTTGTTTATATTCATAATTTTCATTTATCTTAATCGAAACTTAATCGAAAGTTAATACAAATACTAATGTGACCAGTTTGTTTTGAATTGGAGGTGAAAGAAACAGTGGATTCACTTAGAAACAAACTGAAAAAAGCAGAAGAGCAGAGAGGGAAGCTGAGGGCTCAGCTGGAGCAAGAGAAGGAGAGAGCAGAGAGAGAAAGAGAGGAGAGGATGAGCAGGGAAGAGGAGTGGGAGCGCCAGCTGCAGGAGCTGAAGACCAGAGGAGAGGTGATGCAGAGGAAGCTACAGGAGGAGCAAGAGGAGATAAAGAGAGGTCAGAGCACTAAATTTTAAATAAATTACAGTCATTTTTCAATAAAATATCTATCTAGTTATCTATCTATTTTACAACCAAAACCTGCAGGTAATTTTCTTTCTTTTTTTTTAGGAGCAAAAGCTTTAGAAATAAGAGTATCAGAGCTGAGCAGAGAGCTGGAGCTGCAAAGAGAAACACAGCAGTGTCTCCGTAAGCAAACAATGAGTACAACTTACTGTCCACTTTATCAGAAACCCTTTGAAGAGGCTGTAGCACACCTGTGAGCAGTGTGTACAGGCCTTATCAGTTTCTAAATGCAGAGCCACTTGTAACTAGATATTTTTGGGTGGTGGACATTCTCTTAATCTAGCAGTAACACCCCAGCAACACACATTGTATGTATACGTTCTCTACATGTCCAAAAGTATCCAGACACAACAGAACCTCCATAGAAAAGCAGTGGTCAACAGAACCTGGCACTTCATAATAGCTTTAAGCACATAACCCTAAGGTCACGATGCCCAACACTGAGGGAGCTAAAGGAGTATAAATCTCCCCAGAATTTTTCTGGAGTGATAGAGCTCAATCCAATACTTTTAAGAGGCAGTATTAATCATATAACTTCTGTACTTGACTTCACTGACATTATCACTTTTGCAATTGAGTAATGCAATCACATCCTCCTCACAACAATGTTAAAGATCTAATGTAATAGTTTTCCATAAGTGTAGACATTGGTATAACAGATGTCTGGATATTTTTTCGAGCACCAGTTTAATGTGTGAGTATGGTGAAGGACGCTAAAAGGACTTTTAAATGTGTTGTGCGTGTTGTGTGTATGTGGCCATGTGTTAACAACCCGTTTCTCTGTGCAGAGTGTGAGAGGGATTCTCTGGTGGAGGAGGTGCACCGTCTGCATCTGCAGGAAGAGGAGAGGAAGAGAGAGTATCAGGAGAGCAGGAGAGAGTTAGAGACGGAGCTCAGTAACATTCAAACACTGCTGGACAAGGAGAGCGCCAAATACCGCAGTGCACAACGTCAGCATGAGGTGTGTAATTATCAGTAACACAGTTCTTGCCAAAAGAGCTGAACTGTAAGAACTCAAATGCAGTTGTATACACGGTATACATAATATATGTTCAAATGTTTGTGGACACCTGTCAACATTCATGTACTTTAATTTGCATCTATTGCTGACACAAATGTGCACATGCATGCACACAGTTGGTCTAGTCTCTGTCGACAAGTACTGCCAATAGAATAGGACTCTCCGGAGCAGATAAGCATGAAGCTTTTGACACTGTGCCTAGTGCCAGGCATGAGCTAGAAGGTTATAAAGCTTCCAGCTTTGTGCTGTGGAGTACAGAAACCGAGATCTCTGCAACAATGGTGCTCCATCCAGTACTTTTGGGATGAGTTAGGGAAATGAGGTCCATCCTGAACTCATTAACACTCTTGATGCTGAATGCTGTCAAATACTCACAGTAATGCTCCACAAACTAGCGTAAAGCCTTCCCTGGACAGTATGTAATACCTTCATTTTCAGAAGCAATAATGAATGAGTGTATGTTCCAATACTTTGTCCACATACACATATATAAAATGATAATGATAAAATGTGTGCGTATATGTTTGTGTGTGTGATATAGGCAATGCAGGTAAAGCAGCATGCTCTGCTGGAGCGTGTGGATGCGTTAGTGCAGCAGTGTGAGGATCTGCAGACTCGTTTGGAAGAGTGTGAAGACGAAAGGACAGAGCTGACACACACACTCACACACACCACACAGGAGAGAGACACACTGCAGGAACAGATCACAAAGCAAAAGGTACTTACACACACACACATGCAGGAGAGAGACACACTGTTTTATTTTACTATTTTGGTTTATTTAGAATTAATGTAATATAATGATAAAATTGCTGACTATAATCTATTATGGCATTCTAAAATGCAGCTGAATTACTACCACTACACAGATCAGTGCATTTAAACCCTCCTGTTTTTGTGCAGTCTCAGTACCAGTCTCTGACCGAGGAGAGAGAGAGGCAGATTGAGCGAGTGTGTGAGCTGGAGAAGAGTGTGTGTCAGCTAAATGAGGATTTACAGCAGGCTGCTCAGAGAGAAAGGATACTTGTGGCCTTTCCAGAGCTCAACCCTCAACACACAGCACCACAAAGTGAGAGTCTCTCTCACACACACACCATACACAGACACACTTGTCTTTAAACACTGCTGGATCATACACATCCATGTGTATACCTATAGGTGAACTGTACACACATTATAAATGTAAAGAGAAATGTTCTCCTAATGCACATATTTTTTATTTCTGCATCTCAGTGTAGTCAACTGACATATCTCGAGTGGGAGGCTTTAAACAATGGAATACTGAGCTCTTACTGAGATTTGAAATTAAGATCTTCTCACAGTTGAACACAGAAACATATAATATATGATTTCACTGGAGTGGAGCAAATGTCTAACTGCCTAAGTGTCAACAGACAGATAAATCAGAAATTCTAATCCTATTATTAATACCAGGGAGTCCTAACCTGTGGTTTTCAAAAACAAATTGAGGGAGAGGAACTACAGACTAAATATTTTACACAAATTTGGATCAGCTTCTTTAACAATATTTTTAGGCTCAACTCAATATGTATTGTTGATTAAACAGAGATGCAGGAGTAAAAAATGTGAGAGAATGTTTGTTTAAACCAAGTTGAGTTAACTGAAAATATGTATCAAAGCACTTTTAGTCAGTGTATATTTTTGTACAAAATCAGAACACCCCTTGTTCTCTCTAAGGTACGGGTGATGTTCTGGGTGATATGGAGCAGCAGCTAAAGGCCAACTCACTGCGGATCAGAGTTCTGGAACATGAGAATGCATCTCTTGTCAACAGCCTGGCCAGACTAAAAGACAATGCGTGAGTTTAAAAATAAACATTTACCAATTTCAAAGACAAATTATAGCAGTTAGACTCACTGACAAAAAAAGTACCAACAAGGTGTTGTTGGAATCAAATGAAACGTTATATCTCTCTGTATATGGCGGCTTGGATCACAAACAGAACCTAGATTTGTTGCTAAAGACAATACAGTTCCAGTATGTGGTAGTCATTGTCTCTCATTCCTGACACCTGTCACGTATTTGCCCGGTTCGCTTTCTGTTCTCATGTCTCTGTGTGTGACCCCCACGTGACCCGTGCTCCTCTGTGTTGTTCCCCAGTAAATTTCCATTCACCTGTGTGTAATTTGTAGCTCCGCCCCCTAGCCCCAGGTGTTTCTACTTCCCCTGTGTGTTTCCTGTCTATTTATAGCCCTATGTTTCAGTCTGTATTTGTCGGTCTTTGCACTAACCCCTGTTGTTTGTCATTCCCGCATTTGCGTTCTCGTTATTTCACAGTCATCTCCCTAGTATCTTCCTTGTTTATTTCTGTGTTTATTCCTCCTTGTTTATTTATGGTTTATTCCTTTGTTTATGTTCCTTACCCTGTTTAGTTTATTTCTATCTTGTTTTAGTTCCTTGTTTTTGTTTGTTAGCCTCCCCGTTGTTATTATTATTATCTCTCGCTTGTTTTGATTTATTTCTTTGTTCCTTGTTTCTTTATTCATTTAATTTATTCATTTACCTGCATTTGCGTCTGCCTTCACATCTTCCTGCCTGCAATCCCGTTACAACACCACTGCAAACAAAAAAATAATGGTTGGGTGCGGGCTGACTTAAATGGCAGGCAGTTAGTTGAAATGACTATCCTGCATTTCTTACTACAAGGATGTGCCCCCTCTCGAAGTCTTTGAGTGTGTTGTTGAGGTATGTCTAACAGCCTTCACTCTCTCACAAAGAGGGTAGTTTCTAAAAGCCTAAAATTGCAGTGTTTAATCAGACAACACTGGTTTGGAACATAACTAAATGATGGGTTTGCAGCAGACCAGTTTGCGTTTTTTTTTTTTTTTTTTTGTCAGTGAGTGTATACTGTAACAGTGGCATGTTTAAATTAAATGTTTAAAAGCACATCACGTTTTCAGTGTACCTCCTCTCAACCTCTCATTCTCATTCCCAGTCAGTGCAGAGGTGACCAGCCTGGATGTCAACATTCTGAAGGACCAGCAGGGTGTAAAACTGATTCAGCAGCCAGGCTGAGAAGCTGTGACTACCCTACATCCCAGCAATCCTCATCGCCTTCTCCTCTTCACCAACAGACCCTCTGCCTCTCCCTCAGTCCAAATGCTGCAGAGACATACACAAAGATACGTCAAACTGCGCGCACCCGCTCTGCCGGCATCCCCCGCAGGAGGAAATGATACTACATGACTACACAGTACTCATAAACACAAATGACCTGGTTAAGTAATTTTCAACCAGAAGGCAGGTTGGGCATGTTTATATTTAATGCCACACTAGGTTTCCAGAAGAAAACCTGAGTTTGCAAAATGTTTCATCATAATGGTGATGCAAACAGTTCCTGTAAACACCAAGCGCATCATGATGCATTATCAACACTGTCACAGACAGGTGTTCTGATCTAACATCATTAAACACACCCTCATCAATGTCTGACCCAATCTGAACATATGAGATCAGCTGCTGGAAAGCAGATAGCCCATCCCCAAGGCCTCAATACTGAAATTAGATGATGCTGTTTTTAAAAAATAAAGATGTTTTTATGGTGCAAGATGGAAAATCTGTAAGCATTATAGCTCTACATCTAACTACCAAATAAAATCAAATGAGAACATAATGTGACCTGTTTGTAACATGTTTAGCCTTACACAGCAGACACTTTTTATAGTGTATACACTGTATATAGATACTAGGACTGCAACTAATAATTATTTTGCTAATTAAATTATCTGTCTATTCTTTTTTTCTAAATAGTTGATGATTATTTAAGTCATGCTCTTCATCTATGGTTCATGTGGGTGCAGCTACTGTTCCAATGCATTTGTTACCTCCCTTGCTCAAGTCTGCACACCTGCACAATATGAAGCTTACATTTAAGAGCTTAATTAAATATATTTGTGATGTTAATATATGTAATCAAATAAACAATTTGTTCAAACATTGCGTTGCAGAACATTAAGTTGCAAAGAAACCATGTGAGTTAGCAGCCGTCACTTCTCCCCCACTGCATTTCTGTCTCTAGCATTTCTGTGACGTGTAATGCAGTTAAAAGTTACAATTATTTGAGAAATAAATTATCAGTTATATCGACTAATCGTTCCAGCCCTAATAAATAATATGTGTCCACATACATCTAGCATCCAAATTCCAGTCTTGTTATTTAAACACAAATCGGATCTGGTAGTGAAGTTTAACACTCTCTGCAGCTCTTTGCTCCGTTTAATCAACAATACATATTGAGTTCAAAAATATTTTTAAATGAGCTGATTCAAATTTGTGTAAAATATTTGCCAGGCATGTACTAGAGGTAAGGAATGAGGTGAGTGGTGATCATCTAACATACTGACCTTACTAATGCTTTTGCTGCTGAATGCAATCAAATCCTCACAGCAATGCTCCAAAATCTAGTAGAACTCCTTCCCTGACAGCAGAGTCACATACTTTAACTCTTTTTTAATTCCAATACTTTTGTCTTTATAATAAATGTAAAAAAAAAAAACTTGCGATACATGATAATATACGTTAGTTAATTATACAAGCAATATAAACATGTTGTAAAAACATCTGGATTTGTAGGTTAGCCCATATGGTGGAAAACACAGACACTAGACATGCTCACTGGGATGGTGTTTCCAACAGCAGACCCTGTCCAGCTGCAATAGGTATCAGAGCAAGTAAACACACGGGTTGCTATTCAGCAGAAATTCCAGGCCACGTGGCACACAGACGTGATTTACTCCAACATGGCAACCCAGTTGCTTGGGGCGATCTGATTGGCTCCCGCGCTTTTCATGAGTTTAAATCTTAAAAAATTTACTCGGCTCCAGGTTGATAGAGAACTGGAAGATTTATGTGAGATAAAAAACACAACTGACAAGGAAACGACATCTGTGTGCAGTTTTAGTTTCTGGTAAGTAAATATCAGTTAAATTAATAAGTTAAGAATAGGTTGAACAGTTTGTTGGGGCTAAGGCTGGTGACATAGGGAAACTAACACAAAGTGAAAGTACTTTAATGTTACTCTGCATGTGTGGTTACACCACAGCAGTTTTAGGTCAGGGATGTCAGAATGAATCATATCAGTAGCTCATATATCAAAAAATATCCTGTAAACAGTGTTTATTTGTGTGGGGTGGATCAGGTGCAGGGGGTTTGTTGGTTTAGGGGGTGGGGAAATGTTGGTGCTGCATTTGTTCAGAGTTTAAAGCATCTTTTTGCTCTTTTTGTCTTGAGACTTGTGTACGAGGAGCAACACTGACTCAAACACATCATGGGCAAAATAACTGTAAAACAGGAACGCAAAAAACGGGCAACCTCAGCGCAGAGCCTTTATGATCGACCTGAAGGTGAGATGCTGCTACACCCTGCTGCTACACCGTTTCACTATAACGTTACATTTTATATCTGCCAATGGTATGATCTGCAAGTACAAAGACAACAATCATAATACCAATAATGTGTAGCTTTAGAATGCTGTATTTCAATGCATTGCTTTGGAATGCATAGATGTCCTTAAAAAATTAAAGGGCTGGGCGATATGGAAAGAAATCTTAGTACAATATTGTTTTTTATATCAGTTGATTTAATTATACATGACAATATAACTCAAATAATAAAATCAAGGTGCATTTTCTCTCAATTGAGAGAATAAGAGAGTGAATATATCTTATATATTATATGTCTGTGAGAAGTTGACAAATTTTAGAACACAATAGCCTACAACTGTAATTGTATAACCTAAATTCTGACTAGACAAATGCTTCAAGTGCCACGTTTCAGGCTTGGTGAAAAAAGTAAGCAGTGAGGCTCACATATGGTTCATATGTGTGATACTGAACACAAATCTGATGTGGTAGTGAAGTATGACACTCTCTGCACCTCTTTTTAATGCTCTCTCTACACTCCATGCATAGTTGGGGGAAAAATAAATTTAATTTAGAATTCATACCAGACACATACTTTATTGCATACACATGATAAGTGGCTATATTTCTTTTTGCATATTTTTATTTTATATTTTTTAGATCAACAAGTCCTCACACAGCTGCATCTGGTTTGATATAAATAACTGTACATTAGTAATTGTCTCCAACTCCTTATTAATATATTGAGTAAGAATTTTACATGAATTAATTAAGTCCAATTTTCTGTTTATTCTTGTTTACTCTATTAACAGCATGAAAGGCAGTGAGATGTAAAAATTCAGCTTATTTTATATAAATATTGAGGATACACAAATAGTATATTTGTAAAATGAGCTGAAATTGCATGTTGATGAATGTAATTAGAGATAAGCACATTGAGACCTAAAAAAAACATTAACATGAATATACTAATTAATATTATTATATTGCAGATATATATTTTTTACACTATGTGAAAATTGATTATTACTTCTGTTTATCCTGCAGTCACCTGTGTTCCTGCGGAGGAGAAGGAGAACACTGAAGTTAGAGTGGTTCAACATCAGTCTGGTAAGAAAACAAATCCCCATTCTCTACATGTCCTGCATTTAATAAGAGCCGAACTACGTGAATTCAGTTCCACTATACAGTAAAATGCATCTAAAATAAACTACCTTCGGCTTTAAAACCAGTGATTTTCTTCTCTTTTTAGTGGGAGGAAATTTAACACCTCACTCTCCTGCCACTCTAAACTCAAACCTCTCAGCTTTCGGAGAAAGTCTCATTTGTGCTCCAGCGTTCTGTAACAACAAAGTCGGAAGAGATGTGAATCTATTTTTTCTTAAGGACAATGGTGAGTTAGAGCTTGGGGTGTGTACGTAATTACATCATTCAGAAATGCCATTTTTATGAATTTATGTAAACACAGTCCTGAAATGTTAATTTCATTTAAAGACATATTGTTCAATAAAAATAGTACCCATTGCTGTATTTATAGATCTGTTTATATTTTTCAGTTCCAGTGACCCAGAGACCTGAGTGTGGAGTCATTGAGAACAAAGCTGTAGTTCAGGTAAGAACTTTCTGTGATTTACATCAAAAACATAAATGTAAAGCTCTTTAAATACCAATAAAACACACATATATGTGTTCTGTTTGTTAAAACAGGAGGTGCCCTCTGACAGCGATACTGTCTCAAAAACGTAAGTGCATACGGTACTTTGTACATTATATGAAACTGCACTTAGTTGTCAGTTTGTTACATATACCCTATACCTTGCCATTTGATCAGAAACACCTACACCTACTCCATTACCAGCAGTAATACAAATGGTATTTTTTAGTTATTAGCCTGTTAGTATTTGTAAGATCAACAGCAAGATTTTATTTAGTAACTAAAAAGCAGTTTTATTAAGTGTGTGCTTTAATATACGCACAGCTGCAAGTCTTTTAGGGATGCATACAGCACTATGATGTTTAGGCAAGTTATGATTGAAAGCTTCTCATCTCAACCGAGTAAAACACGGATATTAGAATAAAGAGAAACAATTCATACAAAACGTAATGGTTTTAAATAGGTGTATTTAATAAAGCGTCTCAAAAACTGTATTTTTTTGAGACACTAATAAATAAAAGAATGAATAAAATGTATTTAATAACATATTTTACTCAAATATACTACAATATCCTTCCTAAAGCAACTGATAATAGAAATTAATAATAATCATGCTGTCTATATATAGATAAGATTGGTTAAATTATTTTTCTTTTCTTTCAGCATTCTCAGGACTCCTAAAAAGCTAAAGAAAAACTCACATACCATTTTCAGACGAAAGAGAGGCAAATGTACCAGACGTACCAGACTGGCTTTTGATGATGTCAAGGATCTGCCAGACCTGCTCTCCATTGAGGAGAGGAAGGACATGATCATAGATATTGTTACTCCATCAGAAGGACACAAACTGACCAGTGTTACTGGTGAGATCACCGGGGCTCGAGTGACGGCAGACTACAACTGCTATGAATGTGGTGCTGCCATCCGGCATTTTAAGGCAAAAGCCTTTAGAGTCAAGTGTACTAAGTGCCAAAACAGCTGGAAGTGTGCCAAAGTCCAGTGCACATGCAGGGCCGAAATAACAATTGAACTGTCCAGAGATGAAAAGCAGACGGTGGTCTTGAATGATTCACTGTTGCGCTCGATTATGAGCTACAACACAGAGGGATACTGTAACACGGACAAACTTGAGAAAAGGATTCTAAAGATGGAAATCTTACAGGTGGACTTTGAGGACGGGGAACCAAAGAGGGTGCAAAAGATTGCTTCAGAATTAGGGCTGGGTACCGCATAAATTTTTTTCAATACTGGTAACTTTTTGATACTTTGGTTCGATTATTTTTTCTGTACCTTTTTCTAAATTCTAACAAAAAAAACCCCAAAAAGTGATAATTATTCTCACAAAATGTATTTATTTAACAGCCGACATGAGTAATCTGAGCATGTTTATTTGTGCTGCTTTATTAAGAACAAAAATATAGCATTAGATTGGCAAAATTAAATAATATTTATTTAGTGGTGTCAATCAAAAATTCTGTATTATTGTGAGAGGGCAGTAATAATAGTGTAATGTGGTTTCTGGCAGACTAGATTATTTTGACTGTGTTGTAATATCTTAGGGTGGAGAGAGAGAGAGGAGAGAAAGAGAGAGTGAGCGAAAACGTGAATGAGATGGAGAGAGAGACAGCTCTAATGAGAGCTAGTAGGAGACAAACATCGCAAATGTGCGATGCTTACATATTATGCAAAGTTTTTTTTAATGTATTATGAGAATTCATTCATGCCTAATTGGTATTCTACATTTTGAATGCAAAAACAGTCTGTATAATCCTGAAGAGAATTCGGAAAGTTTGGAAAACGGCTGCATGAAAATAATTTTTGACTGTTTTTTTTTTTTGTTTTTTTGTTTTTTAAATAATAAAAACAGTTGAATGTACACAATGTTTCTTCAATTCAGAGACTACATATTTATATTCCATTATACATTGAGGCGGTACAAAATATCAATATCCTCATACAACGTCATGTTTTCATTTGTGATACATTATCAATATATGCTGTCAAATATCCATATTTTATTGAAACATAGGTGCTCTAACATAGGTGCTCTAGGTGCTTCATTGCTTCTTTACTGCTTCATGTGGTGGCGCTAATCGAATGAATAAGGTAGTGCAGTGAAAATATTGGTTGTAAGGTTCTGTGAAACTGACATCAATAAAACATAATTTCTGGTATTTGCTTATTTAGGAAAATTATACCCTCCCCAGTAATACAGATGCTGTGAAGTATCATAGAGAATTGTCTTGCAATATATTGAGTATCACAGAATAACAGTATCATTATTTAATCATCGGCAGCATGTCACGATAATAAATTGTATCGTAAGATGCACGGTGATTCCCATCCCTATTACACATGATTTTTTTTTTTAGATTTATAGAATTTGAATGTCTTGACACCTTTTTTATTGTTAGAATCAGTAATGGTTTAGAATAACTGAGGGGTAAAACTATATATAGTTGTCATTTTTTTAAAAAGCCCTGTAACACTTGATGTGCAAATTCTCTTGCAGGGTATACTAAATGTATATACATAAAAATAACATCAGACTTAAATATTTAACTGAGTAGAAAAAATCCATAAGCAAACTTTCTAAATTTCTGCCTATTAAAGTTATAAAAAGCTTCGATGGCTTTTTTTAAATGAGACACAATACTTGGACAGTCCGAAATCAGCCTAAAAAGCAAAAAAGAAATTCCATCTGCTTTAAATCAATGACTGAGAAATTAGTAGACCTTAAGTAAATAAACGATTTAAAATGATGCAGATATTTAGTACTGAACCTTTAGGTCATTTTACATGTGAAGCTTTAAATTCTCCTATTATCTATAATAATCGTAGTTTCCTCATTGCTCTCAGTTCAGCAGCGCTCCTGTCACTGAACCCATACTTTCACTTTCGCTTTCTTAACCAATCACATTTTCTCTTTAAAACTAGCACGATAATCGGATCTAAGAAAATACGTCAATATACACGTTTGTTTTATATGCGTTTATACGGAGTGAGTATATATTTTGCAATGTTGACGCAAAAATAATACACGCATTCTTGTCACGTGACCGTGTCTTCGACAAATCATCCTTCCTCCTGAAAAAGGCGCCAACGTTTCAGCATGTGACGCAGTTTAGTTCAAATTCAAATTCCCGCTGTATACAGACAGCGGCAAATACACCGAGCCTGTCAGCAGCACAGACCCAACATCTAAGAGCTTCGATCTGTTCTTCAATATACTGGTAAGAAACGCTATTTAATCTGTTTTAGGTGAATTTCCATGAAACGTTTTGTTATATTAAATATTTTGAATATTAAAAGGCTGCTATCAGCCACTAAATAACTGAAAACAGCTAAACAGCTAACAGCTAACAACTAAAGATATACACTGCAAACATCCATTGGGAAAAACTAGACAAAATATGTGTAAATTGAGATGTTAAATAAGACTGGGGATTTTTTTTTAGTTTAAATTACTTAAAATAAGGCGAAAATACTAAATAAGACTGATCAAAGTCGTTGTTCCTAACTAATCTTACACCTACAATGCTTGGTAAGACAAAATTGTCATCAGAAGAAAAAAAGAAGATTTATTGAATTAAAATTAGATTTCACTTGCTAAGATTTTTTTTGGCAGTGTTATTACTGGTAAATATTCCTTATTACTTTTATACTTATAGGATTAGTAAGAAATGTGTAGTGTTAAAACCAGCTCTATATCCTGTTATAAGCTCAAACAACATTCAGATTTTAAAATGAATTATTTTCTCAACCAGGAGATTTGTACTTACAGCACATTAAACTGATTTTAGGACTTTTTCCAAATATTTATAAGCACATGTTTTACTCATGTGACTTTTTTCATGTGAAAAGAAGGCACCCGAATAATTCCACAGATTTTTTATATTAAATATTTTTTAATATTTTTTAATTTTATTAAAATGTAACACCATAAGTTTGCTGTAGCTAATATTTATAATTGTTATTTCTGTGTATGCAGAGAGGCAATGGCTGTATTGTGTTTCCTGCTATATGAATGACTGCATGGGTTATAAATGACTGCATGGTGCTGAAATTTAAAGCATAATTACATGCCCATACAACTGAGATGGTGATTTGGGATGCACTGGAGCACAGCGTCATATTTTTGCTCCCCAGTCTGAGTCATTTGATTTTGAGTATCTGCAGACAGAGACCCAATACAGTACTTTCTCAATGTGTGCGTGCAGCAGTCTATATTGAACTTGGGGAGTAACAATTTAACATTACATTTTTGATACATCATTTTGGATATTCCACCTGATTCTGATCCTTTGAAAATGAAGTTACCGACCCCGATTTCTGATTATGTGATCGGATTGGGGTTATACCTATCAAATAAAACATATTCTGGTTTGTTTAACAACTTTTATTACAAAGTAATTTCAAATTTTCCAAATAGAATTAATTTAGTATTAAATTTAAATACATTGAATGAGAAAAGTGGTGTTCAAACTTTTGACTGGTACTGTAAATGATGTAAATATTCTTGTTTTCTTTTTTACTTCCTTGTGCCCAAAGACTTTCACGCTGCGCTATAACCAGGAAAGAAGCAGGCAAGATGTTACGTTGTGTCACCAGTAGATGGGGGCCTCTTACCAGTGGAAGTTTAAGCACAAGTTTAAAATGTTAATAAATATAAAGTTATTATTACCATTATTAAAGATATAATGACATTTATAAAATGTTTTAAAGACAGTAAAAAATAAAAGAAAAGTAAAATAATAAGTCATGGTCTAAAGGTAAGAGATGTAGGCTAAAGATGAGAAAGCCCCAGAATTAGCAAGAGGAGTCATGTAAGGGGTTGGTAAACAGCACTTTTTCCTTCATAAACATTCATGGCGGCCCCACTTCTGCTTCTTTGCTGCTGAGAAGATTATTACTGTTCTTACTGAGTGTGTGTGTATGTTTGTTTTTGTGTGTTCACTGCCATGGATTGGTTAAATGTGAAGTTTGAATTTCACTGCACTGCTGTGAAATGGCAATTAAGTGTGTTTTAATTAAATTCTAATTGGTAGATATGTCTTTTTTGCATTACCTTACATTTCAACCATTAAACGCTAAAAACGCTGAAGTTTCAGTTTTAGATTATCTGATATTGTGTACTCTGCTTGATTGCTCTGAATATCTGAAATTGAACACCTAAAACTGATATTGGATGATGCAATTCTGCATTATAAATAAAGCAAGATAATAATCTGTTTTCCTATTTTTTTTTCTCCATGTAGAGAGAAGTCTGTGCCGCTGCATGCAGTGTTTTCGTAATGGCAAATACACATCAATTACATTGTCTTGCATGAAGACCACTCACAGCTATAGATCATGGGTAAACAGCGTAAAAAACGACCAAATCCAACACAGAAAATATATGGACAGCGAAATGGTGAGATTTACAGATTTTATAGCATATCTGTCTTATCCTATCTATATCTACCTGCTCTTGTAATGGTCACATTACACTGTGTGCATTTAAAAAAGAGAGTTAGCATAATAATAATGGCACATAAGTATATTGTTGTTCATATACAAAGGTTTTCCATAGCCCTCCTGACCTAAATGTCTGACCATAAAAGAGCAGTTTAGAAAGACGGTTCAAGAACCTTACAGCATTAGTAGCCTTTTGCTAAAAATAGGAAAAAATCTCTCAAAACTTTAACTAAAAGTTTTACAAGGTGCAACCCTTGCTAAAGGGGGTGTTAAACACTGACCATACAGAGAATGAACTTTAGTCTCAGGCCCTTTTACATTTTTGTTATTTTGTAACGGTTAAAGATGGAATAAAAAGTAGTACTGCCTAAAATGTAAAAACATGTTTCATATTCTTTAACTTTATGCTGTTTGGGAATTTGTTTGACAGTCAAAAAAAAAATACATGATTGATTTTCCTGCTGACATAAAATGATAATATCTGGCATTATTTTCCTCTTGTGATTTGTATGTTCTCTATTTTCTACAGGTCTCCAAACTGCTGAAAGCATTTCGGTGCCCTATTCTCCCTCCAGTCTGAGTTCTAACATTTCAGCTCTTGGAGGAAGTCATGTTAGTGCTCAAACCTTGAGTCATAACAGCATATCAGGACCCATGATTATTAACAACTTTTTTGGTAAGATAGATCATGAATTTGATCCTGGGTTGTTTTATTAACAAAGAATAAGGTTTTTTGTATTGTTAATGGTAATACAATTTAAATGGAAATAAAACGATGATAATGTAAAGACTTTGGGATTAATAGTTTCAAATGGAATCTAGATTACTAGTTTGTGAATACTGACCCAGTTCTTATAACACTGTAATATTCTCCTCAGGTGCGGTGACGCCGAATGCCTCACCTCCTGTCAAAGAGGACATACCTGTGGCTCAGGTGTGGTGCAAAGTTTCACATTTATTACAAATTTATGTTTATATAAAAAACAACATAAATAACAAATTAATAAATACTATTTATTTATTAATAATGATAATAATAATAATACCCATCTTCTGTCAGCAGCCCTTCACTGCCAGTGAGGAATCATCGTAAGTATACACTTACTTATTTTATGTTATTTTACTCCATGTTAATTTAAACTGCTTTTTCATTTCAATGTATGTATGAGTAAAATAGCTTCAATTAGATTTTAAACATGGTGTTAAATGCAGTAATAATAGCAGAATAGCTGAATAGGGTAGGAGAATTTAACTTTTTAGTGAAACACTGACCAGGATTTCCTTTATTTTGCCACACTGTTCATCTTTGAAAAAAAATAAAAAAACCTTCACTTATTTTCATCTTGCTTCTCAATGAAAAAGAATGACGAAACTAAAATATTTATTCAACACATGACCTTTTCAATATCATAGCAGACAAAGTTGGTAGATTTACCTCATCAGTGCTTTTGTAATCATGAATTTACTTTATCAGTGCTGTGCCAGTTACCGGTATACATTTACCATATCAATGGAACTAAAGATAACATTACTGTCCTAACTAGCCAAGTACAGCTTGTGTCTTTAAGCTAGAAAAGACAGTCTGTGAAAGGGTAGTAAACAGATAACAAGCATGATAACTGATGCAGAACACTTTAGTTTAGTTCATAAGTAAAGCGTAAAAATGTACATAAACCTGTTGTTTGTCAGCTCGATCCTCGCTCTCCCACTCTGGGTGCTGCTGCTGAAAAATCATCTGTTCCTCCTTTAGAGGAAACAGTGAAATAGCATTTGAGTGAAGACATTGCTCAGTATATATTAATTGGTGTTTTACCAAGTGTTGCCATCCCTAGAAGATTTATGATTATTGGAATGAATTGCATCACAGTATGCAACTACATGCTTCATTACAGAATTAGTCCTGGTTAATTTAATGTAGTGCAGTGTATTATTATCACCAGTAGGAGTATAATGGGTTCATAATACAGTTCAGTAATGTTTAAATGTGTAAACATATATACTGAGATTGTAAATCACTGAAAGGCCATTTATGTCCTGGAGGAACACTCAACCACCCACTGCAACTGTACAAACTCACATTTAAAAAGTGGTTAAATAATTCAAAAATTAAGCATCAAGACAATTTGATTTATGCCATATTTACAGTTCAATATCAGCCTTGAATCATATTACACAGATAGAAGAATGTAGAGTTCGAAGCCTTACCCAAAATTTGGTGAAGATTGGTGATTAAAAATTATATAAAGGCATATAAAGATTGGTGTGCTTATACAGCTGGAGAATCGAACCTATGGCCACCACGAGGAGAGCTGTGTTCCCCACTATGCTACAGCTACTGAATTAGCTTAAGCTTCATTTAGACTTCATCTATGTGGATTTATATTTGACATGAATCTATTTGCATTTTTCCTTTTAGCGTTTTCATGACTCCTAAAAGCTTGGAGAAAGAAACACCTTACAATCTGATCCCACAACAGAGCAAAGAAGCAGCCAGCAGAGTTAATGTCCCCCGCAGGAAGTTGGATTTTGATAAAGTCATTGAGCCACAACAGACCCTGGATGAGGTAAATGAGATGCAGGGAGAAAGTGTTCATTCACCAGCAGAGGAACCTAGCATCACTGGACAGATCAAATGCACTAAAGTGATCGTCAGTTACTGCTGTGAATGTGGCGCTGCAATCCGCCGCTTTAGGTCCAAAGACTTTAATGTCAAGTGCACCAAATGCAAGCTAAACTGGAAGTGTGCCAAAGTCCAGTGCACATGCAAGGCTGAAATAACTATTGAACTGTGCAGTGGTGAAACGCAGACGGTGGCGCTGAATGATTCACTGTTGCGCTCGATTGTGAGCTACAACACAGAGGGATACTGTAACACGAACCAAATTGAGGAAAAGATTCTGAAGATGGGGAACATCAGAGTGGACTTTGAAAATGGAAAACCAAAGAGTGTGCAAGTGACTCCTACATTGAGAGTCCCACTGTAAGAATCCCACAGTATTTGCTGCTGATTTCAGTCTGCTGTTCTAATTTGGGCCATAAATAATTGTTTTTAATCAGTTTATATATATATATATTTATTTATTTATTTATTTTTTTTTTCTTGGGGAGACAATTGTTATAAAGTGACTGCTCCCTTTGACTTAAAAGCTAAGACCAACCTCTTACAGTGGCTAATACCGACCTCACTGTAATAACTGTAAACTAGGGATGCAACGGTTCTCTGTATTTAATCGAACCGTTCGGTTCGGCTTGTTCGGTTCGATACACCTGGAAGAACCGCAATATTTTGTCGCGCTTATTAACAGAGTGAACGAACGCTCTCAGAAATGCACAGCCCCGCAGTAAAGCAGCACTGTAGGATAGCATACTCGGCCACATGGCTGGGGGAGGGGCTGCTGCGCCCGCTGCTGATGGACACGTGTTTTCCTGTTCCCTGCGCGAGGAAGCGTTGCGGTCGGCTGTGCCCTGCGCAGGAAGCGACCGTGGTAGGTGGTGCTTCCTCGCGCGGGGCACAGGCAACCACGGTGCTTCCAGGTCAGCCCGATGGAGCACTGCATTTTGGCTTCAGGGTTAAGTTTGATAACAAGGTAAAAACACAGTCAGCAGATAAAGCACAGTGTGATATCAACCATGGCCACACTGTACCGTTCCATCCCTACTGTAAACCGTATTTATTGCATTTACAGGAAAGAAATACAGCTGTTCTTTTTTCTATTCCGCTAAATGTAAGTTGTGTATTTTACTGTATATATAATGTATACCGGTATATGTTTTACTGTGTATATAGTAGATGTAAATTGTATATAGATGTATATAGTAAATATTTTATGTTTTACAGTGGCTTGCAAATGTATTCATACCCCTTGCACATTTTTACATTGTCAGCTTACAACCACAAACCTGTTGATGTTGAACAGTTTTACTTGTCCACCACACATAGGCCTTTGCATTTAAGCAAAGAGTTCAACTTAGGTCTCACAGTACCTTCTTACACATGTTTGCTACATGACTTGTGGCAAACTGCAGACAGTACTGTTTTTCTTTTATCCATTCTTTCTTAAATGCCAAATTTTTGGAGTTAATGATTTAGAATTTTGCTGTGCACAGATTTTTCCACCTGAGCTGTGGATTTCTGCAGCTCCTCCAGAGTGAACATGGTTCTCTTGGTTCCTTCTCTGACTAGTGCTCTCTTTGCTCGATCTGTCAGTTTGGGTGAGCGGCCATATATTTTTAGGTTATGTTGTTTATGTATTTTATGTTATTTTTGTAATGCTTTGGCAATGTTGTTTTTGGCAATTGTCAGTACAGTCATGCCAATAAAGCATTATTAAATCTTCTCCTTCATGTTGATGTTGAAGAAAAGCTCTTCCTAGACCTGACCGTTCAGCCAAACTGAGCAATCGTGAGAGAAGTGCCTTGGTAAGAGAGGTAAAAAAAGAACCAAAAGATAAATAAATAATATTCTTTGGTCTGATGAGACAAAGCTTGAACCTTTTGCCATTAATTCTAAGCAGTATGCGTGGAGAAACCAGGCACTGCTCATCACCTGCCCAATACAATCCTAACAGTGAAACAGGGTGGTGGCAGCATCATGCTATGGGGGAGTTTTTCAACAGCAGGGACAGGATGACTAGTGGCAATTGAAAGAAAGATGATTAAAAGCCAAGTGCATAGATATCCTGGAAAAAAAACGCTTCCATAGAGCTCTGGGCCGAAGGTTCACCTTCCAACAAAACAATAGCCCTAAGCACACAGCTAAAACAACAAAGAAGTGGCTTCGGAACAACTCTGTGACCATTCTTGCTTCTACTCAATACTGAGCAAAGGGTCTGAATACTTATGACCATGTGATATTTCAGTTTTTCTTTTTTAATAAATTTGCAAAATATTCTACACATCTGTTTTTTTTCTGTGAAGATGGGGTGCAGAGTGAGACATTAATGAGAAATAAAATAAATAAAATCAACTATTTTGATTTTAGCTAATGGCTGCAATGATGCAATGAAACAAAAACTGAAAAATTACCAAAACATGTATATATATATATATATATATATATATATATATATGTGTGTGTGTGTGTGTGTATGTATATGTAAATGTCATGTCAATAAAGCTTTCTTAAGTCTCTTCTTTGAAGTCTTAAGTATTGTAAGTATATAATGAGGCAAACTGCTTTCCATATCATTCATTTTTTGTTCATCTGTTTACTTTCTTAAATGGGGCTCTTAGTAGCCTTGCTGGTTTAAAGGTTTTCCTGCTTTACCACATGCTGTTTATATCACTGCGGGATTGTCAGTTAGTTCATTAGTTGGATCTGGCGTGCTGTATTTCGTATGAACTCCAGTTTTAGCAGGTAAGTGATACTCAAGGACCAGGATTAAAATGTCTGGGTGTCATTAACACTAACCCTACGCTTGGCAAGAATGAGTTCATATTAAAGTGTCTGTTGGAGAAAAAGATGCAGATGTGTCTAAACCTCAAGGCCAAAGCAGGAGAGCACTGTTATCTGACATCCAACAGTCATAGAGGCCTTAGCTATCTTGACCTACACATACTAATCTTGTTTAATGTTGATTTTATATCATATTTAGATTTACATGTGCACTGCAAGGCTCCTACAGAAAAAAAGCAGCGAAGAAATGTTTGCCTCAGTTGTGTTTGAGGCTTTGAGATGTGTCTAGACAGTCTTTTCATAGAGGCATTGCTAGGCAACTGCCTTGGGCCCCTCCCACTGCAGCCCACTGTAGGGTTCCCCTGACTAGCTGCAAACTTTCCATAGGCCTACAGCTGGTACTTGGGGCCCTTTGGACAGTAATTCACAGTGCGTTCAGAAATGGTGATTCTTGTATGTTTAAAATGGAAACAAAGACAACACAATAAATTACAAAGAAATACAGTTCAGTCCACACCCCCTCTCTTTCGCGTTAAAATGGAATATTCCATTCATGCCATGTGGCCATGCCATGAACCGCAAACGCGCGGAATTAAGGTGAAATTAAGTGTACAAGTGGGTTGTGAGCGAAGCCATGAAGCACCACTTGCTACAAAAAGAAAAAAAGAAGGAAGAGGCTAAACTAAAAACAGATGCTCTTCCAAAACTTATAAGCTTTTTTTTTTTTATCAACAAAATACTAAAAATATTTAAAATGAATAAAAAGTAATTAATATAAAATAAAAACTCATTTAAAACACAATCAAAAGCTATCTAATAGTGCACAGAATAATATCAGTTTCAGTTAGTTTCAGTTTCAAATAATTGAAACAGCTCCCCAAAACCTCTACCTATCCTTTATATTTGACAATATTTGATGACTTTACAGGTCCTCACTCATCTTAATTTTAGTTGTTATATTATTTTTAGCCTCGTGCTGAATTTAGCTCCGTGCTGCGGGAGGGAGGGAGGGGGAGAGAGAGAGCGCAGCGCAGTCCGGCTCATTTTGCCTGATTTCTCTTGATTAAATAGCAATAAACATGTGAATTTAATACCTTTTAATACCATATATTTTAATTCACTTGATAGGACCTTATTTATTAAAACGTTAAAACGTTTTTTTTTTTTAATGCAATGCCGCACGCGCTTTCCTTTTGACTGAAGCTAAACTGTTTGATCCAGTTGTTATATTATATCATATTAATACCATTTTAACGTTTTTCGTTTCTATGTTTTGAAATTCGTTAGATTATATTTTTGTCAACATTTTGGGTTTATTTTCGTTTGTTATTTTTCTAATAATAATAGAAGTCATATACCTGATTTGATCTTTTTCTGTACAATCCCTGCTAAAGTTTTAGGTGAAGGAGACCTAAAGAAGGTCAGTGCATGTTTCTGGAAAAAACAAAACAGTGGGTGTGGCATCGTGATGGTTACCATCCATCGCGATGTTGGGTCATAAATGAGGATGGACGATGATATCATCCATCGGCACAACCCTATTTCTCGCATATTAATGTTGATGGGCCCCCTAGCTAAATTCGCCTTGAGCCCCAAATTGCTAAGTCCGCCACTGTTAAGACCCAACAGGAAAAAAACACTTTACACAATTTTTTAAAAGGCATTCTCCAAAAGTTCATTAGTAGAGGGAAGTTATTTAATACACAAAAAGTAATGGGGAATGAAACCTGATGGCACCTCCAATATGCAAAAAGGTTTGTCCCAATAGACTAAACTCACCTAACTGGCACACAACCGACCTTCAATGTTGAAATGTGGTCTGTTGTTGGTTCAACATTAAAATAACATTTAATATTAAATGGTTGTTCAAATGTTAAAATCACAACCTCAACCTTCAATTAGCATTTTACATTTCATCAGCATACAATTACAAAAAAACGGTTGGATGGAGGGATGAAAAAGTGTTTTATTCCCATTTGCAAGAATTGCTTTTTAATTTGGCACCAATTAATCACCACACCTGGGGGTCTGTTCATCTTCTATTTGTTTTATATCTGAGATTAGATGTTGAATCAGATTGGTAGTGGTTGGGTAACATTATTTATACTCAGATTTACGACAGTGATGTAAGTTTATAGTTAACACTCTGTTAAACACAGGATTTTTTAGTTTTAGTGAGCTATGGTTTATTAAAGGTTGAACATATGACGTTGAAACAACGTTGCCATATCAATGTTGATTCACTTTTCAAAAAAAAAAAAAAAAATGAGTTCAACTAATTGTGGGTCTACAGTGTGGAAACACTGTAAGAACACTTGTGAATAGAATGCACATTTACTTTTTGCCAAACTAAAAAAATGTAACCAACTTAATTGACTTTAAATTATTTGCAAAAAAAAAAAAATAATACATGATATACTGATATACAATATACTGACGTTTCTCTTAAGCAATAACATGTTAAAACAGTATGTCAAATCTTTAGGTTAGCTAGGAGACTGAAGGTCCAAAAAACACAGAACAGGTTTAGTTTCTGATTTCTTTTCCACCAACATAAGCCACTTGACTTAGTTTTCTTAAAGTTTAACCATTATCATAAAAATGTTTCTCAGTAAAACTTCTGTTTGACAGAACTAAACATGCTGTGTGGTGAGCAGAGCTAGCAGTGTGCTAGCTAACTAGCTAGGCTGATGCTAACCAGCTGCTGCTTTCTGGTTTATATATATTGCTCTGTTCTAAACCATTTGGCATCCTTGTGATCAAACAGATCATATTAGACTTTTTTACCTTAGAAATAGAAACCCTCCTGTTCTGTGGCCCCAAGTACGGGGAGTTGACCGTCTTGTAAAAAACGAGCTGAGCCTTTATGTTGGATAGTGGAAATGCAACGTAACAGCCTGTGCCTATAGGCAACAGTTAAATACATTCTGGAATTGTATTAGTGTCAGTTGTCCCACAATCAAACCAGTCCGTAACATAGCTGAAAAAGGTGCTCTTAAATGTAATAAAAAAAACTGTTAAATTACCATACCTTAAAAACATTAAACATTAAATGTTAAGTTTATTCAACTAAAAACTATTAACATATTTTAAATACATGCTAAAATAAGTACAATATACTTACATTTTACAGTAATTATATAAAACTTAATTTATGCACAATATAATTTTTATCACATATAAAATCTGGGCTTACAGTGTAGGTGAGAGGGTCTTTTAGTACTGCAGAAACTTTTTCAGCTAGCAGCGAACATTAAAAGAAAGTTTAGAAATATCTTCAAAATGTTCTAGAAATGTTATCTGTACCACTTTAAAATAAGACTACCTTTATATATAGTTTATAAATGGTTTTCAATTAGTTTATTAATGGTTACTAATTAGTTTGTAAATGCCTTAAAATTATTAATAATCAGTTATAACACACATATAACATATATAACAATGACCGGTTTGCCAAATAGTGAACCCACAGCCATCTATATTGTTGCCCTTTCTAATTGTGTTTTAACTGATTATTAATTAGTAACCATTTATAAAGTAATTGTAAACCATTTACAAACCCTTTATAAAGGTAGTCTTATTTTAAAGTGATAGCCAATTTCCTTTGAGGAACATTCTAAAAGCGTGTGACCAAATAATAGTTTGCAGTGTTATTAGTATGTTTCGTACATATTTCCAGCTATTATGGAATTTATTATGGAAACTTTAAAAGTAACATTACTTAACACATTGACACAAGTGTCAGCATTACCAAAATGTTTAAAAACGTTCAATAAAAACATTCTATGAACATCCAGAAAACTTTATAGAATGAACATCAAATAACATTATGTGACATTGTAACTTTCAAATAACATTCTACTAACTAAAATTTGTTAGCTGAGTAGAGCTAGACCTAATGCAGTTTATCTCTGTTTTGGATTGAATCTTGATTCATTCTTGTTCTTGTTTGTTCTTAATTTAGTTTTGATGCAGTCTCTTTGGGAATTGGCCGTAATGCCTGAATTGAATAATGAAGAGATGTCTACTTGAAGCAAAACACAAACACATAGTTAGTTAAAAGGGATATGACAAGAAGAGACTGACATGGCAGTTTTATATAGTAAAACCAATAAAACTATACAACAAACACATACATTCATTAAAAACATACATGCTGAACTTAACTTTAAGACCTGTTTGTAGAACAGCCTTTGTACGTTGACAGCTTGAATGCTTAGGCTTCGTTTTATCAATTTCTTTCAGGACTGATAAAGGTTACTAAAAACAGATTATGAATTATCTAAGGCAAGGCCATTTGTCTGAACTTCTTCTCCGTTGAGTTCATGAAGCTGTGACACATTTTTCAAATTATTTATTATTTCAAATAGACTACATCAAAGTAGAGGATGAACGGACCACATTCTTACTATCCATCAAGCCATTAATGTCATTCCTACCCATGCTGATGATAAAATACATAGCGTTTGCTTTCAGTATCTGTTGTGCCCCCTTGTTTCTGTTAACTGTAGCTTAGTTCTGCATATCAACATAGGAAAATTGTAAAACAAAAAATGTTATACATACACTCTAAAAAACAGAGGTACAATATGAGTACTTTTTTTGTACTCAAAGGTACACACTTCATAATTGTACCCTCAAAGGTACGATATTGGTCTTTACAGGGTCAGACTTGTTCCCTAAAAGCAATCAGTACAAATTTGTACAATTTAACCAGCCAAAGGGTACCTCCAGTATTCTGTCTCACTGTACTAATAAACAATATATATTTAAATTGCAAATGTTTTATTTGAAAGCCAGACAATTTTCGATTATCAAGTTTTTGAGCCATATTCAGTTAATGATAATGTTTATAATTTTTTAAAATCTTTACTGGCACAAAAAACATGGGTACAAAAAAAGGACTTTTACTGAAAGGTACTTTTTTGTACCTCAATATAAGGTACAGCCCCAGCGACAAGCTCTGTACTCTTTTAAGTACAAATCTGTAAAACAGCTTCAGCTCGGCTATGTCAGGTCCTTCCACACCATTTTTATCTGTTTGATATTCTTTGGTTGAAAAACTTAGGGTCATTGCTTAGAGTTATTGTCCATGTTCTCTTGAGATTAATTTCATGGACAGATGTTCTGACATTTTCTTTGAAGGCATTTTCATTCCAGCACTATTTGGTGTAGTTAAAACAGACTTTGGTTCATTTGTACCATTAGTGCGGTTCAATTGTGCAGGTATATAACCGTAACTGCATTCAGATGGGGATCAAAACCACTGGACCGAGACCAGCTAGTGGACGTGGTCTCAGTTCAGTGGTCTGAGCGCGCTTGTGGTGAGAGTGTGATCCAGTCGCTTGTGGTGAGAGTGTGATCCAGTCTCGATCTGACTCAGCCATCAAATATATTCCTTTTATTTAAGAAAAACTACTAATAAGATGCGGTTTAATCTGATATTTTAGCCAGATAATGCTAATTACCACAGCTATGAACAATTGTATATCTGTGCTGTACCAATAATAACTTTTTGAACCACTACCTGGCTCAAAAACAGCATTCACACTTGACCAAATGTACTAAAATTGCAACAGAGTTCAAAAGTTTATCCTAGGGCTGGGCGATATATTTTTTTATCACAATATCGTTTTCCATATCAGTCGATATCGATATATATATATCACAATATAAATCAAATCACTTTCTGCTACACTTAAATGTTTCTTTTTATTCATAAGTGACAGAATAAGGCCAAAATCACTAGCAGCTCAGAGCCTTGTGGACAGACACTATGATGTTCACATCTTGCCAGGTGGGTAAAAGGTGCTCTTAAATATTTTTAACTAAAATATATAACAGTTTTAGTTACATTTTAGTCTATCAGATATTATTAGTTTTAGTCACATTTTAGTCTAGTTTTAGTCTAATACATTTTTTGTCATATGAAAAGTATGCATTACATATGTTTTACTGTTTTTCTACTTTATATTTGTTGTTATTTTGAGATTCTTTATTGCTAAAGTTTATTAAAATAATAGCCTTTAAGTTTTGTTGCATTTAAATTATGCTAACATTTAAATAATTTAAAGCAAGTTACCTGTAATGGAGGTGGGAGGAAAGTTTCTGAAATGATACACTTCTACTGCAGTACAGATTTATACTAACATTACTGGCTTTCAGTAGACTAGACTTACATTACTTAACAAGTGTATTCAAAACTCATCCAGTTCAGTAACAGCAATGTTTAGCTCAGTCTAAATACAGCTACACAGATTATATAATCTTCTGTATTTAGTAAAATATCCAGCTCAACAGACTCTCTATCTGTTAAAAACTAAAAACACAAAGACAGAGGGAAATGATGCCCTCAGGATTTTCTAACAGAAACAGTGAGAGTTAGTAAAAAACGGAAGGTGCTTCTCTGTGTGTTTACATACTAACCCCTCACTCCTGCTGAAGTTAACCTTAATTTACACGGAAAGTAAATTAACACGGCTAACGTGCGTTACCCATCAGTTGATTAGAGTGTAAAAAGCAGTGAAGGCACCTTAGCTAATGATGACAGATTATACAGATCTCTTTTACACTAACTCGGAGAGATATCAGACAAGCTAACCTAACTAGCAGCAAACAGAGCAGCGTTACCTGCCTTCAGAAATCTGAACAAGTGTACCTCTCTAAATATCTTGATGAGGAGACTCCATGTCACATATTTAGAACTGAGTTTTCCACTGTAGAGCAGCTAAACTTATCGTATAAATGCTGTTTGTCCAGTAAATGGGAGAGGAGCCGCTCTGTGGATCAGCTGTGTGAGGTGCGAGTGAGGGGCTCAGAGGTGGGGGGATGGGGGGATGGGGGGAGGGGGCGAGTGGCACTTGGCTGAGCTGTGAGGCAGTACAGCGCGCTGCCTGATCTCGAGCTGCGCCTGTTCGCAGCGCTACTTAAACGGGAAATAGAAAATAAAGTTAATCGAATCCTATCGTCCGGCTTACTATCATTATCGCGATATATATTTTCCTCGATAACTATCGTTATCGTTTTATCGCCCAGCACTAGTTCAGCCTTCAGTGTTAAAGCAGCTTCAAACTGCACAGGCATACGTGCTGGAACACAGAATTCTCGCTATATTAACTCCCACTGACCAATCAGAGGACACAGCTTGCTCGCATGGTTTACTGGTGCGTATTTTGGTGCATTTAGGTTTGTGCCTGTGTGAAACTAAACCCAAAAGAGGGGAAAAAAACTCATCAACTTATCCGGACCATA
Organism: Astyanax mexicanus; assembly: GCF_023375975.1. Taxonomy (NCBI): domain Eukaryota; kingdom Metazoa; phylum Chordata; class Actinopteri; order Characiformes; family Acestrorhamphidae; genus Astyanax; species Astyanax mexicanus. The sequence continues at coordinate 31,869,156 of NC_064419.1, read as the reverse complement.
GACAGGAACTACATGTCTGAAAGCTCCATAAGCCATCCTGACCCAGATGCAGCAAAGAAGTCCATACCATGATACTACCATAACCATGTTTCACAGATGGGATATGGTCTTTATGCTGGAATGCAATGTTTTCCATTATCCAAACGTACATGTTAGCACTAGCAAAGTTTACAGTATATGGGCAATAAGGTTATTTTAGTAGAGCAGTAGCTTTTTCCTTGCAACCCTACCATGGGCCCCACTATTGTTTATTGTTCTAATGATGGTGGACTCATTAGCATTTACAGTAGCCAATGTGAGAAAGGCCCTTAGTTGCTTTAAATTTAACATGTATCATGTTTCAATTTGAAATATTGTGATACTGTAAGCAAGATGATATACTGCATTCAAATCTGAGTAAAGGAAAGTTTACACTTTATCCAATCTGATGATATCTGTGATATCTGAAGACACCGCTTGTGTAAAATTGGTTCAAAATTAACCAAAGTCTATCAGAAAATCTTTGGATGTAAGCCGTTTTTATATAGTACTGCCGAACATCTCGGCAGTTTCATACATTGATATTTTTTACATTACAATTACTGCCATTGACCATTGGCACAAACTTTGTGTACCAGAAGAAAGAGGTTATTATACCTCTTTAGCATCTAATTTACTTGCTGTATAAAAGTCTGTGGTGACCAGATATGAGTATGATTATAAATATGAAACTGGCATTAGAGGGTATTGTGACCTGAATGGAATAAAAAGGGTTTAAAAATGTTTGAAGGAAGATGGGACTCTTGAAGAGACAGTGAATCTGACGGCTTTGGCCTGTTTGGTTATCTCCAGTATGCGGTGAACTGATAAAGCCAGCTTATGAACTATGCTGCAAGGCCGTATGTCTGAGGTCAGACGAGAATACTAAGAATCTTTCCCGGTGGAAAGGGTGAGGTTTGGGGATATATATATATATACATACAGGAGCTGCTCTCTGATCATCAGGTCTGTGGCCGCCTCCAACCCAGGATGGAGGCTTTTCAAGTGCTGTCTGTCTTGCTGCTTTTTCTTCAAAGCGCTCTGGGTGTCTGCAAAGAACCGTGAGAACCTTTATACATTTTCTAGTTTAATCACAGAGGTTGTGTTTGCAGTGTTTGTTAAAGCAAGTTGAACTTCAGAGTGTTTCAAAAAAGTATCAAGAATCATACAACTTTAGTAACTTTAGTCTCCTGATTGCCTTATTTGGCCATAAGTTAATTGGGATATGTTGGTTAATTTTGACTGCTTTCTTGTAGATCACTCCTCTCAATCCAGACAGAGAACAATTGAATCTAACGCACTTAAACACTGTTCTTTTCTGTACTTAACACGCTGCACTCTGTGCTGCACTTAAAAAAGATGTAGAGCTTTCAGACTTCAATTAATGCAAACACTCTAAAAAACAGAGGTACGACATGAGTACTTTTTTGTACTCGAAGGTACACTCTTTATAATTGTACCCTCAAAGGTACAATATTGGTCTTTACAGGGTCAGATTTGTTCCCTCTGAAGTACAAAGTCATTTCTAACAGCAATAAGTACAGATTTGTACCATTTAACCAGCCAAAGGGTACATTCAGTATTCTGCATCACTGTACTAATGAACAATATATATTTAAATTGCACATTTTTTTATTTGAAAGCCAGACAATTTTGTATCATCAAGTTTTTGAGCCATATTTAGTTGATGATAATGTTTATAATCTTTATGATCTTTACTGCCACAAAAACCATGGGTACAAAAAAGGACTTTCACTGAAAGGTACTTTTTTGTGCCTCAATATAAGGTACAGCCCCAGCGACAAGCTTTGTACTCTTTTAAGTACAAATCTGTACTTATATTTCTTAGAGTGAAGAAAACAAGTCCATATTCATATTTTTTATACGTTTTAAGAATTCTGAAATCAATATTTGGTGGAATAACCCTGATTTTTAATCACAGTTTTCATGCATCTTGGGATGTTCTCTTCCACCAGTCTTACACACTGCTATTGGATAACTTTATCTCCTGGTGTAAAGATTCAAGCAGTTCAGCTTTTGATCATTCATCTTCCTCTTGATTATATTCCAGAGGTTCCCAATTAGGTAGAATCAAAGAAACTTATCAATTTTAAGTGGTCTCTTATTTTTTCCAGAGCTGTATAGTGTAAATATATATGTGAAAATTAAAGAATATATTGTGCTTAACTTGCTTAAAGACATTTTTCAATTATTTTTTCCAATGGTAGATTAGAGATTGGTCTCTATTAATTATTAACGTATTAATTGTTTAATAAGTTTGTATTTATTTTGTTCTTTTTTAAGAGAGGCTTCTCATTGGCTGTTTTTAATGCATTTGGAAAAACACTTGACATGAGTGAGGTATTTACTATTTGAAGTATGTCTGCTGATACTGAGTAAAAAACATTCTTTAAAACTTGGTTGGTAATGTATCAAGACTGCAAGTGGATGATTTGAGGTGACTCACTGTATCAATTAAAACTTCTTCATTAATAGTGCTAAACTTGGTCATGTTGACTATGATGATTATGACAATTTTAATTACAAACAGATGGTTTTGATGCTGTTTAAAAGCTCTTTTCACAAACAACATTGAACTCAACAGTTAGGCCCTTTTTAGTGACAGGGTAGAACTCCAAAACAGCATTTGCATGAATCTGGCACTAATAATTCAGAGGTGGTTCATAACATTGCAGGCTATGTGTGGAAAAGATACTGACCATTTTAAAATAGTTTATGTTTGATCCCCCCTGGCTACGGGCTTGTCTGATATTTAACTCATTACATTTCTCAGTTGAAACTAGCTCAGGGGTCATATATGTTGGTGAGTTAGTTAGTCTGTCAACCACAGTGAAAAGAACTTTGCTATTGTTAATATTATTGTTAATAATGCTGGAGAAGTAGGATTGTCTACATGTGCACATTATTTTATTTTAATCACGCAGTCTATCTTTAAAAATTTGTTTGTGAATGTGAAGCTTGGTTTTACGCCATCTGTGATCAGCCTTTCTGCATTCTCTCTTTTTTGGAGCTGAACTGCAGTATCATTTCTCCATGGAGCTTTCTGCTTGCATGGCATTGTTTTAACTCTAACTGGTGCAATCTCATCTAAAACTCTAGCAGTTTTGAGTAAAAACTATCCATCAGAGTATCCACAGAGAAAAGACAGATAAATAACCTGGCAGCTAAACTTTTTGTGAGCCTTTGCTCACAAAAAAGCTTAGCTGTCATGTCATGTATCTGTCTTTTCTTGTACCTAATCTGTGCAAGGTCCATAATAGAGGCTGATATGTTGAGACCCTTCGAAATAACCAAATTCAGAGTGTGACCATGACAGTGTGTGCTTCAAGTCACATGCTAAGAGAGTTCAAAAGAGTCAAATACATCATAGCATAATTGGCATAATTATCTTTGGGATTATCAATGTGAATGTTAAAATCACCAGCAATAATAAAATGATCAAATTCAGTAGAAATAAAAGACAGCATCTGTAAAATAATCAATAAAATCAGCATTGTACCTTGGGGGCCTGTAGACAATTACTAGTAATATTCTTGTTGCCCCTTTTAAAATTGCACCAAAATATTCAAAAGATGTGGAGTCACCAATTTATAACTGCTTGCATTGTAATGTATCATCAAACAGCATTGCTACACCTCCACCTTTCTTGCTGGTACGTGAGACATTTCAACAGTTAATGTTTGGTGGAGCTGACTCAATTAATACACTTTCAGCACTACAAGAATTTAACCATGTCTCTGTTAAAAACAGAAAATCAAGCCCATAATTTGTAATAAAATCATTAATTAGATAGGACTTGTTTGTAAGGGTTCTGATATTTAGTAGAACTAACTTAATAACCTGTGCATTTTGTTCCAAAGTCTGTGGGTTACAATTTACATACTGCAATTTGGATATATTCACATTATCTGACCTATAGTCTGTTCTTTCTGCTTTTGATAAGAACTGGAATGGGGGACATAACTGGCACACAGGGTCCGTACTTGTTTTGAAAACATGTACTGCTGACTTCACCATTGTAGCAGCACGGACCCAAAAGATATCAGATTACTTGTGGTGGCCTCTTCCCTTATGGTGGAGAGAGGTGAGAGGGGCTCCTGCTGGTGAAGAAGTCGAGAGAGGAGCTGCTGTCTGTATGGTGGTTTAGGGGCTTGTCCCTTCTTTTTGGGTTGTGTGTGTGTGTGTGTGTGTGTGTGTGTGTGTGTGTGTGTGGGGGGGGGGGGTTGTTTAATTCCTTCTCATGTTCATGTTCACTGGGCTTCATTTTGGTCCCCTTTACTAACTACACAGGAAATTTGGCATAGTTAAATCAACACTGTTAGTGTTAAATTAACACTGAGAGTGTAAAGTTTAACAATAATAAGTGTTAATTTAACACTAACAGTGAAGTGGTGGTGAGGATGGGTGTTGCTGTGTCCGTGAGGCAGTAGGTGACTGTGGAGGAGAAGTTGTGCTGATTTTCCGCTGTACCTGAGGACTCGCTGGCAGGGAAAGTGTCAGCCTTGTCCCTGCAGATACCAGCTTCTCCATATTTGCTGGGAAGTTCAGGTGGGGTGATGATGGGGTGGAGATGGAGGATGGTGTGGAGTGTTCATGCAGTTGCGGTGTTTCCGGCAGCTGATACAGCAGAACATGGCTCCCGTCCGATAACTCCGCAGTCTCTGTGGGGGGAGGATGTTGTGTCTCTGTGGTGCAGACAGTGTCCTTGGTCCTTGGGTGTTAAAGCTGACGTGTCTTCACCAGTGGGAACTGAGAAGTTGCACAGAGAAACTCTCTCTTCCTAAAAAACAGATTGAAATTGTCAATGAAGTTCAGTCCGTTTGACCTGCAGATTTTCTGAAGCCAAATGTTTAATGGCAACAGCCTAGAGAATATATTGTAGCCCCTTGCAGTTAGAGGACCACTGATGAATGTCTGGATGTTGAACTTGCGCAGTGTGGTAAAAAGATCATTAATGTCCATTTTTAACACCTCAGACTCCTCTTTCTTTGTATCATTCTTTCCAACATGAACAATGATCTGTTTCACTGTTCTGTATTCAGCCAGTAGTGTTGGAAACTTCTCATTCAGTTCAGAAACTGTGATGTTTGGCTCACATCGAACAATGAGTTTCTGATTATTTTTCATCCCACAAAACAAGTGTGTCTGCTGTGTCCACAACCTGGAGTCCTGTGGCTCTCCTGGGGTGTTTTGAATGGCTGAATCTTCTGGTTCTTTTTGTATCATACTGGCTGGTATTAGGAAAGTCATTGAGGTCTTGCAGTGGCTCAAATCTGTTTTGCAAACTAAGTGACTGGAACTGATTTCCTCTGGCTCTGTGCTCTGATCTCCGAGCAATAGCTTTAGCATTAGCATTAGCCAGATGTGCTATGTTAGGAGGAGTGGAGGGTACTACGGAGCTGTATGTGGCATGCCGTTTGGGTTTAGCTCCAATGCGAACCCATTGCTGCTTTTGCCCATATCTTTCCGCTGTACTCACATTAGGGATGTCCACATGATCTGCTGGTCCAGTTCTGTTCATCTCCACTGCTCGCTGCTCTGTTAAAAGGCTAATTTGAAAATTGTATGTTGGGTTTATTTATGTTGCCTTTGCCTTCTTAGAACAGTCTTTAAATATGATCTTATGTCTAGCAACCGACATGAACCATTTCTGTTTTACATTTGCATTTTACATTTATGTACATTTTCACAATTAATGAATTAGTTGTTAGACATGTTAGCCGGTGAGTTATTATTTTAAGAAATATCCACCCTGACTCATGTTTAGGTTTTAACTGGAAAACAAAGGAAGTGGGTAGACTTTCAGTGAAGGGTAATAACCACTAATTACTTTGACTCTATTAGCACAATGCTAGCTAAATAATGCCCATTCCTTTTGACTGTTATGGCATTTTTATTGTGCTTGTATCATGCTCCTTTCATTAATTAACACAGACTTTTTTTCTATTCAGAATTTACATGGTGTCTGTCACGTCCCAGGCAGTGGGGGGAACTACAGAGACCCTGTGTGCTCATGTCTACCCCGAGAGAAAGCTAGTGTCAGTAGTGGTGAGACTGCACACAGACGAGACCAGCTGGGATCTCCTGAAGCGGAGAGTCGCAGTTCAGGAGTTCTATGAGTGTGTGTCCTTCAAGGTCAGTTTGATCCATCTTCTGTGTGTAATAACATTTTAATTCTGTATTATTTTTTAACACACATTCGTGTAGCTAAAATTTGTGAGTGAGCTTTTATGGAGCTGCATTTTGTGTATCGGAAACAAACATGTATATCTTAATAAATCTGAGATATTTAAAGGGGTCATTTCTGTTTTTGTTTTTTTTTTAGGTGGTGAAAATGTAATAAAATAAATAAACATTAAAAAAAATCTGATCCATAAATTCCTATCTTATTGATTTAAACTTGAGAAAACTGAATTTGGGCCAAAGTTAAAACGTGTAGTAGATAAATCTGAATTGATGTATCAAAAATGTATGCATCCAAATTATTTAAATCTGAAAATGTCTGGATCGGAATTTTGATATTTTGAAACGTACATATTTATTTATTTATTTATTTCGTTACCTCATAAAAAAGTAAAAATTCAAATTTCAGAAATACAGTATTTAATATTTCACATTTATTGTAAGTCAAGTAAGTTTAAGTCAAGTAAATTTAATACATATACACAAAATGCAGACTCAGATTTAGGTGCATTAAACATTTCAGACATCAAAATTCATCTACTTCAACTGTCAACAATTCTGACTATGCGGCCCTACATACCTACTATGTTTCATGAATCTGATGTCATAATTTTTTTTTTAATTTGGTACAGGTTCCAGATGTGAACATAGAGACAGAGGCTTCTGTGGACATTCAGGTCAGTGGAAAGGGAATATTTCTGAACAAGACCACAAAAATCCTCATAACACCTCCAGTTCGCCTGACCATCATTCAAACAGATAAACCAATCTACAAACCTGGACAAACAGGTAACAACTTCAGCTACTTTAGCTCTGCCCTATTTTGCACTAGTAGTTCATTCAGTAGTTCATTCATCTACTGTTTACGTATCTTTTGCACTGCTGACTTTAAATTATTATATAACTGTGTATTTGCACTTTCTGTATGGCTGACATCAGTTATCCTCACTTTATGCACATCAACTGGTGTTCACTGTCTATTGTTCAACTGCACTACCTCCATTCTACATTACACACACACTAAAGACTGTACTTTTACATTGTACATTGTATTTTTTATTTGATTGTATTCATGTGTATCTTTATCTTTATATTTTATATATTTTATTTGTAACTTTGTGTATTATACCTGCTGCTGGATGTCTAGAATTTCCCCTCGGGGATCAATAATAGTATCTATCTAGCTACTGCACTCAAAAAACAATCCTGCCTCCACAGCTGTTCTATGTTACACAACGATTGTAGCTTTATTTCTATTGACTGATAATATAATTCATGTAAATGTGTAGATTTTTATGATTTTAGGGAAAAACAGAATCCAAGACAGGTTATTTTGCTGCTTAGTTTTCTTACACTGAAATGCTACCTGTTATGATAAAGGAACTAGTATTGGGTCCTCCTGAAATGAATGTGGATGTGATGCCACAAGCATTACCACTTACTGCACTGTTCACTGTGAATAATAATGCCTTCGTATAATGCGCTTCCGGTAAACACAAGATACTGTGGCTTGAGGAATGTAAAACGTAGGATCCCAAACATTTTAAAATATTTTGTTTGGCGTGCTCAGTTCTATCATGTTGATTGAATTAAATGTATGTGCAATATTTCTGCAAAATCCTAAACAAAATAAACACACAATATTGGGCTTTATTTGTTGTTTTCATTAGGCAAAGTTTAAAAGGTTTAATTTTAGGCAAAGTCTTCTCATTATAATGAGAAAAGATAACTGGGCTCAAGTCTCGTTAACTTTACTCAAGTTTATATGCAATGTTTCTATAAAATTCCAAACAAAATCAATACACAATATTGAATGATAATTTTTGGTAGAATCTTCTCAATTTAATAAGCAATATTTACAGGGATCAAGAATTGTTTTTAACAGTGCATGCCCACACAACTTCAGAAATTAAATGTGCCACCCATCTAGCATCGACTATCAGGCCATTATCACTTAAACTCCTAAAATATAGATGGCCTTGCCATGAGCATGCTGGCAAGATTTCAGCCTCACTCACATGATAACGCCTTATAAATTATACAGGTGTGGATTTTCCCAAGCTCTTCTCTGAGGTAACACAAATCACTATCAATTTACAGGACACTATCCCATCACTTTTGGTATGTGTCTGTGTTTACAGTAGCATTGCTGTGAAAAAAAAAAAAACAGACACTTCTTCCACAATTTATATTGTACTTAAAAGTCATATATTAACTTTCGGTTTGTATCTTATATCTTTTTTCCTTCCACAGTGAAAATCCGTATAGCCTCTCTGACATCCAGCTTTCAAACCTACGATCAGCAGGTATGAATATTCCAGTAATTACTTGAATACCTTAGTTTAGTATAAACTAAAATCAATAGATTTAGGGTTTTGATTTAATTTAAATATTTTTTCTCTCTGTTCCAGTTTCCAACAATAGAGATCCAGGTATGTTGCTCTATTGTACTTATATGTACCTTGATTCTATGATCCATCTTTATATCTTATCATTATCAAATGTATGTATTTGAATTTTGCTATTTTGAAAGATTTCTTTAGACAAATAACCTCACAAAAAAAGCATTGTCAAAATTCAAATGTCTGAAAAAATGTCAGTTTCCAAAAATAGAGCTCCAGGTATGGTTCTTTCAATTCTTAATTTGTAAATTTAGTGATTCTATGACCCATCTTTTTATTTTTTCATTTGATAATTTTTCATATATATATATATATATATATATAATGTATCATGTTATTAATATTGTGATAGAATAGCCCTTAATAGCTCTCTAGCCATGTTTTATTCTTTCAGTTAGAGAGATCTGCAGCTTGTATAATGCTTTTTTCCCCCTAGGACCCTAATTCCAACCGTATTGGTCAATGGTTAAATCAGTCCACGTTCAGTGGTATCTTGGACCTGTCATATCCCTTGAACTCAGAGGCTCAACATGGATTCTACATTATCACTGTCTGGAACGAGAGAAATGAACAAATCACACAAGACTTTGAAATCAATGAATATGGTCAGGATGCACATTATTCATATTTTCATAATTTTATGTCTAAAAATTATTTTTTTTTACTATGAATGATGTAGTAACTACTACATATTAAGTACGTAATATGTATTATTTTAAAGTATCTACTATTAATTATGTAACTATTCTAGATAATTCAGAATCTAGTGTATTCATTTTGTATCTACTATGAACTTCTATCTTCTACAAATTAAGTAACTATAATAAATGAATAAATCTCTATAAATTACTGAGTATCTACTATGAATCAATTAAATACCACAATTAAATACCACAAAGTATACAAAAATACTTTTGTAAAGTTGAACTCAATTATCAACTTAAGCTTTTTACTCAATTAAAAGTGTAAAAGTACTAAAGTATAAAGTAGGAGAAAAAATGCAATAATTACCATAATGCCATAATGACTATAATGTTAATGTTGCTGCCTATTCAAAGGTACCTATTTAAAATGAATGCATTTTAGTACAATGAGAACCTTAGTTGGGACATTTAACTTGAGATTTCAAGTATCTGCCATGGATCATCTTCATACTAGGCTACATACATCTGTTTATACTTCTCATCCAATCACAACCAAATTCACTCAACCTGAATAAAGAGATTTAACTTAATAGGGTTTTTTTTTTTAAGATGAGAAGCAGGAAAAAAAATGCTGATATTAAATTGGAGTAATGAGGCTATTGTAAAATGTAAGGAGTAGAAAGTTCAGATAATTGGGTAAAAATGTAAGGAGTAGAAGTAAAAAGTCATCTGAAAAATAATTACTTCAGTAAAGTATGTTTTTACGGAGGTTACTTGACACTTTTTATTAGCATCTTTAAAGTATTAACTAAATTGTTGGTTCCATATTCAGTGCTGCCAACGTTTGAGGTGATCGTCCAACTTCCTCCAGTCATAACCATTTTGGACACGGAGGCCACTCTGAAAGTCTGTGGAAAGTAAGCATTATTACAATCAGCGAGAATAACAGACCTGTGATGGCAGGAGATAAAACACATGCCAGTATTTCACACATAAATTTCTTTTACTCTGCCCACAGTTACACCTATGGGAAGCCAGTGAATGGGTCTGTGATAGCAGTCGTGTGCCGTAAACATTATGTGTGGTGGTGGTTTGGGTATGACAGCAAATCGAATTTAGACATCTGCAAAACGTATTCCATGACGGTCAGTGAACTTTTAGTCTAATTTTGGTATTTATTGAGGCTTGGTGGTCAATGTTAGAAACCACATATTTTTCTAATTTCCTACTTTGCAATTGTGTTTCAGGAGGACATTTTATTTATTTTTATTATAATTATTGTTTGTATTATACTTTATTTTTGATCGCTTATGACACCCAAACTTCTCAGATGCCTTGATAAATTAAAAACACAAACGTATGGATGCAGATTGATATTGGAATTTTATCCGTTTTGGCCAATAATGGCTTTTTTAGAATCATCACCATCTGACATGTCTAGATATTTTAAACTGATGTGTCATCTGACATATTTAGTGTATTCCAGACCAAGGGACACTGGCCACGCTACTTTAAAGGACCATTAAAAATCATTTTTCTGTGGTAACTCATAAAATTTTTAGGATGTATCATCAGATCCAATTAATCTTATCTCCTAACACTGGACTAATACTGTCAGCAACCATATATCTAGTTAAATACTCAAAATGTCTTTTAGCTTGTCTCTCTTTAACTTAGGACAGTCTTTTTTGTGATTTGAAAGACGCTTAAAGCAAATAAATTAAAACCATAAAAAAGCTATAAAATACGTCCAGTAATTGTTAGCATTGTTAGCATAGCTTCATCTTTTGAAAATAAAAGAGACTACCAAACGTGTTTTTACTCACTGACAGCTGATAAATCACATTATAATGATACAGTTACTTTAATAAATTCTTGGTTAATAAAATAAGGTAGTGTTTTACCCAAAACACTTGTGACCTTTTTTTCTCAGACTGATAAGGCGGGCTGCGGATCTGCCGTTTTAAATCTGGAAGAGTATGCACTGACTGCAACAGAGTATGAAGACGTTATTAACGTGGAAGCTCAACTGGAGGAAGCTGGCACTGGTAAGAGTTTCTCAGTATCTGTTTGTCTCAGTGAATGATAACATTTTCTAAACATTTGTTTATAATGTCTATGTTTTCCTGTTGCTCTGCAGGGGTGGTACTGAATGGGACTGGAAGCACAACTATCACAATTAATATGCTCAACATTAACTTTGAGGAGACACCGGCTTCCTTTAGGCTTGGGATGCCCTTCAATGGAAAGGTTGGTGCTTAAGCGTGGACACTTCAAACAGATTACGTTTGTAAAATGGTGTTAGTCGCAGAGGTTTACCCATTTTAAGAGGTTTTTACTCTTATTTTGTGTTCACATTCATCATCATCATGGTTCCACTTAGATTTGTTCTTTGCTCAGTAAAGTACAAATTGAACATTTTGTTGCCGTCCAATGAAAAACAAATATCTACAAAACAGCAACTTGGACACAGCAACTTTGGAGACCTTCTCCAAAAAAAAACCTTCTCAGGTTTCAATGGAAGGTTATTTCAGGCCATTTCAGAGAATTTCTATTAGTTCATTTAGCATGAAATTTTCAAACAGTGTAAGGGACAATTTGTGTTCAAACTGTGTAGTAAAATTTGTTTTTCACTGGACATCAGCAGTTTTAAAATTATTAATTCACTGTGCATTTATTAGATTGTATTGCAAAAAAACCCAACTAAATACTATATATTGTATTGCAAAGTTTGGTGTTTGATTTTGTTTTCCTGTTTGGTTAGATTAAAGTCACTGGACCAAACTCTGTTCCTGCAAAAGATGAACACGTGTATCTAATAGTGAGGTATGATGACGATAAAAATGTGACATGGACACTGGTCACAGATGCAAATGGTACCGCCCCCTTCTCTTTAAACACAGCTTTATGGGGATCAAAGTCAGTTTCTTTGGAGGTGAGTGAAGTCTATAAGTTTAGATTTTATTTTTATGTTTACAACAGTAAACAGAACTACATTTAACGTAAACTTACTGTATTTTTCGCACTATAAGGCACACTTAAAACCCTGAAGTGCAGCGTTATAAAGAAGTTTCAGTTTAGTTCTCCAGCACTAAGGCTGGAGAAGTATTAGCATTAGCGGCAAACCGTGCTAAGTGCTAGCTCTTTCGCTGTACAGAGGTGAATATTATCAGCCTGTAGCCTGTTGCTAACCCTGGCTAGCACTGCTGGAGCAGCATTATTTATTTAAGTCTGTAGCCTGCATGTTTACTGTGTTAAAACAAGCTATGCCAACAGGAAGACCTGCTGAATTAGAAGGATAACATGACGAAACCCCTGTTTCTTACTAGTGTTGCATAATGCGATTTATAATCTGGTGCGCCTTATGTACTGAGGTAGACCAGAAAATATAGGTACATTAAAAGTGCGCCTTACAGTGCAATAGTACATTTAGATTTAGTTTAGTTTGATTAATAATTATAAGCACTAATATAGCACTATAGTTTTGTATGTCCTATATTAGTGCAGTCCTATTATTAGCAAGAATAATTTAAAACTATTCTTATAACTGAAATATCTAAATATGGATTTTCTGTTATTCTTCTGTTTTCTTAAACAGGCTAAAAGCGATAAGTCAGTGGAGCAGTATGGGTATATGAGTGTACGCAAACCAACATACTTCAGTGCTTACCTCTGGGTCCAGCCCTTCTACTCCGAAAGCAATTGTTTCCTGGAGCTGCAGCCCTCTCCCAGGCCGTTCTACTGTAATAAACCTGCTGTGGTGAACGCTCGGTACATCATAAACAGCAATGTTTTAACCCAGTGCCAGAAGTCGATGACTTTCTTCTATATGGTACATTTAAAGTACACGTTTCCACATATTTTTTTCTAAATATTAATTCAAATGTGACACCGAAACACAGTTATGGCTAACAATGAATAACAAAATAGACAATTTGAATGTAATATATAACCAATTGGTACTTTTGCAGTGTGGGCAGTGTGCCAAGTCCTTTTGAAAAATAAAAACACTTCTCAATAAAAGTTGTCAGCAGAGGGAAGCACACAGTGGACCAACACCATCAGATGACATGTCTCTCCAAACCATCACTGATTGTGGAAACTTCACACTAGACCTCAAGCAGTTTGGACTATGTGTCTCTCCACTCTTCCTTCAGTCTCTGGTCCCTTGATTTATAAAAGAAATGTAAAATTTACTGATGATCTGTGATGGTTTGGAGAGCCAAGTCATGCTGGTGTTTATCCACTGTGTTAAATCAAGTCCTTCATGCTTCCAGAAGCACTTCATGCTTCCCTCTGCTGACAACTTTTATGGAGATGCAGATTTCATTTTCTAGCAGGACTTGGCACACTGCCCACACTGCCAACAGTACAAATTGGTCTTTTCTGAGATACTGATTGTTGGGCTTTTATTGGCTGTAAGCCATAATCATCAACAATAAATTAAATAAATGCTTAAAATAGACCACTCTATAATACATCTATGTAATACGTGAGTTTCACATTCTGAACTGAAATACTGAAACAAAGTAGCTTTTCAATGATATTCTAATCCATTAGTAAAAATGCAATGCATGTAATGCAAAATTAAGGTTTGAATAAATAAGGGCATCAAATTAACAGCTTAATAAAATCAGCATAAGTGTTGAGTCTCTGTTCCTATGTTGTACCTTTGTGTGCAGGTGATGTCCAAAGGCAGTATGGTTCAGTACGGACAGCTTTCAGCACCCATGAGAAAGGAAACAGGTCCATACAGCTCACCCAATTTCTACAATAAGAAATTATAGAGTTTTATGTGCTTGTTGTTACACATAGGTTTGGATATTGGATTTTGAGATAAACATGAAACTTATTCACAATATGATTTTTGCATATTTTGCATTTTTCTCAGAAGAATTTACATTTATGAGTCTAACTAGAATTGAAACTGCATATACTATATATTATCACTGCATTATTTCATTTAATTTGCTGTTATACTGGTGGTCTTAACTCATTCTCCTTCTTAATAGTAAACAAAGGAACACTGACGATTCAGCTGGAGCACGTGAAAAACATGGCTCCGTTTGCTCAGGTGGTCGTGTACACTATCCTTCCTAATGGGGAGGCCATGGCAGACAGCAGAGACTTTGCCGTTGATCTGTGCTTAACCAACCAGGTAAAACCCAATTTTCATAGTGCAAATCTGACTCATGTACATGTGTGTGCTTAATCTTGCCAATTAGGGTTTATTACTACTTACAGCAACTTGTTGATCTAAGAGAAGTTCACACTTTATCTCATTTATATATATATATATATATATATATATATATATATATATATATATATATATATATATATATATATATATATATATATATATATATATATAACTTATAAACAGTGGAAAGCATAATAATATGGGCTCTGTATTTGTTTTTTGGACATGTAAGTGCAGAAAATTCAGATTCACACAGAAATGTTGATCGAATTGAACGGCATTGAACTCCATTAACAGTCCAATTCTGTGAACCTCTGTATCAAGGCGTCCTTAAGACTGCAAAAAGCCATATTCCAATTTTTTTTATTTCCTAATTTTCTTCTTTTCTTTAAGTTTCTAGAAGTGTGCATTTTGCGACCTTTTAAGAAAACGCTCCATTTTAATCCAGCCTGGACTTGCTGAGCCACAACGAGTAGAATGGAGAGTAGAATGGCGAATTAGTTACTTTGAATCAGTCGGTTTGATTCAGAAAAGTTTGGTGCAAAAATCTGTTTTGTCGCAAATTTAGCTGAGAAAACTTGACCCCCCCTGGAAGTGTGTGGCGACCCCCTGGGACCCCCAGGTTAAGGTGCCCCTGGTTCAAAGCAACTATTTGTAAATTTGGGGGATTTTCCAAAATAGTGAGCTCTCTGGTGAGAACATGTATTTGCACAAAGCATGAGGAATATATTTTTTTATTGAATGTCAATGTAAATACATTGCTAAATTAATTTTTGTGTTTTCATGTACAACAAACCTACCAGACCACTCTGGAAGAAAACAGTTTTTTTTAGGGAGACTACATTTGATGTTACAGGGACCTTAAATTAATCAAAATATTTTGATTACTACAGCTTTGTCACTTTTTAACAATACATTGAGAGCTGAAGTTTTTTTTATAATTGCTTGTTTTTGCTTTGCCTAGTCTATCTTGTCATGTTTTTTCTCTTCATTTTTTTGCCCTTTTTTAAAAATGTTTCTATGTTTGTAGTATGTTTATGTGTATTGCTAAATAAAATAAAAATAAATAAATAAGTAAAAAAGGAGTACTACTGTTTTTTAATAATAAAAAAAGAAATCTTATGGACTGTTGCTTTATCAGTGCTTTAACTCTGGACTTTGCTTTGACTCTTCAGGTGTCTTTGATATTCCCTTCTCCTACGGAGCTCCCAGGAGGCCAGACTTCCTTGATTCTGAAAGCTCAGCCTGGGTCTCTTTGCTCTGTGAAGGCCATTGATCGAAGTTTGCTACTGCTGAAACCAGAGAAAGAGCTGGACATTGACTATGTATGCTCAGACTGAACTAATCTATAAATAAAAATAAATAAAAAATATTGTTTCTTAAAATGTGTCTACACTTCAGATAAAAACAATCTGATTTAAATCAGTCTATAATACAAGTTTTACAATAGTAGCAATATATAAAAAGGCCTGAGTGTGATCATACTGTATCAATCTGGTTGTAGGTCTTCAACTTGCTGCCTGTTCAGAAGTTATCAGGATACCCATACAACATTTACGATGAGGAACCAAATCCTTGCATTTCAAGACCCCCTATAAGACCACCTATAATAGGGATAGTGCCTCAACCCCTTCCAGAAGTAAGACCTGCACCAGTGGCTGCTGCACTGAGTCCAAGACTTAGAACCTCTTTCTTTCCTTATTACTCCAGCAGCACTGATGTGTTCAGCGTCTTTAAAGTAAGACATTGATTCTTTTGTGAACAAAAATATACTTGTTGAAGGTCTGTAGAACCAGCAATCTTAAAGCACTGTGACCATTTCTGCTTGTTCTTCTCAGAATATTGGGATCAAGATCTTAACCAATGCTGAAGTGAGGAAGCCTGTTGACTGCAGTGGACCTATATTTCTGGCCCGCCGTAAGTGATATCAAATTACAGCCTGTTTTTTTTAAATTATATATATATACATATATATATATGTATATATATATATATATATATATATATATATATATATATATATATATATATAATATGGGAACACCATTGTGTACATTGTATTTCACACAGTTATATCGTCAGAATTTCGGAAATTATGTATTATGATGTAGTGGACTAATTGTGGTATTCAGTTGAAGCCTATTTGAATTTACTGTGAAGCTTTTAGGGTATGATATATTTTTTTTTACAATTGTTTATGTTTGCCATGGATATGCAAGCTCTAAGTATTCTGTGTTATCTAATATTGTGGTTGAGTTATTGTTACATCATTTATTTTGTTACATTACTGTTATTTTATACAAAAACAGTGTTTGTTAAATTATTGTAGTTTCCAAAATAGACAAAAGTGTACAGTTTTTGTATAGTTCATGTTTGAAACTATTATAGGCCTATGTATCTGAATTTATCTAATTTAAATGTTAACACTCATTTTGTTTTAGTGGTATATTGATTTTTTCAACTTATTCTTACTATTTTGTCATATCACAAATAATATACAAAAAAAAAATCCCTTAAAAACAAACAAAAAAAATTTTGGGCCATATGACCCAAACTTTTAATAAATCAGTGCAGACAAGGTTAATACATTTGCACATGCAATTAATCTGGGAAACATTAACTCATAAAAAAATACGCAAATTACTCATTTCTAGATACTGGTGATGTATAAGTGGTTTTATTTAGCAATGTAAACACATATATTAGAAGGTAAAATACTTTTTATTCATGCTGAAATGTGGATATAATCTCATAAACCCACCTGAATCCCTGCACACGCTCACAAACATACACAACTGCTTCATATTTCCTCTCCTAAGCTTCCCTTTAATCACAATTACTAGATTTTTGTTATTATTTAAAGAATAAATATCAGAACTACATTGCAAATTATAAAACAATAAAACATCCATAGTCTAATAGGCAATAGACAAACCAATTATACTTGTCTCCCTCCTAAAATACAGCTTTTTAACCTAAAAATGAATTTATAATTTTATCAAGATTAATCACAGAACATAGTTTTGTCTTAAGAAGAATGACGAGTGTAATTAATCACAAAATAAATACAGAATAATATGGGATCAACCCAAATCATATTTTTTTAATTGAATGACACCACTAATAGGAATCTTTGTTAAAGTAAATGTTACATTTTTTTTTAACTAAAGCAGCTGTAGCCGCTATGGATGCACCTATGGAGTTCGGTGCTCCCATGCTTCTGGCCAGAGAAACAGCTGTGGCAGCTCCTGACGTGGCAGTTCAATCAGATCAAACGATTCGTACATACTTCCCAGAGACCTGGATCTGGGATCTTGTTCCAGTTGGGTACGTAAATGCTAGAGTTATTGCAGATTTCTATAAAACCTAAAGCAGCGTCACAATCATTGATCTTTTTTTTTTCAACAATCAGGAAATCGGGAATCATGGGGGTGAAGAAAACTGTTCCAGATACCATCACCACGTGGTCAGCCAGAGCATTTTGTATGTCTGCAGTAGGATTTGGAATTGCACCGAAGGCCGAGCTCACTACCTTCCAGCCCTTCTTTGTTAGCCTGACCCTGCCTTACTCTATCATCCGGGGGGAGGTGCTCCCACTTAAGGCCACCGTCTTCAACTACCTCAGCGGCTGCATTATGGTGAGGAGATGATTTTTACAGTAATCTAGTTTTGTACTAACCTGAAACACTCTTCAAATGTACCCTAAAATAGGACTGTGTTGAGTGCCACATTAACATAATCGACATTGTCAATTAAAGAAATATGCCAATTTGCATAACACGTGTCATCACATTGTAAAGACAGTGAATCACTTAAAATAGAGCATGTGTACCAAACCACACGCTACCACACTAATTAGTGTGTTGAAAATAATGCACCACCAGTAAAAGTGTGTATGTTTATGCAGTAATCATGTTTTTAGAGATGTGTGGTTTGGGACACGGCCCCTATATCCCTGTGTTAAAAATGAATGATGTTGAATATGTGGATATGTCACTGCAACCAGTAGCGGATTAAGGTGACTGGGGCCCCTAGGCTACACTTTGAATGCCTCATCCCATCCCAAACATTTCTCACACACACACACACACACACACACACACACACACACATATATACATAATACAGCAGATACATCATTAAACAGTAAATCTGGATGCTAATCAGAAACACACCAATCTCAAGTATCATTGTGAATCAGATCACGCTCCGAAACATACCTGTGTACCTCAATCAAAATAAAGCATACCTTGGCAACTGGCAGCAGCAGCTGCACAGTGAAATATTACTTCCCAAACCAACCAATCCTGAAATCACAAAGTGTTTATCATTAAAATGGGCCAATACGGGTTCAAATAATAATTAAAAAGAGATATTTAAATAAAATATAGCCAATGAGTGGGCTCTAATCATTGCATGGGGTCCAAGGTAGTTCTCTTCATTGTTATTCTGCTGTTTTACATATTTTCTGTTTACTTTAATACTTCAATGGAATGTGTATGAGTGAGAGAATAGCTTATACTAATACCATGGCCTGTTGCTATGGGCTGCAAATCATTAAAAAAAAGCATAAATCATGTTTTTGCAATACATTGAGGCACAAATTAATGTTGCCAATGGTTACTTTAACTACATATTACCCCGGTGATTACATAATACCAAGTTATTTCCATTTTGAGTGGTATGTGTGTTGTCTGGCCAGGGAATCAAACCCTGAACTGGCACAGGAGTGTTTGTACTGTACCCATTACAGTACAGAATAGAAAAGTCCTGTACTGTATCTGTACTGTATCTGTTTTTTAAGTTGTTGTTTATGCTAAAGGTGAAGGTGACGCTGGCCCACTCAGAGCAGTTTACAGCACAGCAGTGTGAGAGATGCATTTACACACGCTGTCTATGTGCTGATGAGAGCTGGACCTTCAAATGGACAGTTCAGGCTTCTGCTCTAGGTAAGCTCTGCGTGTCTGTTGTGAACCAAAGTTGAAGAAATTTAGTTTTTTTTTTTTTTTTTGTCAAACACATTTTCTGTAATGACAGTTACTTATACATATTTACATATAATATCATAGGTATGTTTTTTTCACCTCTATAAAGCTGGAACTGCCAAATAAAAAATATAATATTTTATATATATATATATATATATATATATATATATATATATATATATATATAATATTAAACAAAATATAAAATATATTGTATAAGTTTGTTTCTGTGTGAAACAAATTTGTGTATGTACAAATGTATGTGTATTTTCTAGGGACGTTGAGCTTTAATGTGAGTGCAGAAGCCCTGCAGACGAATGTGCTGTGTGGGAGTAGGTCGGTCACTGTGCCAGAGAAAGGACGCATGGACACTGTGGTGCAGACGCTGTTAGTGAAGGTCAGTTTCACTCCTTTCACAACTTCTCTTCAGCTGTTAACTGATCAGTTCACTGCACACTCACAACTTAACACTCAAAACCACATACGTACTCAAAACACACTCAAACCACACATTCACAACTGCAACTCACAAATACACATTGCTGACTTCGAATTTACAACTGTACACTGTACCTGTAACAACTGCACACAACTGGACAACTGCAACTGCTGCACATTTACAACTGCACACTCAAAAGCACAAACTCAAAGCTGCACACTCAAAACTGTGCATTTACAACTGTACCTTCACAATTTCATACATTGATACCACACATTCACAACTGCAAACTCACAAAATGTACACTGCTGGCATCACATTCACGACTGCACACTCACTGCCGCACATTCCAACTGCACACTCAAAATCACAAACTCAGACCTGGGCATTCGCAACTTTACCTTCACAAACTCACCTTCAACCACACATTTGCAACTGCAATCTCACAAATACACACTGCTGACTTCACGTTCATGGCTGCACACACACATCTGCACAGTAACCCCACAAACTCAAAACTGCACACTCACAACTGTACCTTCAAATTTTCACATTCAAACCACAATTTCCCAAATGCAGTCACAAATACATACTGCTGACATCTATACTCACAAATTACAAATACTTTACTACTGCTAACTATAATAAATAACACACTGCTGACTTTACATTCATGACTGCACACTTAAAACCACACATTTAAAACTGCGCATTCACAACAGTACTTTTGACACAATTTCACATTAACAGCTGCGCATTTATACCTGCACACTCATGACTGCATAATCATAGTGGGAGATTTACAATACTACTTTCTTTGGGGTGCACATCTTAGGATTCGGACACATAAATGTTTCCGGTATATCTATCCCAGGTCATCACATTCAAGATTTAAGATTTCTGATAGCTGGCTGAAAAGCTTCATGCTGATCATGCTCATCGACTATTTTGCTAACACTGCTCGGTGGTCCTGTCAGTGATGCTGGTCATCTTCTTTGGAAAAACAGCTATCTTTGTCAGTTTTCAGAAAATAAAATCATAAAATCTGATTAACAATAACAGTCACTTACAGCAGAGGTGTGCAGCGATGCCCTTCTAACCCTTCAGAGAAGGGGGGGACAATCAGTGCATGTAAATAATTACATCATTTTTAATCAGGAAATATATATCATAGTTATTGTAAGTGTATGGACTTATTTTATAAATTAACTAAAATAAAAAACAGCAACTAATTCAAACTAATTCAAAGTCCTATGTTGCTATAGGACTCTTATCTGACTGACAGTGGTACTGACCAATCAAGGCTTTTTAAAATGGCTTCTGCCATTCACGCAAGTGTCTGCATGGACCCTTCTCCTGATTTTGAGGAGGGTGTAGTAATGAATCTATTAGCAAAGTCGCAGGACAATCTAACCAATCAGATTCTTGATTTTCACTCCGGGGGCGGGTCCATGGCTGTCTGACCCCTTCTCAGCGCTGTGCTGAAGGGGTACACGTTGATTAGTCGTAAAACAGCGCGTATGCTGGATTATTTCAGCAGTTAGCTAACTATCAAGTAATTGCGACTGCAAATCAGACAGATATTGTGTCACATCATATTAAAAAGCCTTTTTTAAAGGCTGTTCTTCAATGTGAAACTAATTCACAGTAATAGGCTGCCTGACCGGTGAGTTTTTATGTGTACTTAATGTTTTGGCTGCTCTGGCGTACTGTCGTCATACAAATGAGCGATCTTTGTTGAACGCCTGTATATTAAGCATTCATTGCTGGGTCTTTTGTATATTTTTGTGTTTTGTAGCTGTGTTTGTGGGCTGTTTATGTGTATTAAGTTCATATAGCTCAGTCAAGACCGAGAATATGTAGTTATTGTAATGTTTATCTATATGTCGCTTGATGGGCGGCCAGGGGTGGTTTGCAGAAGGGGTAAGTTACCCACTATAGTCACTGCTCGCCACTGACTTAAAGTAACTTGTTTTATGGGTGTTGTGAAACTTACTGTCTCTCTGTAAATACCAGGCAGAGGGAACTAAGCAGACCAACACTTACAACGAGCTGCTCTGCATGACAGGTCAGAAGCTCTCCCCTCACTTTGTCACACTGAACAAATTGTGTTTTGATTTAATTGTATTTAAATGTATAAAATGGTCATGATAAATTCTCAGGGTTAAATCGTTAATCTCTCTCTTGCTTCTCTCTTTTTTTTCTCTCTCTCTCTCTCTCTCTCTCTCTCTCTCTCTATGCTGCAGGTGCCGCTGTTGAGAAGACCATCTCACTGCAGCTGCCCACTGAGTATGTGCAGGGTTCTGATACAGCATCAGTCTCAGTACTGGGTAAGCCTGCAGGGATGTAGTGGGGGTTAAACACTCACAAACACAATTTACGTAAGTGCCACACAATGTAACATTAGGGCCAAACTCATATTGTGACTTCTCGTGGGGGAAGGTGAAAAGGGGGCTATGAGAAATCAAAGGCAACATGGTTGTACAAGAAACCAAAGAAACCTTGTTCCTTAATACTTATAATTACGACAACCATTTTAATGTGTAATTTCAATGTTTTATGGTAATTATATATTTTTTACACCACAGGCATACGAAAATCTCTAGTAGTACCACATTTTTCTCACTATAAGGCACACTATTAGTAAACATCTATTTTCATACAAGGCACACTGGATTATAAGGCACATTCTGAGACACAAGAAAGGAACAGGGGTGTCACCATGTTTTCCTTCTAATTCAGCAGTAAGCTAAGTGAACAAAACTGTAATTCTTAAAAAAACATTTTATTTTAAAGTCAAAAAGCGCTGGATGTTAATCTACACAGATTTCTCTTCTGAAAACTTTTTAAAAAGTTTATTTGGATGAGTAAAGCGCTTTCATTTATTTACAGTAAGCTTAGATTTCCAGGTTTCCACTAAAGCTGGGTGCAGCAGCATTAGTATTAGCATCTAACCACTAGCACTAGGGCAATATAGCTTCGTATAGTTCGTCCCATGTAGCTTGTTTTAACATGGTAAACACACAGGCTAATGGTTATAATACTCACTTCTGAACAGCGAAAGAGCTAGTGCTTAGCACGGTTAGCAGAAAAGAGCTAGCGCTTAGCGCTGGTCCAGTCTCTGTGCTGGAAAACTAAACTGAAACTCCTGTATAACATTGTACTTCAGTAGAGTGGCTTTACTGCTCCTTACAACCTGACTGGATAAAATTCATATATAAGACACACCAGATTTTTGGGAACATTAAAGGACTTTAAGTTTGAAAAATACTGTACATCTCATTTTTTACCTTTCCAAAAATTAATGGAAAAATGTAATAAAAAACTGATTTCAGCTCCCACAGAGGAATAATAATCAATTGCTGTATCAACTGCCCTTTTTCCACAGGGAAGGATTACACTCGAAAACAAAGGGTAGAGGTACAAATTAGAAATAGGGTTGGGTTTACCTGAACTTTATCTAAAGAAGGAGTTTGGTGAAACCAAACTTGTATCAGCCAGTCGTGCTCAATAGGTGTAAAAAATGTAACTGTATCAGTGGTTTATTAGAGTTTATATTTTGAAAAGCAAAAAACACAGAAGACTCCACTACCTGCATGTCGCATAGAGCCGCTTGCTCAGGAACTCCATCTCCTCTCCACAGGAGATCTGATGGGCCGTGCGCTGAAGAACCTCCAGAGTCTGCTGGCCATGCCGTACGGCTGTGGAGAACAGAACATGCTGCTCTTCGCTCCCAACATCTTTATCCTTCTGTACCTGGAGAGCAGTGGTCAGCTCACACCTGAGATCAGAAGCAAAGCCACCACTTTCCTAGTGAGCGGTGAGGAAGATCTATCAGACCAGGACTATCCTCATATGTCTTGGTGTTAGTCTGTGTTAATAACCTTTATTGTATTTGACAGGCTACCAGAGAGAGCTGACCTACAAGCATGATGATGGATCTTACAGTGCTTTTGGAATGTCTGACCCATCAGGCAACACCTGGTTAGTGAATAAAACTTCAATTTGAAGTCTGATTTAAGCTCAAGGCTGGACAGAAAGCATCTGCTTTAACAGATTATTTGATTCGCTGTTCAGGATCAAATGACATTGATTACTTCCATCCATCCATCCATCCATCCATCCATCCATCCATCCCTAGTGAAAACATAGGCCAGATATAGTTTGACATATTCAGTTTTTAATCATACAACTACCTGGTATTTCTTTTTGTCATGAATGTTCTTCTTGTTTGTGTTGTGCAGGCTGACTGCGTTTGTGATGAAGTCTTTCAGTAGCGCAATGAAATACATTTTTGTAGATCAGCAGTACGTGGACAAGGCCAAGGACTGGCTGGGGCTGCAGCAGCAGGAAAACGGCTGCTTCGCCTCAGTGGGTCAGCTCTTCCACAGCGACATGAAGGTTAGTAACATGCTGTCTGTATGTATAATAGCTGGGTTTGGTACAGTGATTGTATAATATGATCGTTGTATTGTATGATAAATTATTTGATTGACAAACTTTTTAAACTGCTGCGCCATTAAAAAATTTTGTTTCTAAACTGAAAGCAGAAGCATTTCTGAGTGGAGTAGGGATAAAATATTGTGTTTAATGGTACCAGTGTGCTGGAACGACCATCCCTGTTAAGCCTAATATATTCATTCTAAAAACTTTGGTGTCTGGTCGCTTTTTGTTCTTCTTAGTACTTAAGCCACAAGTACAGCCTCTGAAAGAAGATCCGGCTCAGTTTCACTGAACGCAAGCAGCTGGTGGAGCAATGGAGACTTCAGAAGGGGAAATTCAGAGCTCAGTAGATCATTCACTCCTAGTAAAAACAAAAAAACGAAGCAGTGAAGTTTCTGACTGAGAGCTCTCTGTCTCTCTCTCTGACTGAACATACCTTGGAATTGGATTGCTCTGAAAGGAGACCACATCACACCCACCCAGTTGAAATGATCTTCCGCATCCTCGGTGCAATTACCCATTCTCACCAGAGAGGGCCCTAAATCTTACTCCAAAACTTACAGACATAATTTTTAAATGGAGTAGCAACATTTCATGTTACGTCTAAAACATGGTTAATTAAATCATTTAGTACATGCCTTTTGTGTGTTTCGAGCTGCATGAGGTGTACTTTTCCTGTCACTGTGATAGCAAAGACACACTGACACAAACTGAATCCAGCTGTGCCGAGGGGTTGCTAAAACAGATTTTACTGTTAATCGTTGTCCTTACTGTTTTTTTTTTTTCACATTTCACAATTTTATTGTGAAAGGATTTTTTTATTTTACACAGAATTTCCAGTAAAATATATAAATTGCTGTGCACCGTGTACATTATGTCATTTTATCTGTTGTTCTTCTTCTTATGATAAGTATTACTATTATTAATAGTAACAGCACTAAATTAATCTTACTCTTACTACCTCTCACAACCACAGGGAGGCGTTTCTGATGAGCTGACTCTTACAGCATATATAACGGCTGCAATGTTGGAATTAGGCACTCCAGTTTCTGTGAGTAAACAGAAATATACTTCATATATTTTGGTCCTCTGCCTTTATGGTCAAAAACAATGCTTAAGATTTAATATGTTTGGTGTGTCAGGATCCTGTGGTGGAGAAGAGTCTCACATGCCTGAAAAGCAACTTTACTCAGCTCAACTCCACCTACAGCATTGCACTACTCTCCTACGCCTTCACTCTGGCTGAAGACCATCAAATGAGGCTTGAGAGCCTCAATATCTTGGACGAACAGGCCATAGTGACAGGTTAGATTCATTTAATATTGTGTACAGCTACTATTTATTAAAGCCTGAGGCCTTTAGATCTCACTGGTCTAATTGCTTAGGAATATAACTTTTCTTTTACTCATATTTTATAAATGACAGTGAATATTAAATAATGATATAGTGTTTTATATATACAGTTCTGTGACCACTTAAAAGTGACGAGTTTCTTTGATTTGATAAAATTGAAAACCGCTACAATATAATCAAGAGAAAGATGGATTATCACAAACCATCAAAACAAGATGATGTGCTTGAATTTTCACCAGGAGTGGCATAAAATTATCCAAAAGCAGTGTGTCAGACTGGCGGAGGAGAACATGCCAAGAAAACCAGGGTTATTCCACTAAATATTGATTTCTGACTTCTTAAAACTTTATAATATGAACTTGTTTTCTTTTCATTGTTTGAGGTCCGAAAGCTCTGCATCTTTTTTTGTTATTTCAGACATTTTTCCTTTTTTTTTTTTTTTTGCAAATAAATGCTCTAAATTACTATTTTTATTCGCAATTTGGGAGAAATGTTGTCCATAGTTTATAGAATAAAACAGCAATGTTCATTTTATTCAGGCATATACCTATAAATAGCAAAATCAGTAGATATTATTCGGAAACTGAAGTGGTCCCTTAATGTTTTCCAGAGCTGTATATATTTCCCCAGTATTGCAATATATAAAGTCATAACTCATTGCCATTACACAAACCTAATATTCTGTTGTCAGATATCACTTTTTGTTTACTCAGATTATATGAATATAATAGTGTTTGTTCAAAAAATATATATCACAATATATTGTCTTGCTTCTAGTTTCACAGTGTCTTAAATACTAGCTCCTGTATCATAATACACATCATATCACAAGGTTTCACCAGGTTTCAGCCAATAGACAGCTCTAGTCTGCAGTGCTGGGGCCATTATTGAGGGGCCATTATTGAGTGTTGATGTTTATTCAATGCTTGTTAACAGAAATCTAATGATATACGCTGGTTGTCTCTTTTAGCCGGTGGGCGACACTGGAGTAGACTGAATGATGGGAAGACGCTGGACTCTCTGGAGGTGGAGATGACATCGTATGTACTTCTGGCTATACTCTCTGGACCCCAGCTGCAGGGGTTTGACCTGGGCTACTGTGCTAGCATCGTCCGCTGGCTGGCCCAGCAGCAGAATGCTTTTGGAGGCTTTGCATCTACACAGGTGTGGTCTTCCTTCATCCATCATGTCCTATACTTGTTTTCCCTTCGTTCATCATGAGAAATGAGAAAATGTATTATTTTGTAGTAAAAGGGGTAATTTACTTAAATAAAAAAAATATCTAATCTCTATAGTGCAAATTTAGATAAAAATGAACAATCTCTGACCCCAGATCCACTTGATCAGCTGAGACATGCTTGGAATCTGACATGTCAAGTTTATCTCATTCTCTTTCTCTCTGAGCAGGACACTGTAGTAGCTCTTCAAGCTCTGGCAAAGTACAGCGCCGTCACCTATAGCCCTGCGGGCACCACTGTAGTCACTGTGACCGGACCCTCTGGCAATACGTTAACCACCTTTACAGTCAACCAAAGCAACAGACTGCTGGTGCAGGAGTCCAGCCTGCAGCAGACATCTGGAAACTACAGTATCAGGGCAGAAGGAAATGGCTGTGTGTTGGTGCAGGTCAGTTACTCTGAATCAGTGGAGTCCGATTCACAGTCATCCAAGCTTTACTTTTCCACTATTAAACAAGCTTGCTTCGAATTTGTACACATGTGTCACAAAAAAAGATTAAGAGGTTCTGATGGCATAGTTATATTAAACCATTTAAAGTCTTTTATAAATTGTAAATTATTCTTGGATTTTTAAAATTTGGGCACTCTGATGATTTTCATTTATAAATTATTGGTTGCTTGTTTCAAAAAAGCAATTTCAGTTACTTATATCATATAGCAGACGAACACAGTGATATTTGAGAAATTAGGCAAGTGCATACATTAAATTAACATTTAGTATTAACATTTAGATTCTCCTTTTGCAAAAATAACAGCTTCTAATCGCTTCATATAGCTTCCAATAAAAGTCTGGCTTCTGGTTGAAGGCATTTTTGATCATTGTTCTTTACAAACATCTGCAGTTTAGTCAAGTTTGATGGTTTTCGAGCATTGGACAGCCCGCTTTAAATCACACTACAGATTTTCAATAATATTCAGGTTTGGGGACTGAGATGATCATTCTTGTACGTTCTACTTGTTCTTTTGCTTGAATGCTTTAGTAGATTTTGAGCAGAGTTTAGGGTCTTGTTATAGTGTCTTATTGCATAATGCAGCCCTGTCGCAACTTCAACTTTGTCCCTGATTTTTGAACACTGTTCTCAAGAATCTGCTGATATTGACTGTAATCCGCCCAACCCTCAACTTTAACAAGATTCCCAGAACCTTCACTGGCTGCACAGCCCCACAACATGATGGAATCACAATCAAATTTTTGAAGTGTATTGGAGCGCTGAGTTAATTTTCCGCCATGCATACCACCCTCAAAATAATTCAATTTAAAGTTTTATCAGTTTCATCAGTACACAGCACCTTATTCAAAAAAGAAGCTGGCTTGTCCAAAAGTGCTTAAGCATACCTCAAGCGACTCTGTTTGTGGCGTGTACGAAGATACAGTTTCTTCTTGTGCAAAGTGTGCTGAATAGATGAACGATGCACAGGGACTCCATCTGCAGCAAGATGATGATGTAGGCCTTTGGAGCTCTGGAGGTCCGTGGGTTGACTATGACTGTTCTCACCATCCCTCTCCTCTGCTTATCTGAGATTTTTCTTGCCCTGCCACTTCGGGCCTTAACTAAAACTGTGCCTGTGATCTTCCATTTCCTTACTTTGTTTCTCACAATGGAGGGTGAGAGGGGTCAATGAGCTTACTATGCAAATATTGTGTTCCAATAATAAGTGTATACAAATCAATAAAATGATGAAGGTGCCCAAATGTATGCACCTGCCAAATTTGTTTAAATCTTCTTCTTCTTCTTCTTCTTCTTCTTCTTCTTCTTCTTCTTCTTCTTCTTATTATTATTATTATTATTATTATTATTATTATTATTATTATAACTTAATTTCACTTCTATATGATATATTTAACTCAAATTGCTGATCTGAATGATTTATAAAGGAAAATCATGAAAATTATCAGGGGTCCCCAAACTTTTCATACCACTGTATAAGTATAATATATGATTTATTTATTTATTATTTTTTTATTTTAAGCTTGGTAAGTAGGCCTATACTTTCTTAACATCTCAACTTTCTTTATCATCACTTTCATAAGTCCTAAAATACAGCCCTGTGGCACTCCACAAAATAAGTCATAATTTAATAGTTTCTTCTTTAGAATTAACAACTGAATCATAAACCGCTAAAACTCCTATGTGTTTTTTTTTTACAGTTCACTTTGAACTACAACATCCCTCCTCCAGCTAACTACTTGTCCTTTAATATCTTCGCCAATATATCTGCAAAATGCAGCGACCTGATCCCATCTGCGGAACTGTCTGTAACTGTCCGGTGAGTTATACTGCTAAATTGTCATTATTGATATTTTTATGATGTAAATTAGCCAATTTCAAGTGTTTTTTTTTGTGTTAACTTAGTGTACATTCTAGTGTATACTCTAAATTATTATACTTCCTCCTGATTTTTTGCACAGAATCATCTTAAAAATGCTATTCAGTTGGCTGTTGCTGTTATTTCTATTATTTCTACCGCAGGTACAATGGGAATAGGGTAGAGACCAACATGGTGATCATTGAAGTCAGACTGCTGTCTGGGTTCAGGCTGGATGAGAAGTCCCTGTTCTTGTCTAATGATACTTCAGCGGTAGGTCTTCAGCTGTTGCCTTTTACCTCATTTAGGTTCCCAGTATGCTGCACTGTGTGTTTTCATGTATATATGCTGTATGTATCTGTTTTTACAGCTGAATGAAGGTGCTATCAAACGGGTGGATCAGAAGCAGGACACTGTCTTCATCTACCTGGATGGAGTAAGTGGAACTATTTTATTTTTTTCTTCTAATAATTTTGAAGACACTCTTCTTTTAATTCTTAATTCTTCTCAGTGATTTGCCAAATAAACCAGTTCATGTTTATTTTCTGCAGAGAGTCATATTCAATTGGCAGTACTTCTCTATAGGGACTAGAAAAGCTGTGTTTACACTTGCACATGCATGTCAGCAGTGGGTATAAAATAAAGTAGCTACATGAATTCATTAGAAGGAAGTCTACAAACTTTTGGACTAATAGTTTCTGTCACATGTATCTGGCCTATTGTTTAGGGGAGATGTATATGTATGATTGTTTAATTCTAAATAATGTTTTAATGCAATTTTAAAATATGAATAGAATAGATTTGAGCTTCTGTCAGAAAAGTGCAAAGTTTATGTTGCAGTAATTTTCATATTTTGCCATATTAAATATATGTTTATTTTTTTTTGCAACTTGTTTAATATAAAACTGCACATAAGTTTGATGGAGGCAGCTTGCTCTCTTTTTATAGTACTGCTCCTGTTTGGGAATATCTTCCAATTTAAAGCGGCAGTCCGTATTATTGCTTCTAAACTGAAAGCAGAAGCATTTCTGAGTGGAGAAAAACATTGTGTTTAATGGTACCAGTGCGCTAAAAACTGGGGTGTGGGGTTTCTTTTGCGGGAGTTCTTCTGGCCACGTTATGCGTTTTTATGTAATTACGTCACACGTACAGCAGGATCCAGAGGATCCAGCTCAGTTTTACTGAATGTGACTTGCTGGTGGAGCAATGGAGACTTCAGAAGGGGAAACTTGGATTTATACGCTCTGAAAGGAGACCGCATCACACCTGGCCAGTTTAAAATCATTCCTCCGCATGTTCGCTGCAATTACCAATTCTCACCAGAGAGGGCCCTAAATCCCAAAACTTTAAGTTGTTATGTAAGAATTATAATTAAGAAATGCTCATATACTTACATATGATTTTTTGTTTTGTTTCAGCTGACTAGAGGGGAGTTTAAGACATACCATCTGGTCATCCTGCAGCAAACAGTCGTGCAGAAACTGAAACCAGCTGTCATAAAGGTGTATGACTACTACCAGACCAGTAAGAACTGATCCGTTTTTTTATAATGGCATTAAAAACTGGGAGAATATTAAGGGTTTGAACACACTTGAGTTTGACATGAGTTTCTAGTTAGATAAAGTGTTTCAAATAGTGTCATTTTTCATGTACTAAAGGAAACACTCGAATTATGCAACACTATATACTATACCTTTGTATACTACACTAAACTACAGTTACAGTAACAACATAAGGACTGTCCTGAAGAGGATGTCAAGAAATAGTTCCTTTAAACAATATACAGTAACTTAAAGACCACCCAAATATATGAATGTTGTTTGGACACAGAGTGGCTGCAACAATCAACAAGCAACAATCTTTCTAAACAAAAGCACAACTGATCACATAGGATTCTGCTTCGCTGAAATAAAAATCTGCAGCCAAATCGGTCCTCAAGGCATGGTTGACCCTCCTGCTCTAATAGTTGGCATATAAAGGCCATATCTGGAGTGGACTTCAAAATTCACAAAAACGTAATGCAAATATCTATATAGTTATTGTAACATATTAGAAATAATGCACAGGTCCTCAGTATAATATGATTACTGGTTGAAGGTTAAAATATAAATTGTAATTTTAAATATATATTTTTGTCTCTGTGTCTCTCTGTCTCTCTCTCTCTCTCTCTCTCTCTCTCTCAGGTGACGTGGCGGTTGCTGATTACACCTGGCCTTGTAACTGACTATACAGCTAAAACACAGCTGCTTCTGAGAGTCAAGAATAAGAGCAGATGTTGCTCTTCTACTAAAGTGTGTTCTGAAATCTGAAATCTAAAATAAATAAATCAAATTTGGTAGCATTTCTGTCTCTCATTCCTGACCATAATATAGTTGTTTAGATGAATGCAATGAATATGATTATATGACTGTAGCACTGCTCAAAAATGTTTAGGAGAACATGCAGTTAGAATTTACTCTCATGTTATAGTTGAGGTCAAGCAGTCAAAACATGTTAGAAGTTCGATTTTTTAGTTTTACAATTAAGCTTTAA
The DNA here is from genome assembly GCF_023375975.1 of Astyanax mexicanus. Taxonomy (NCBI): domain Eukaryota; kingdom Metazoa; phylum Chordata; class Actinopteri; order Characiformes; family Acestrorhamphidae; genus Astyanax; species Astyanax mexicanus. The sequence goes on along the minus strand of NC_064419.1, from coordinate 31,837,385 downwards.
AGCTAATGTAGCTAACAAGTAACTGAAGCTTATTTACACCAATTAGCATTCCACATGAAAAAGGAAGTTCGTGTGCATGTATTTATTTATATTTGTTATGAAGATTGGTTGAGAACTGATGCTGGAGATACAGGCAGATAATTTGTTTAACAGATTTATAACTAGTGTTTAAGCTATTTTTAAAAAATATATATGTCTTTAATGGTATAACATTTGATATTGATCTGTGTTGAGGATTTTTTTTCAATGTAAAAATTCCCAAATAGTAATTCCAGAGCCGGTTTATGGAGAATCAACCCGCTTACTATTCCCCTTGTTATATCACAAAATGACCACAAACTGCTCGATTATTTTGCTCTATTTTTTTGAGCTGAGCGGCTGGAGAACTGATGCTGGATTTATAGTCAGCACACTTTTAAAAAGCTTTGCAAACAATTACTGCGATACTAAAATCGGATATTGTTCTGTGTTGAAAAAAGTTAAGTATAAAAATGACCGAACATTAATAATCCATGATTTTGCTCAAATGCTCCATATGCAGAGATATTCCTGCTAAAAATGCAACTCAAGAACAGCGGGTCATCCAGAAAAAAAACTATGCTGGTCAAGAGCTAATTAACAAGCTATCCTACCAGTTTAGGGTATGTTTTTTTTTTTTTTTTTTTAATTACCAGCTGGACTTAACAAAGGATGACACAGTGCATTGAAAAAGTATTTGCCCCCTAAACATTTTTGTTTTGCTTTTTTAACATACTTACATTTTTTTAGGTGAACACATTTAATATTAGAAGATAACATGAGTAAATACTAAAAGCAGTTTTTAAATGATAATTTCGTTTATTAAAGGAAAAAGAAAACTATTCAAACCACCTGGTCCCATGTAAAAAAAAGTATTTGCCCATAAACTTTATAACTTAGTTGTGCCACCCTTGTCAGCAATAACTGCAATCAAGAGTTTGCGATTAGTGGCAAATCCTTTTTTACATAGCTTGTGTACAACAGTTGGCATCCCACATGGAAAAGATAGATAGATATCTGACATATTTAAATACAAGGTTTGTCTGTTGTACTAAACCATTTAATATTGTTTATGTGTTTCAGTGTAAAAATTCCCAAATAGCATTTCCAGCGCCGGTTTATGGAGAATCTACCCTCTTCTTATTCCCCTTGTTATATTACACTTTAATATCATGTTAAGATAACATGAGTAAATAGTAAAAGCAGTTTTTAAATAATAATTTCATTTATGAATGGGAAAAGTCTATTCAAACCAACCTGGTCCCATGTGTCTGTGTAAATCTGTGGACTGTGGCCTCTGTACTAAATGTCTGTACTGGTGTGTGTGGCTCTTCAGCATTTCTCCACAGTGACCAAGACCACATTAGCGCTAACATGCTCACTGCAATCAGGTGTGGTCTAATCAGAGAGACAAATTCGGACACAAAAAGAGTGCATTGTAGTCTAAAATGATTATTAAAATATAATATATAAACAGTTTATAAATATTCTACAAAGATTTTTTTGTTATACTTCATTGCTTATACTTTGTGATCTTTTCAAACCCCTTGCTGCTGTTACACTGAATTTCCACACTGGGAGACAAATAAAGGATAGTTTTATTAATTTACCCTTTTGTCCACTAGGTGGCAATGTTTCATCACTCACAACCACTTTTTCCTTTCCATGATGATTTTCCCCACAGTCTAATAATATTTTGATAGCTGCTCTACATTTAATTTAATTACATTTGTGCCAGATTTGGCTCAGATCTTTGAGTCTTATTCATACCTGGTTCTAACAGATTGCATAAATATTCTTATTTAGGACTTATTCAGACATATAAACAAATTTAAAAAGGCAAGGGATTAATGTCATTTAAATTTTGTTTTTTATCCGTTTTGTCAGAAGATACACGCTTTATCAAACAGTACACGACTTTATCAGGAAAAGTAAATATATATTTTGGTGGGGTTTGAGCATTATTGTATGCTTCTTTTTTTCTCCCCTTCTTGTGTTTGTGCGTGTTTTTTTTTTTTTTTTTTTATGACGGGTCATTGAAGTGAGGGCCGTTTTTTTGTGACGTGGCTGCTGTTGATTGGTGGAAGTGAAATTTCTCACGACTACAAAACTGACTCTTGCGGCTGCGCAGATGTCATCTCTTTCCCTCCCGCACCGCCAGCCAGACAACCCGCCAAGGGCCGTTGTTTGTGTATACCATGTGGTTGTAAGATCCTTCCTTCCTTGTTGTACTTAGTCCACCTCTCTTATGATTTTTTTTTCTATATTACTTTAAAGCAAACTTGATTAGCAGTGTAGGAGATAAAGCCCTGTTTCTTTGGTCACGTTTTCCTGTTTTTGTTAGAGATGGAGGTAGGCCAGGAATTGTATTTTATTAATTTTTTTCTTTGAAAGTTTAGTATTTTATCCCTGAAGAAAAAATGCTGCTTAAAAATTAAAACATTGAGGCTTGTATATTTCTGGTTGCTGGCGTTCTTTTGTCTGGAGGCAGGGCGGCGGGAAAGGGTATACCCAGCAATGACAGTGTTTCTTTAATAAATTTACCATGCTTGACACTTTTAAAATACAAATTACCTGAATAATAGCTGTTCATTTAAACACTGTTTTTATGTGAACTCTTCCCTTCGTTTTTTTTGTTTGTAAAGTGACGGCCACATGGGTCCCTTCGGGTACTACTCTGCTAGTGCACGGGCAGGGCTAGGCCTAATTGGTCTAGTTAGATCTTTGTGTGCACCTTTACATTACATTACATTACATTACATTTGGCAGACGCTTTTGTCCAAAGCGACTTACAATAGTCAAGTACAATGTAAAATAAGTTTAAAGGTAAAACATCTTTGGATAGGGATAAAAGGAGGTCAAAGGGGAATAATAGGATAGAGGAGTGAAGGAGGGGAAGAAGGAAATGAGGTTAGAAGTAGTTAGTGTGTTAGAGGTGTTAAGAGAGTAAGTGCTCTTTGAAGAGCTCTGTCTTCAGGAGTTTATTAAAGATAGTGAGAGATTCTCCTGATCTGGTAGTAGAAGGTAGTTAGTTAGAGGTGTTAGGAGAGTAAGTGCTCTTTGAAGAGCTCTGTCTTCAGGAGTTTATTAAAGATAGTGAGAGATTCTCCTGATCTGGTAGTAGAAGGTAGTTAGTTAGAGGTGTTAGGAGAGTAAGTGCTCTTTGAAGAGCTCTGTCTTCAGGAGTTTCTTAAAGATAGTGAGAGATTCTCCTGATCTGGTAGTGGAAGGTAGTTTGTTCCACCATTGGGGAACTCTGTATGAGAACAGTCTGGATTGCTTTGTGTGAATGTTTGTTTGGTAAAGCGAGGCGACGTTCATTGGAGGAGCGCAGCGGCCGGGAGGTAGCGTAAGTCTTCAGGAGCGAGTGCAGGTAGGAAGGAGCCTGTTCTGTCATCACCTTGTAGGCGATTGTAAGAGCTTTGAATTTGATGTGAGCATCAACTGGTAGCCAATGGAGCTCAATGAGCAGCGGGGTGACATGTGCCCATTTTGGCTGGTTGAAGACCAGACGTGCTGCTGCGTTCTGCATCATCTGGAGTGGTTTTACTACTGTTAAGAAACAGTAAATATTAATATTAAAGGTATTTTTCAGCTGATCAGACAAAATGACATTTAATCCAAAAACCTGATTATGATTAAGAGAATGAAGTGTCATGTGAGTGATCTTGTTTGGGCTGACTCAAGTGTCTGAAACTAGTGAGTTGTTTCTGGATATTTGACCTGAACTGTGTATGTGGGTGAGTGTGCAAAGGACAGTTAGGCTGACACCTCAAAACTGAATGTCCAGTATGTAGCATGTAATGCAGAAGTCAGCGCCTAAGCAGCAGAGATGAGGCTGGAGGACACATAGAAAACAGTAGTAATCAATAAATGATTTAACTTAATCAGTTAGAAACAGTTGCTGAGGAACCGCTTAACTGACCTTTGCACAGTATGTATGGGTGGGATTTTGGGGATATAAGGCATTGCAAATGTAAGGATCATAGAACTTCTTCTACTGAAACTCTGTCTGAGTGGAAGGGGTTCCCAGAGCTCTGTTGTAATAAATTGCTAATTTGCTGAAGATCTAAGTATCCTGTCTCTCTATCAACTCTACTTCGGGCTTCCATCAAAAGAATCAAGGGGAACGCACTGGAGCAGTTGAGGGTAGTGCTGATTTTCCCAACACTACACAGGCCGGGAGGCCAGTTAGCAGGGCATTGCAGTAGTCGAGGCGTGAGATGATGACCGCTTGCACCAGGAGTTGTGTGGCCTGTTGCGTCAAGAACAGTCTAATTTTTCGGATGTTATAGAGCGCAAAGCGGCAGGACCGAGCAACTGAGGCCACATGGTGCGTGAAGGAGAGTTGGTCATCAACCAGAACACCCAGGTTCCTAGCAACCTTTGTCGGTGAGAGAGAGAGAGAGTCGATACTTATAGAGAAGTTGTGTTGAAAAGATGGTTTTGCTTTGTGTGCACCTGTGAAGGTGTGCGTCATATAAGGTGGGGGGGTTTGTGTTTCTAAGAGGCGCCTTCTTTCTTTGTATGGCACATTTTTTTTTTCTTTCTTCCCCAGGCCTTTTGATCGCTCTCTTCTCCCCTCTTCATTCTCCTTTTTTCTTTTACCTCTACATTTATCATTTACAGACTCAAACATGCGTCCACTCATTCACGACTAACACTGCTTTTATACCGTAGACAAAGTTTATTTCTTTATTTTTTAATTGAATTAATAGGTGTCCTTTGGATGAAACTTAAACTCTGGTGTCGTGTCCCTCTTGTATGTTGCGGGCTGTGAACGAGCCCATGCCATAACAGTAATTAAAAATAATTGCTGAATTAAACATTACTCTAATAAGGTTCCGATCAATATAAAACCCCTGTGTAAATGAACACTAAACACAAATACAGTGTTAATATTAATGCAGCAGTCTCCACGCTCTAAACTGATTTTTTTTTTTATTAAAAGCAAATGATTTACACTGATCTGGTTTCAGTGGCACCTGTCAAGAAGTGGATATATTAGGCAGCGAGTGAACAGCCAGTTTTTGCAGTGGATGTATTGATAGCAGATAGAAAAATGAGCACACACACAAATCTAAGAATGATCTGATGTAGTTATAATGTTATGGCTGATCAGTGTATATCAGGTAGTTTGAAAAAAGTGTTTTTAAGTGCATTAGAAGTGAATGTTTGTCATCTGTGTTTTTGACCTTGAAGTTAACAGGAAACATGCTCATCCCTCATTACCTCTTCCTGGGCCTATGGTGGCATGTTGCCACGGTAACCCTCCGGGAGATGTTGTATCAGCTGAGCTCTCCATCACACCCACACACTTCTACACCTCCTCACACTAAGGAGCCAGTGCCATAGAGCCACTCTGACCTTTTTCCTGCAGAGCAGCGTATAAGCACGAGGAGACCAGAAGCTCCTCAGACCAGCATCCAGCCCTCACATCTGAAGTTTGTCCAAGGAGCAAAATGTCAAGCATTAAAATATGAGTGCTGAGATATGAATAGCTCTGGGAATCATATACAGCTCTGGAAAAAAAATATGATTTTCTTTGATTTTACCAAATTGAAAACCTCCGGAATCTAAGCAAGAGAAAGATGGATGATCACAAGCCATCAACCCAAGCTGAATTTTTGCACCAGGAGGGATTTTAAGTGCGCCATATAGTGCAAAATTAGTTTGTTAGACTTAAAAATGTAAAACATGTTAGTTTATGAGTGTAATTTGTTTCAAATACATCTCAGAAAATGTTTTTTGATACATAGTAGCGGTATGTTCGCACAGTTCTGTTAGCATCATATTATAATTAGATAAATATCTTACCATCAAACCAAGCTGAATTTTTGCACCAGGAGTGGCATAAACTTGTCCAAAAGCAGTGTGTAATACTGGTGGAGGAGAACATGCCAAGATGCATGAAAACTGTGATTAAAAACCAGGGTTAGTCCACCAAATATTGATTTCTGAACTCTTAAAACATTATAAATATGAACTTGTTTTCTTTGCATTATTTGAGGTCTGAAAGCTCTGTATCTTTTTTGTTATTTCAGCCGTTTCTCATTTTCAGCAAATAAATGGTCTAAATGACAATATTTTTATCTGGAATTTGAAAGAAATGTCAGTCATTTATAAAATAAAACAATGTTCATATTACTTAAACATATACCTATAAATAGCAAAATCAGAGAAAACGATTCAGAAACTCAAGTGGTATTTTCCAGAGCTGTATACAGCTGCACATTCTGTCAGTTGTTGTTAAGTTTTGGCTGTTAACCCGTTAATATTCATATCCATATCCTTTGGTCCATATGATCTCTGAGCATAAATCTGAAGAAATGCTTTAGGTTGATCAAATGAGCCCTTCCAAAAAATAACCATTTAGCAACCATTTCTCACATTTGGGACAAATCAATTCTCCCTTTTTTATTCTGACTTATTTAAACTTTTTTTTTTAAATATGCTTTGTTTCATTGTATATTTCTACATTAATGAAGGCACATAAATTAAAATAACAAATTAATAAAGAAGGGACAACAGGAGAAATATCAAAGGGAAAACATATAGTTATATATTGAAAGGGCTCAAATAATATGGATTATTATGTTTTATTAATAAGTGAAGCATGCACTTAAACTATCTGATTGAATTTAGTGCTTTGGTTTACACAGACGTGCTGATTGTATGCAAGCAATATAATAACTGCATGTGATTGAATGGATTTTTTAAATAAATAAATGCACTTAATTTCACAAATTCATTAATTTGTCAAAATGTTTATCTAAATTAATGGCTAAAAAGTACAGAACAGAATGAAACCGCAGTGTTTCTTATATATATATATTTTTTTTTTTTCAGTATGAACCTAATATTTTATGATAATTCATGTTTCATCTGCTCTACTTAATTTAATTAGTTAATAAACATCCATTTCTGCATTCCAAAAAAGTTGGAACTGATGATTAGGTTCAAAAGCAATATCCATGAGAGATTGAGGAGTGAATATGGGCAGAGGATCTTTAATTGGTTAACAAATGCACACAATAATAATTTAAACCTTGAAAAATAATGTTCTTTAAAAAACAAAGGGATCTGTGTAGTTGGCATATTTTTGGAATGTGTTGCAAGATGAATTCATAGAGGAATTTATGTATATTGACACATAAAATGAAGCTGACCAGACAAAAGTTTAAATATCTTGGGTTCATACTGTCTGCAGTGTATACAGTGTTTCTAACAATTTTATGTAGTATTTTATTTCTATTTATCACCACTGAGTTTACATCTTAGCTGTCTTTGAACTATGAAGAGTTTCCTTTAAAATGTCCTCAGCTAATAATTTACTTATATTTTTTACTGTAGAAAATGTAGATGTTGGGCATAAATGGGATTGTACTATGTGTGAACTGAAATGTGAACCGTTGAACCCGGAGCTCCTGCTCGTTCTGAACATGTGTTTGCTGAAGGGAAATCTGATCTCTGGCTGTGGTCCGGTGGGACTGACGGGTTTCCCTTTGTTTGGCTACGTACAAAGAGTGTCGAGTTCAGGAGACAGCGCACATTCCGGCTGCTTTAAAGAGTAGATCATAATGAGCTAGGTATATCATTAAAATTAAATAAATAAACAGCAAGTAGTGGGTCATTCCATTACTACTACATCATTTCACGTATTAAACATATTAAATATAGTGTCACTTTAATTGTTTACACACAGAGGCTGCCCTATAAGCTGATTGTACATTTTATGATGGATGCTCTAAATATATGAATGTGGAATTATTTGAAAAACAATATTTTTACATAATATAAGGCACACCACATTATAAGGCACATTTTAAGCAACAATTGTAAGGAACAAGGGTGACGCCATGTTTCCTTTCTAATGGGGAAGTAGGGTATGAGCCTAAGTAAATAAAACTGTAGAAAAAACATTTTCTTTCAAAATCAAATGAGCACTGGATGTTAATCTACACAGATTTCTCTCCTGAAGACTGTTTATTTTGGTGAGTAAAGCGATTCCGCTTATTTACAGTAAGACTAGATTTCCAATGGCGCATGGCGCTAATAAGTACCGCCGACAGCTCTACACTGAGGAACCCTAAGCTATTAAGATTGCCGTATAGTGCAAAATTAGTTTGTTAGACTTGAAAACATAAAACATGGCTGTGGTAGTTTATGAATGTAATTTGGTTCCAATATATACATCTCAGAAAAAGTTTTTTTGGATACATGGTAGCAGTGTGTTCGCACAGTTCTGTTAGCACCATATTATAATTAGATAAATAGAATTATAATAAATATCTTACTATTTTAACAAACAAGACTACAGTTACCATCACTACACTCCTAAAACCACTTAATTTCCCATAATGCAACTGTGTAAACTGAACAGTTTGGTATAAATGCATGTGCCAATACACCCCTAATCCATGCTGAATACCATATGACTTTAAAATCAGCATTTTGATAACACATCTTTGCCCAATTCCCCCTATCATGAATTTGTGTTGTTCTATAAATGAGTAATATGCATTATATAGGAGTATTTTAATTATATTTTAGAAATCATAATATCATTTAAAACACAAAACCTCTTTTTCTTCTGTAATTTTCCATCTAACAACTTTTGCCAACTCTACATCTTCTGAATTATGATGAGGTCACCATTTATCAGTGAGTGAGGCCAAAGATGTAAATAAAACATTGAGGGTTAAAATTATGTGTTAACCCCCCTACTACAGTTATCTATGATTTCCCCTTGAATCACACTTTCATTCAATGCTGCAATAGCATTCTATAACATTCATTAAAAGGCTGGACGATGCTTCAAAACATTTATTAATCACTAGATAACATAACACAGCTCCTTAAAACTGACCAAAAGACACAGATACAGTACAGGTGGTCTGTGCAGGGTACATGTGCAGTTTTACACAACAAAGAAAACAGCAGAGCACATTGGATAGAGAGAGAAAAAGGAAACAATATACAGAGATATATATGAGCTATGAAGAGAGGCAAAAAGAGAAGAGAAAGGAAGATAGAAATATAAATGAGATAAATCTACTACCCAAATGAGTCTCTGCAGATGGCCCACCCACCACTATCACCTGTCATCTGCAGAGAAACAGAGGCTATGTTCAGACTGCCAGCCCAAATCGGATTTTTGCCATATCTAGAATGTATCCAGATTGATTTTTGGTGCGATTACAATCAGTTTAGTCAAGATGGATCTCAGTCTGGACACTCTGGACATTCAAACCAGTTTTTAACACGTCTTTTGCGTCACTCACAACATGACAAACAAAAAACACAACAAGTCCAGTGTAAGGAGTGAAGCATGGGTGTTTAATAAGAGCAATGCATGCAGATATATTTGTGATCCAATCTCATCAATTGCAAACAAAAGTGCATACTGTCATCTCAACAGATTGTATTTTTACGAAACAATTCAATTAGCCTACAGTCTGAACACAGCCAGAAAAAAAGTGACCAGAGCAGCAGAATGCTTTGTTATCTCAGTTACAATGTGCAAAAAGTGGTTTGACATCTCCCAAGCAGTTTTTTTTGTGCTTACAAAGTACATTAGAACAACCTCCTGGTAGATACAGTAGTTTATACGCATGTGTATTTAATCTGTGCATCATAATCAGCCCACTAGAGCTCTTAATATAATCACCTAAAGATACACAATATAACAAATTCAGAACAGAGATTTTAAAAACGTCTACATTGTCTCACATGTCTAACGCTTTGGGAATGGTTCGGTATAAATATTGTTGTCTTTAAGGCCATTGGTTATTCATGTAATGTATTTACAGACAAGTATAGTATTTACATACAGTTGGACTCTTCGTGTCTACAACTGGCACTCAGAAGTCCTAAAACTTAACGCTCCACAGATCCACTCCTGGTCTTTACAGCTGCTCAATAATTCCATAGTTCCAGCAGGAAATAAGACAAGGAGTGGATTTCTGTGAGCAGGAATGATCTACAGTAGACGCAATGTGCTTACAGCAAAGCAGTGAACCTAAAGAAATTCATACATATAGAGGAAACAGGATATACATAATCTGTTAATATCCCATAAAGTGGTAGTTAGGTAGGTGGCTAAACATAAAAAAACAAAAATGCATTAATCAGCCAATGCACGTCTGCTATGTGAAGATAGAAAAAGATTTTAATGACCATGCAACACTCAACAACTATATTGTTATACACTGATTAGCCACAATATTAAATCAACTGCCAGGTGAAGTGAATAACATTGATGATCTGATTTGTGCATTGATAATATTGTGGCCTCGTCTTATTAAAAATAGCCTTTGTGTCATCTTAGCAGCTTGGTGGATTTTAGCTGTGCTAACGTACTTAGAGTTTGACCATGTTTGCAGATAACATAGGAGTCATACAGTATTAGAAATCACATGGGCATGTATATGAGACTTTGTTCTCATCTTAGATTAAATCTTAAATTACTTCAAAGTGGTTTCAAATCAGATTTGAATTCACATTTCTAAACAAGCAACTCATTTGTGCTTAGCATATTTTTTACAATGTGTTTTCCTCATTTATTTTCATATGATTAATAGACCTTAACATCAGAATAGGCATCACATGCTATAAGCAATAGCAACAGCAATCTGACCAAACAAACTGGATTGGATCACTAAAAATATGATTTATGAACTGATTCCAGACATGCACTTAGCACCATATTGCTGCTAACTGGTGTAAATACATGTCCATTACATATAGGCTACACCAGCTTCATAGCTTCCAGTTGAGTAGCAGAGTTCAGACAACCAACATAACTTAACTGGACTACATACGTGGTAAAAAGGGTGTGTACTGAATAAAAAAACATACAAAACTACCACTTTAAGGATGATTGTGCTCCCACTGTTCTAATAAGTAATATGCAGCTCTGACGGAGCCAAGAGTCTGTTCTCTGGCTGCAGCACAAAGGAAAGCAACATTCATACGCAACAGTGCAGCATAATAAATAAGTAATAGTGTTTAGCAGCTGTGTCGTGGTGAAATGGAACGTGAGCACATTACAACAGTGGATGATCACACACAGGAAATAGACTGGCCAACTGGAAATAACGGGCCTTTCTCCCAGCCGATACAAACACAGCATTCTAAACTCAGGCTTTTATGAAAGGATCTGCACTTATTATCAGAACAATTCTTGCAAAAATAGCTGCACCCAGAAGAATCTGTCAGATTGCACAGTGTCAGATTGCAGTGCTTTTGGAAGAAAGATAAAGCTTACCAAAAATAAAAAGACAAAACAATTAGATGGGTAATATTTATTAAGCTACACATGCCATACATCTTGACATGGAGTTGTAGAGGTTCCTAATGGTTCCTGCAATAATCCATTACATGCATCTTAAATATTTTCACACAGTTCTTACAGATTATGTGGTATTGGTGGAATGCGTCCAATGGCATACCACACATTTTTAATCATGGATAGCTCTGGCATCGCAGCTGGCCGCGTCATACTGCTGTCGTCTCAAAAGCTGGAGGTTGAAAAGGTGGAGCTTTCTAAACATGTGATGTGAGGCAAGAAACCACACATGAATTAGTTGTTCATCTCCTCCAAGACATATTCAGGACTCCATGACAGTCTCAAGTTTCATTCCTGTCAGTTGATTACTTCTGGGTGCAACTATTCTTTGACAATAATTGTATTTTATCTGAAAGCATTTCTCTAATTTCTCTAACCCCTATTGATCACAAGCTTGTGAGTTCAATACCCACCATTAACATTGCACACAGTCCAAGCCTTGGCTTAATCCACTTCCTGGAACTTAATTAAAGGGGTTCAAAAATTACAGCACCACGTTTCAAAACCGAAACATGCAAAGAGAAAACAGCAACACCAGATTCAAAAGGTGTTAGCAACGATCAGAAAGCACAGTGACTCATCATGTTTGTGTTTATGTAACAGAGAGAGTGGGGGGAATAATCCAGCGTATTTTTTTTACCATCTATCTCTCTCTCTCTCTCTCTCTCAATCCCCTTCTCCGTGATGCGTAATCTGGGTCAATCTGTGCGGCTGAGAGGATTATAGAGGCCTGTGTTTGGGAGGGTGGGGATACTGCATCCTCCATGTTGGTATCTATAGACGCTGCCAAATGCAGACAGCATGCAGACCCTTAGATCAATGGTTGAAGTTCCCTATGGGTCGTACTTGTGTAAAAGTGTTTTGGAGTAGGCATGTATCTTAGCTGTGGTAAGGTGGCCTCTGAACCTAAGCCCACAAGGTTTATTATGACATTAATGGTCCTAAATAAAGTCAACAGTATATGGTGCCATGCATGATTTGAGCCAAATGCAGACAGAATCAGCCTCAATAGGTGAAGACACCACAGGGCAGTGCTTGTGTAAATGTAAACTACAGGAGCCTGTGGATACATTTTTGGTTTGGGGGACGTAATGTTCAATCTTGGTGGAGGTTTTATATTAGTTTCTCACTCCTTTAGGGAGTTCCACGAAGCAGGATATCTTAGATTATCCAGACTAATTAAACCTAAAGTCAAACTTTTTTTAATAACAGAAGAGATGATAAACTTCAGTTTTAAACTTTGGTCTAAAGCAGAGACAAACATTATCAGTTGTTTGAAGACAGAACAATTGATAAATCAAGTACAATCAGGTGTGCTGCTTGTGGTTTAGAATGAAAACCTGTAACCACACTGGCCCAATGTGGATAGTTTTGACACCTCTGCTTTAGATGTTTAACCCTCAGAGTTTTATAATGTCATTTGTCGAACCATTTACTATATGGTACCTACACTACTCAACTTCAACTTTAAATGACTTTTCTGCTTTTCCAAAAATTAGATATCTGGTATCTGGAATCAGGAACTTTTTAAGGACCTGCACCTGGGATTCTTTGTGAGCCAAGAAGGGCCTAAAACCTGGCCACATCACCGATTGGATAAAGGGAATAGTCACTCTCTGTGGTGCAATGCAGAATCCAGCACAAACTAGCTATTTGTAAAATCGAGTAGAGTCTTAACTTTATGCAAATTAATTATGATTATTCTCTGTGAACATTTGATTCCTACTTTATTCACGGCCACAGAGATTCACGCCCCCACAGTCTATTGTGCAAGCAGCTCAAACACACCCACAAGAAACCAACTTGGTGCAATATGTGCAACTTTTCACCTGCCTGAGAAACCGCAGGGTAAGATGCCTTTGGAAAACATTACAATTAGCAGAGTGTGGTGACGCCTGGGCTGAGTGTTGTGCAGATTAAGACTGTCTGTTCTATCTGTTTGTGTTTGTCATACTAAGAACCTTAGTGTGTTCTTTTATGTCCTGGAGAAGCCAAAACCAAAATGTATGTTCCTTAATTGAACCCCATGCCTCTAATAATGTCTTTTAATGTCTCCTGCCTGAAAGGGTGAAACCTTCACATGCCTCCCTTCCACTGGGGCCTACAGACTTAATCCTATTTAAAAGAGCAGTCATTCACTTAATTACATCAGAATCCACATGACCTTAATTAAAGAGACCCCAAACTACAGCCCAGATCTGTCACACAGGAGAGAAAGAGAGAGAGAGGGAGAGTCACATTAACAGGGCCACTCAAGATCGCTGAGCCGATCACATGAAATGTCTAACAAAGCGAGTGTGTTTAATATCTCCGTGGGAACGAGGAATGTCAGCCTTTATATATGTGTGTTTGTGTGAGGGTGTATGTATAAAGGGAAGTATGTTCAGCTTTCATCTTTGTTTTAAAGTGTGCACTACTCTGGGTGGTTGTGTTCACACTCTGGCATCTACACGAATCCAAACACACACACACACACACACACACACACACACACAGCGTCTTTGCACATACTGTACTATTGCACATTAACCTTTGGTTACAAACTGATCTATCCAGGCTCCGCCCACAAAGGTTAGTCTTTCATAGCTACCTGGACAAGCTATATACTGACAAAAACCTTGAATCTAATTGTAATATAACTATGCCAGTTACAATAATTAAAATATTGACTTATCGTACAATGCATAAACATGACCTCAATAATTTTAGCTGACCTTGATATTGCCCATTTTATTTTTTAGCAAAGCAAGCCCATTATCATGAATCGGCCAGTATAATAAGCTCTTTATTATTTCATTATTTTCTGTTTTATTTATTTAGAGAATGTGATTGTTTAGTATATTCCAATTCCAATGGTGAAATATTTTGAATGATCAAAATGTTCATTGCTTTAAAATGGTGTAAATACATTATTGTGCTGTAATATCATTATCTGTCTTAAAATTACAATAATATTGTTTATTGCAGTTATTTTTTGAGACAGTATGAGTCTCAGTCCTAGAAATAAAACTTCAATATTACAGTGTAAACACTCTTATATGAGTTAATACATTAGACCCATTAGCTAACATGCTAGGTACAATATATTATGGCGTATAGTTGTATCACTATCATTGTGTAGTGTAGTGTTGTCTATGTCACTGTCACTATCACTGTGTAGTATATATGTTTTTAAGGTCTTAGTGTTGACTGATAACAAAGAGAAGGTTAATAGTGCTGTAATAATTAGTGCTACAATAATGCACATGATTAGCATGTTGGCTATTTTCTTTAGTCCAGTACTGGAAACTCAATGTTATGTGTTCTATGACTGCTGTGTAAATATTAATGACACACTCAAAAATGTGGTTATTAATATAAACTAAGGTGAATTAAGTTGAATAAAATTACTGACGAAAACTTGTCGAACCTATAGCAATATATATAAATACTTAGGGAAGAACACATTTGTGGAAGGAGCCCAGAGAGGCCAATTTAAAGGCTACAGAAGTAAAGTTGGTTTATCAGCAGGCTTTAAAACTGAACAGGCATTTCACTGTAACATAACATATACATTAAATAATGAGGTCTTAAACACTTATAACATAATTTATAAATAAATAAATATTATTAATGTGTCTGCGATGGATTGGCGGCCTGTCCAGGGTGTATCCTGCCTTCCGCCCGATGCCTGCTGGGATAGGCTCCAGCCCCCCCCCGCGACCCTTCACGGATAAAGCGGTTGACAATGAGATGAGATGAGATTATTAATGTGTGACATATCTGATAGTCAGATAAAAGCTTCAGTTCACACTGACAAACTGCGTACATGATCCATTTTGTGTTCTGCTGAAGCAAACAGAGAGTGTGTGTGTTTGTGTGTCTGTATGTGCGCATATATGTATATTTCAGCATCAGTGATTGTCCTTGCAGCTCCATGTCAAACTATAAACCTTCAACCTTTCATCAGAATACAGAATACTAAAGTCCTTCAAGCTAGCCAACCACACAGTGCTAAACAGGCTAACCACACTCCACAACTGCTAACTGCTAGTCAACACAGCCTAAACAAGAGAAACACACACTTCAGCTTCACTTTAAACCAGTTCAAACATCCTTAAAACCCTAAAAGTGCCAAAACATTCAGTACAAAAGTGACTGATGGCCAGCAACATTAGCAGCAAAGCGCTAAGATTTATTCTGGAGTCGTGAAAACAGAACATTAGAGCTTAGTTGATAGCAAAGGCAGTAGCTAGCTAATGCTAATTAGAGATTGTGCCCTTATGATTCATTAGTGTATATATTGTGTTTATACTGCATTGATTTTGAAAGGTAAGAAAGGGTTAGAATCGATTATTATTATTATTATTAGTAGCTAGTAGTAGTAGTAGTAGTAGTAGTATTCATAGTATTACCAATAAATCATGCTATTTTTCTATAATTTCTGGCCAAAATAAAGAATGTAGGCTGCAGCATTGTGTTTATAATTTGGTGTATTTGTTTCTAATAATCATGATTTGCATCTAAACAATTGAATAATTCAACCTGCTGCTTTCTTCAGTGATCAGACCACAAAGATTTTAACATGGTCGTTTTCATACATTTGCATATAATTGAATATTTACCCATAACAAATATCACATCAATGATATTGTGCCATTTTTCACTTTTGACATAATGTGAAATTTCCATTTGTTCTCAAAATGACTAACCTGTTGTTTACTAGGCTTGAATAAAAAATGCAGATGTTCATTCTGGTTTTAGACATTTATACCCCACTGTACAGAAATAAATATTACTACAAAAATGTTTAATTGGTGAGTAAAATCATCTTAAACCTAGTCAATGTTAGATTTCACATTGTAAGATTGTTGTCAGAAGATTATCTGATGGCAGTTTCTAGCACTTTGTTGTGAAATTAAAATTGATATGATGATAGAGACAATATGTGCTGTTCTGCAAAAAAAAAAAAAAAAAAAAAAGTTTTAAACTTTTTTGACCTAATGTAAATCTGGCAGTTATTCTATAGATTGTATTAAAATGATGAATGGAATAATAGAATTCCTTCAAAATGACTTAATAATAAAAGGTTATACTCTTCTCCAGTAAAGTTGTTTTTAGAGTGAGTATACATAATCAGATTTTTTTTGTTATAATATATTGACTAGATTTAATATAATTTCACTCACCATAGTGTGACACAAGTTGCCAAATTATAAATATAAATTATTTCCATCCAGTTTAGCAAAAGCAGCCGAGATGCAAGAGAACACACACACCTCCATCAGTTAGAGTTTTCAAATCCAAAATCATTTCAAATACAGAACCTACTGGTGTTCTTCAGAGAGGAAGGCAGGCAAAAGGCAGAACAGAGCACAACAGATAAAGAGAGAAATGAAAGATAAAGGAACTTGCACACACACCCACAAACAGACACACTCACACTCATGCACACACACACACACGCAACAACACAACTAGCTGGCAAATAAACATTTTCACACACACACTTTCCACACACACACATATTAAATGTCTCTCAAAGAGACAGATCATTTGTTGGCTTGTGGGTCGTTGGTGGCTGATGTGTGTGTGGTTTGTGAGGCATGTGTGTGCGTGTGTCCCTCCGGTTGGACGTTCTGGACGGTCTCCACCAGGCTTCCGCTTGGTAGGACCACATATCGAGCCGAAACATCGTTACCCTGCAGCTCCCGCAGACCCTCTTTACTGTGCCATATACCATATCCAAAATACACCAGCAGACCTGAGAAAGAGAGACAGAGAGTACATGAAAGAGAGAGAGAGAGGATAAGTTAATACATTAATGAAACAAAACACAACCCCCTAAATGTAAGAAAAACGAGCAAGAGCCTGGAAACATTGAGGAGATGTACCACTAATGTAATGCACTATTCTATACCTAGTCGGTTATACTTTGTTATAATATCACTGACAGTTGACTGTGGAATATTTAGTCGTGAGAAATTTCACGACTGGACTTGTTGCACAGGTGGCATCCTATCTCAGTACCATGCTGTAATTCACTGAGCTTCTGAGAGCGATCCAGTCTTTCACTAATGGTTGGTTGTAGAAGCAGTCTGCATGGCTGGGTGCTTGGTTTTATACAACTGGGACCTTGAAAGTGATTGGAACCTGACTTCAATGATTCGGATGGATGATGGATGAGCAAATACTTTTGCCAATACAGTGTATATGGAATTTCTTTTTATTTAGTAATTTCCAGTCACAACACATGTTGAGAACTGCCTCTATCACACAATGTTATCAGTGCTGGTGGGGCGAAATTCCCACCTCCCATCACTCAACCTCATCCCCAACTCCTAAACTGATCCCAAAAGCATTGGATGGAGCATCATCAATATAAAAAAAACAATGGGGGTCTTGACAACCCTCTAGTTCATGCCAGGCTAATAGTAATAATAATGATGTTTATCTGCTCCACATAGTCTTATTTTCTACAGGAACTAGACAAGCTGTGTGTGCATTTGTACATCTGTGTGCAACTTAAAGTAGCTGAGCGTGTAAATGATAAGTGGCATCCACAAACATTTGAGCATATAGTGTACTGCATTCAGTGGGGGAAATAAGTATTGGATGCTCTCACAATTTTGCAGGTTTTCCCACTAACAAAGAATAAAGATGTCTATATTATTTTTCCATAGGTACACTTCAACTGTGAGAGACAGATTCTAAAAAATAAATGTAGAAAATTACATTCTATGATTTTTAAATAATTGATTAGCATTTTATTGCATAAAATAAGTATTTTAATAGCTGCCCGCCAGCAAGAATTCTGGATCGCACAGACCTGTTAGTTTTTCTTTAAGAAGCCCCCCTATTCTGCACTCATTACTTGTATTAATTGCACCTAGTTGAACTTGTTGCCTGTACAAAAAGAGAAACCTTTCAATCACACTCCAACCTCGCCATAATGGCCAAGACCAAAGAATTGTCTAAGGACAACACAAAATTGTAGAACCGCACAAAGCTGGAATGGGCTACAGGACACTTGGCAGCAAAAATCATACGTGATTTTCTGTTTTTTGTTTTCATATTCCATCTCTCACACTTGAATTGTAACTATGAGGCAAAGTACAGACCTCTCCATTCTTAGTAGATGGGAAAACTTGCAAAATCTGCAGTACAACAGCAGTACGTGATCACGGGGGATTCTGTACTGTATGTTTAATGTTTTGTCTAATTCGCTGTCCTATAAAACTGCTTTGTGACAACAAAAGTTGTAAAAAGCACTATACAAATAAATCGGATTTGATTTGATACATCAAATACTTATTTTTCCCATTGTAGCACACCTCTCATTCTGCTTAGCAAGTCATTCAGAATCTTCTATGTCTGGTTTAGGCCTTCTTGAATACACACACTGCTCTGAGCAAACACTGAGTGTGTACATAAACTCCAGAATCTGGGTGTGTGAGAGGGAGTGTACAATAAGCTTGAACTGTTAAAACAGTTTACTCTAGGGCTGAAGATAATGGTGTAATGTGTTTTTACTGATCCTGTTTTCTCATTGACATTGATTATATACAGAGCTAAGCAGGCCTATTTAACATCATAAGACAGCTAAAATGTATAGAAAAATAGTGTGAAACTGTAAACAATGTGATATATTGTGAATTTTTCAATAAAATTGTATGAACAACTGTCAGTATAAAAAAAATCATATTCATAAAATCTAAATTAAATAAAGTTTACTTTTTATGTAGTTATTACAGTGAGATCTAACAACAGAATACAGCTGTCTAACGGTCTAAGGGATTAAGCCTATTTGTACACTACATTTTCCTTTTATTATTATGTATATATACACTACATTGTTATATTACATAGATGCAACTATAATACCTAGACAGGTTTATTACATTTGAAACCAAATATTAATTGAAATTAAACATTATAGACTGTAAAAATCAATTGAAAATATCACTATAAATCTACTGCCATCATTGTATTTTCAATTATTATAGATGATTCAAGAAGTTAGTTCAAGTTAATAAGCAAAAATCTTTCTGCAAAAATCACAGTTTATATTTTTGATTGTAACACTTAATATACAGCTCTGGAAAAAATAAGAGACCACTTAAAAATTATGAGTTTCTTTGATTTTAACAAATTGAAAACCTCTGGAATATAATCAAGAGGAAGATGGATGATCATAAGCCATCAAACCAAGATGAACTGCTAGAATTTTTGCACCAGGAGTGGCATGAAGTTATCCAAAAGCAGTGTGTAAGACTGGTGGAGGAGAACTTGACAATGTGCATGAAAACTGTGAATTAAAACCAGGGTTATTCCACCAAATATTGATTTCCGAACTCTTAAAGCGTTATGAAAATAAATGCTCTAAATGACAATATTTTTATTTGGGAGAAGTGGTGTTCTATTTTTTCCCAGAGCTGTATATAACTCTAGAATCCCTATATATCTGTGTGTATATGGGGTGTGTGTGTATGGGGGGTGCCTGTACAGTACCTGCAGCCAGCCAGATGGTAAATCGGAGCCAGGTGAGAAGACTGAGCTTCAGCATTAGAAACACATTCAGAAGAATACTGGCTCCAGGTACAAATGGAACCAGGGGAACCTGCAGAACAAACACACACACAAAGACAAAAACAATCTGTTACTCTCGTAAATGTCTACACACTTACCATAAAGTACAATGTATCATCACAATCATACAAAAAACTTCTAATATCTCCAATATAGTGACTTTAGAGGAGAAAGAAAAATATGTCTTACCAATACTTTTTAATAATATTCAACGTAAGTAATTTTAAAGCATTTCTACAGGTTCATTTGTGTAGAAATTGGAAAACAATTTAAAGAGCAATGCAAAACAAAAATACATTAGGTCTAAAATAAATAAAAGTAAAAAAGATTAAATATTGAAATTCAAGTTATTTGTGAAACCAGTGTGTACCATTCATTTATACTATAATGTATTTATTCACCCACATACGTACCATCATCTGTACTAATAATAATCTACACAGGACACTTTTTACACACTTTGTGTGAATATAACAGAGCTTAAAGGGTTAAGGCACAGAGCAGCTGACACAAAGCCAGGGTTTTCATCCAACCTTTCCTCTCACACACTGTTTTTTCCTTGAGCGACTCATTAAACCTGCTTGGCTTAATATTATTCAGTTCAGCCCCTACCTGGCAAAAGCCTCGAGGGGGAGAGACCATGATCCCACTGATAATAGGATTCAGGTATGAAGAGGCGCTATTATGATATATTATTGCAGTTACACGGTTAAATACTGTTAAATAAAAAAATGTAACAGCTATTTTTCAGCAGGATAATGCTCATCCACACAAAGGAATGTCTCTGCCAGACTGCAACATTTCCTTGGCCTGCCCGGTACCAGTTTCATTGCCAGTCAAGCATTTATGAGACGAGCTGGGTTGCATGGTTTGGTATCTCTCGTTTGTGCAGGATCTACAGGTCCAGCTGTAACGTCTGTGGAAAAATGTGCTGCAGAATGCCTTATGATATCTGTATGCCTCAAGAGTGACTAGTGTTAGGAGTGCACCCCAAGGACACGTAATGATGTGGTGCAGCATAGTCACCCAGACTGGGAATCGAACACCAGTGGTAGCTCAACGGCAGGCAGTGGGGTTATCCACTACGCCACACCAACCTTTGTACCCAGAGTAGAGGTGGCCTTTTCAATTTTTCAATTATCTTTTCGCTTTAATATTGCAATCACTTACATTATCATTACATTCAAACATCTAAAGTTGTATTCCTTTAAAACAGCTCCTTCCAGCACATGAAGTGTGCAAGTGTACTAACAGCAGTGGTGATTGTGGCTGTGTGTATTCCAGTGAGGTCTGGTATTGCTGGTCTGATCTAATGCTTCTCTGTACTGTCCAAAGTGTTTGCTTCCTGATGGAGGAGATAAAAGAGTCTGCCACATCACTATGAGTCACTCACCCCCCCCCACACACACACACACACACAAACACACACAGTTTACCATACACAAACACTACTGTGGAACACTGGTCATGCTGCAAAGCAGGCAATACAACAGCAAAGCAAAAAACAGAGTAGTTAGAGAGCATTTCTTCATCTCAGTTTCATTTTCATCTTTTTTGATTTTACAGTTTCAGAAATCAGATTTTTTTTCTAATATGTTTTTTTCTAGGAACTGTGCATCGTTGATATTTTCACTAAACACTAAAGCCCCTAATGGAAGCCTCCAGTAACACAAATAGCACATACTCAAGTATGTGAGCCATTACATTCATGACGCAGCCGACTGTCAATGTGAACTTACAGCCAAACAGCAAACATTTTTCTAACCTTATGCTGCAGTTGGGACCTGTAATGTAACTGCTTTTCTCACCTGGAAAGTCTTGGTTTTGTTTTGCTGTTCATGGGCCCAGATAAGCACCAGGCTGATGAGAAAGGCCAGGCTGAAGACCACCACCAGCAGGATGAAGCTCCACATAGGAAGATGCAAATGGCTGTTCCCAAAAACCACTACAGCACAAAGAGACACAGCACTGACCATGAGAGCGGTCACAGAAAAGGTCACCACATCTCCCGGCTCACAGTCGCCCAGCAAACGGCCCAAGTAGGGCTCCCAGCAGGCCTTCAGCATTCCTGGGGCCCGTCTTTCTCTAACTGCCTTCTCCCTCTCCACTAACTGGAGCTTATCTGAGAAGGACTCGTACTCTTTCAGCTCCCCGGCCTCTTGAGCAAGAGTCTGGGTCTCGGATCTGGTCATGCCTGGGTCACTCGGGACCACTGGTTGGTTGGGAGAGGCCATGGATGATGCGTCTGTTTTGGTGCCTCCGCCACCTGAGGCACTGGCAGTCTTTTCAGGTTGGAAACGAAGCACGATTATGCTAGCTGCTACAAAGGTGTAGGCTAGAAGTGTGCCGATGGACAGAAACTGGACCAGAGCTTCCAAGTCGAATATGAGGGCCAGGAAAGCCATGAGGCTTCCGAAAACAAGGATGGCGATGACGGGTACTTTGGTAACAGGGTTGACACGAGAGAAGATGGGGAAGAAGAGACCGTCTTCTGACATGGCGTAGACGATCCGTGGCAGAGAGAAGAGGTTGCTTAGAAGTACCGTGTTCATGGCTGAAAAGGAAGGACAGAAAATCAAACAACTTATTACAGTCTGATCTTTGAAAATAGGCAAAAATTAACGGGTGGTACAATTTCCCGAACAGCAATTAAACCTAGTCTTAGACAAAATGTATATTTTAACTGACAATCTCAATTCAAAATGCTGTGTAGTCCAAGACTAGGCTAATTCCCTGTCTGGAAAAAGTGCCTTTACATGTTCAAATGCTTTTGGACACCACTTCTAATGAATGTATTCTGCTACTTAAAGTTGAACCCAATGCTGACATATGTGCAAAACAGAGTTTGTCTGGTCTCTGTAGTGAAGTACTGCCAAAAAAAAAGACTCTGGAGCAGACCAACCGTAACATATTGGCACCATGCCCAATGCCAGATGTGGGCTAAAGAGGCATTTAGCTGTGTAGCAGTGCAAGTGTGTTTTATCCAGTACTTTTGGGACAAGTGGCTGGGAAAAAAACAAGACCAAGATCAAGTCCAAGGTTTGCTAGCTCGTTGCTAAGGTTAACTAGCTCATCACTAAGGTCAACTAGCTCGTCACTAAGGTTAACTAGCTCTTCGCTAGCTTTAGCTTTCTTCTCGGTAACATTAGTGTGTATTTAGCTAGTCACTAAGGTAAGCTAGCTTGTCGCTAAAGTTAGCTAGCTCATCGCTAAGGTTAGCTAGCTCATCGCTAAGGTTAGCTAGCTTGCTGCTATGGTTAGCTAGCTCGTGAATATCTTCAGTACTCTCCCAGGTGACATTAGTATTTTAGCTAACTTGTCACTAAAATTAGCTAGATTGTTGCTAGCTTTAGTTCTCTCCCCAGTAACATTAGTATTTTAGCTAGCTTGTCACTAAGGTTAGCTAGCATGTCGCTAATGTTAGCTAGCTTGTTGCTAGCTTTAGTTTTCTTTTCGGTGTTAGCTAGCTCACTGCTTAGGTTAGCTAGCTCATCACTAAGGTTAGTTATCTCCCTGGTAACATGTATGTTATAGTATGTTAGTATGTTAGCTAGCTCACTGCTAATGTTACTTATCTCACTAGTTTGCACATACTTCTGCTTGTGCTTTCTTTCTAGATGTGGTCCCCAAAGTCACAATGATTTACATAAACAAAGAGTATAAAAAGGTAAAAAAGAGCACATTCAACTTAACATCATACTATTCAAAATCCAAAAAAGTGTTTATTGATTGGATACTGAATGAAAGCGTGAGTAGCTTGATATTGTACTGTTAGCAAATCTGTGTGCAGATTTTAGGCACACAGAGAAATGACTGATATGGTCTGTTTGAATGAATTGTTCATGTTCAGTAATGATAGAAAAAAGGTTCAGTTTCTAATGAACTTCACCTCATACAGAGGATTTGGAAGGTCTCTTCCACAGTCTCCGAGTCCACCTCACCCTGAGACAGAGAGAAGACCGATTCCAAACAAGGTGTGACTCGAGTACTACAACCCTTTTCAATAGTCTTGCCATTGAATGCAATTAAATACCTTACAGAAATGCACCAAATCTAGTAGAAATCCTTCCCTGGACAGTAGAGACACTTATTCCAATAAAAGGAGGATAAACTCTTTTTTAAAACCCCTGATTTTGGAAGAAACAACAAATGTATCCCAATACTTCTGTCCCTATAATGTATTTTTATCTATAATAAACACATTGTGATGGCCAAAATAACAGAACAGATCACATGACTTTCCTTTGAGTGCAGTGCGGGAGAGATTTATTCGATTTGCAGCAATTAGTGGATGCATTAGAAGCCATGACTAAGACAAGAGCAGCATTGTGTTTGCCTCAGTCAGTACCTCAGAGTTAGAACCTCAGACACTCTTTTATCCTTCACTATTAAGCTTTGATTTTTATTATCTCCATCTTAACCAGGAGCAGTAAGATGACAGCTTAGTAGTGAAGGACAAAGGAGTGAGAACTGAGGTTAAAAACTAGAGTTTTTTCCCTAACTGAACCTAACTGAACTCAGTTGTTTATCAGGTTTACTGTGTATTAGAGCAGGAAATCTGTGGCTGACTGACCATTCTGGACCTGAGCTAGACTATAAATAAGTGCAACAAAAGGAAAATTCCAAGAAACTTTCATTGCATTTTTACAAACATAAGTGCAAGGCATCTGAGATCATACACAGAAGCTAAATGCTGTTTTTATGTCCTCACATTTGGACAGACTGAGGCAGTATGCATTATGAACCATAAATCATTCTGAATACAAAGCTTTCACTGTAAGATGTAGAATATTTCCTTCCCTAACCTAATCAGAGCAGATATGGATTGCTGCAGGCCCTGGGGAGTTTCTAGTCGACATTTAAAAACACATTCCTGAAGAATCACAATACTGCAGGTTTCCTGTGCCTTAAGCTAATTATAAAGCGCTTCATTAGCTAAACTGGGTGAGACATGGCTTTAGTGATAGTCTTTAGTGATAGTCATGGCTAGTCTTGTGAAAGTACAACATTTCATCCAATGCTGTGACTAGCTTGTTAACTCATGGCCAACGTATTAGTTTGAAACATTCTTAGCTAGAACATTAGACTACAATTCAATGAAGACCATTTTTAAGATTCATAAATGCTGTAATAAAACTGAAACTGTAAACATTAACACAAATGAGACACATTTTAGCCACTCATTGTTTTTGCTGTATAAGATAACAGCTGCTTTAGGTACACTAAATGTGCTAATTTTCATAATGAAACCAGCTAATTGCTAACTAAGCCAAATCCCTGCTAGCAAAAAGACATTCTTCCATTAATAATGCCTTGAAACTGCAGTGATCTCTGATATTAGAATGGATTTATTTGTGCACATTGTTGATTCAACATTAATTCAATGTTTTGGTTTATATTTATGGTTTGTATTGAACTTTTCTTACATTTAAATATGTATATCTTGTTGCATTCTATTCTTATAGCCTGTACTGTTGTCTTGTAGTGTAGAAAGGGACACTTACATAATAATTATTAATATCAATGTCATTATTATTGTTAGTGGGAAGTACCTTTCTCCTAAAAGCCTTGTGAGTGTATTTAAAAAACTTTTAAATGAATGCTGATCCAATGTCAAAATTTCAACACTAACCAATGCCTACTAGGCAATGTTAAATAAGGGTTGTTTTAAGATTGTTTTTTACTCATTATCATTAAAGTATGTAATGCAACTATTAAAATAATGTTTGTTTAGTGTTTGTTGCTGACAGAGTTGGTAGCTTCAACAATAAAAGAGGATAAATGCTAACGTATTTACACAGCTAAAGTTTGCTAGCTTCAATGTAGATAAAATAAAGTAACAAAAGCAGATATACAGATCCTTACCCAACAATCAGTTTAGTAGAAGACAATAAGCAAGAGTAATACAGTAAATGCTGGAAACACTGGTTTGGTTGATAAGCTTGGAAATAGCTTTGCAAATAGGATTCTAATGAAAACAGAGACAATATGAGATTTTGATTGGCTGATGTGTTTTGTTGGCCCTGGGGCTTCGTTGAGGTTGTTGTCCTCAGGAGGTGCATTTCAAAACTTTAATTGCAATCAAGGGTATTAAAAAGTATTAATAAGGATTAGTGCTGGACGATATGGCCAAAATTTATATCACGATATATTCCTTAAATTTCGGTCGATACGATATAATTTCGATATCGATATAAATACTTTGAAGGCCTCAGAAAACTGCTAAGAAGCCCTGCAATCCCTGCAGCACTGCGAATTTAAATTATTATATAACTGTGTATTTGCACTTTTTGTATGGTTGGCATCAGATACCCTCATTATATGCACATCTATCTATCTACCTATCTATCCATCTACCTATCTATCTACCTATCTATCTATCTATCTAATGGAAATCTGTACCTACTACTGTCTGAAAATTTAATTTAAGCCTTTGAAACCTCCTTTCACAAAAACTTTAATACTTTAGAAATAAAAGTAGTCAAAAAAAATCAATGCTCAATATTATTTGCATATAGCAAAATAATAACATCACATCCCTGTCAAACATAAGCCTATATAACTATTACCAATAAAAATAACTTTAAATTACAACAGAGGCAGAGCTTCTTATTCTCTGTGAACAAATTTAACAGATTAAAACAAAAGTGTTTCAACTAGGATATAGAATACAATAAACCTTTATATACGTAAAAGCAACAAGATTTTCCCGTCAAATAAACAAACCTACAGGCTTTATCAACTATGAATAACTTAGTTACAACATAAGCTATAAAAGTGCTTCAGTCAGTATAAGAAAAACATTGTATGTAGTGGAGTTGCTTGAAGTGGTGGAACAGTTTAGATGTAACGTTATTAACATTACCGCTGCTGGTCGGCTGCACTCTCCGGCACAATTTGCAGCAAAGCGGCAAGGGAGCGGACCCGCGGCCGGCCTCGAGGACCCTCGGCCGAGCGAGCGGACCCGCGGCCGGCCTCGAGGATCCGGGGCCGACCGAACCGAGTCTACCTTAGCCTTGGATCCGCTCGTCCCGGCTCCGTTTGTCTCCAGCGCGAGACATTTTTGCTGCGTAGCGAAGCGGACCCGAGCCTAGCCATTTTAACCTAGCCTTGCCTAGCCTAGCCTATTTGGCTACGTGCCTGTGTGGTTACGTCATCACGCACTGACGTAGCCCAGCTACGGAGGCTGAATGTGTTGAGCTCTGTGGCGAGCTGACGCCAGTAAAAAACGCTTGTCCGTGATTCTAATACATATCGATATACCACAAAACTGATATCACCGTTATTGAAACATTTCTTATCGCGATAAATACCGATATCGAATTATTGTCCAGGCCTAATAAGGATTTTTATTAGATTAGATTAGATTTTCGAGCATTGCTGTGACAATTTGATTGCATTCAGCATTCAGTATGTTGCAATGTCTTAAAGTAAAAAACTTTTAGCAGACTTTACCTCAGGGTAATATTTCATGCAAAGTGTCAAAGTAGAAGCAAAGTGTCAAAGTAGAAGAGTGTCAAAGTAGTGTCAAATAGTGTAAAAACACCTTTTAAAAATGTGGTTTTACATACACAAGACCTTGCACATCTTGCAACATTGATATTATGCAAGTGCACTTTGGAATAAAAATGCTGAAATTATATATTGTGCAGCCCTTGTGCCAAGGGTAAATTTGGGCAATTTTTGCACAAGAGTCTAAGCAAATCACATAACAGAAAATTACATTTTCTATTTCCATTCAATTTTCAATTACATTTACAACTGTACACATAAGTGAAATATTCAAATAATATTAGGTATTCTAACAACTGATATTTTTGTAATCTTTTCCTCACCACATATGGACCCCACAGCCACGATAAAGCCGGCCCAACTATATCCCCTTCTGAAGAAGGCATCAGACAGCGCAGAGTTGGGGTCCAGTGTGTGCCACGGCACCATCAGCGTCAGAACTGTAGACACCAAGATGTAGGCTGTGGCGGCCAAGGCCAAGGAAATGGCTGTTGCTATTGGAATGGCCTTCTGGGGGTCCCGTGCCTCCTCACTGGAAGCTGCAATAACATCAAATCCAACAAAGGCGTAGAAGCAAGTGGCCGTTCCTGCCATGACCCCCGAGAGCCCATAGGGGGCGAACCCTCCCTCTCGGGCACTCCAGTTGGCTGGGTCTGCCAGCATGAAGCCGAAAACCAGGATGAAGGTGATAACCACCATGCTGACGGCGGAGAAGATGTGGTTGAGCCAGGATGAGACCCGAACACCAAATGAGATAAAGATGGAGGCCACCACCAGGATGCCTGCTGCTAGGAGGTCTGGGTAATGGGCGATGAAAGGCACATCCCAGCGCATCACATGACTCTCCGTGAAGTTCTGGATGCGGTGGTTAAAGATTGAGTCCAGGTAGCCACTCCATGCCCGGGCCACTGCCGCCCCGCCGATCATATACTCCAGAATGACATTCCAGCCAATAAGGAAGGCCCAGATCTCACCAACGGAAACGTATGTGAACATGTAGGCGGAGCCTGTCTTTGGAACCCGTGCACCAAACTCAGCGTAGCAAAGGGCCGCCATTAGAGAGGCTATGCCTGCGATGAGGAAAGAGAGGACCACAGCTGGCCCAGCCGTGTCCTTGGCAACAGTTCCTGTAAGAACATAAAGGCCTGAACCAACCATTCCACCAACCCCGAGTAGAGCCAGGTCCAGGGTGGAGAGACAACGTTTCAGAGACGTGGCCATCACATCATCCTCCAGCGTCTTCAACCGGTTCAGCTTCTGGCAGAGCCTCACAGCTGGAGAACAGGCCGGCACACACAGCGCCATGGCGATGCAGGGAAAGGGGCAGGAGCTGGTCAGAGAAAGTGTGGACGAAAATTGGTCTAATCCATTCTCCAGAGAACAGGACACAGGCCCCAACGACCTGAGAGGGAGGGATAAATGGGTACAATAGTTTATGGCAAGGTTTCCCAGTTTAACACACATTTAACTAAGTTTTCCTTTCAATGAAAAAAATATTCCAGCAACATGCTGTGTACTAGGCTAGACTAGGCTTTCCTGTCAGGAAAACTGTCCCATAGAGTTTGGACCACTTTTTCATGTGATAGGACTGCCAGTTAGGGGTGGGCGATATGGCTCTAAAATAATATCACGATATTTCAGGGTATTTTTGCAATAACTATATACTTGGCGATATAAGAAAACAGAAAAATAATTAATTAATTTCAGGAATATAGTATAAGAGTATAACAGCATAATCATAATGTTGCAAAATAAATAATATAGCATAAAATAATATAATGTAGCAAAAAATATTGCAGAATACTTAGTACATGCATATAAACTGCAAACTAAAACAATTATACAATAAATACACTTAAAGCTTCACAGTAAATAATAGACTACTTTTAAGACAGAACATCTCTATTATCACGATATGGATTTTTAATATCACGATATTTCTGTCACGATATATTGTATACGATATAATATTGCCCACCCCTACTGCCAGTCACTACATATCTCATTTGCATACATCAGTCTTAAAAACACAGCAAAAATAATCTGATTTATTTCTAAGTGGTAAAGCAGGATGAATTAGATACGTGTTATTTAATACTTTAATACTGGCCTTTTAACATGGTTTAAAGTTTTATTATATTGTTTCATATGTTGCTATTTCTCTAAAGCATCAAGATACAAGTTTTTACCATCATATTGCCCATCCCTACTTAAACACACAGAAATGTAGTAAGGGAACAGCATGCAATGCAAAGATATGGGGCCTTAAAGGTGGTTTTAGGTTTTTATCATATTGTTTTGTATTGTATTGTATATTTCTATTTCTCCTAAGCATATCACGATAAGATTTTTTTTCTTCATATTGCCCAGCTTAACACAAACCCTCAGAAATATCATAACATAAAGGGACATCATGGGTCTATGTGAGTCTAAAACAAATGTAAGGCCCTTTAAGGTGGTTTAAGAATTTATCATATTGTGTCACATATCGCCATTTCTCCCAAAAAAAAATTTTGTCATATTTCCCAGCCCTACATAAAGACACACAAAAAAAAAATCATAAGGGGACAGCATGGGAAAAGAGTCTAAAACATTCTAAATGTAGTATACTGGCCCTTTAATAAAGTGATTTAAGGATTTATCATATAGTATCATATATCGCCATTTCTCTAAAGCATTGATGAACATATTTTTTTGGTTAAATTGCCCAGCCCTACATAACCCTTCAGAATTATATCATTAGGAAACATCATGGAAAAAGAGTCTAAAACATTCTAAATGTAGGATACTGGCCTTTTAAGGTGGTTTATATTTTTATCATACTGTATCATACATCGCCATTTCTATTAAGCTTTGAGACACAATTTATTTTCGAAATATTGCCCAACTCTACAGAAACCATCATAAATATTAAATCATTAGGAAAAATCATGGAAAAAACTGTCTAAAACATTTTAGATGTAAGATACTGGCCCTTTAAGGTGGTTTAATGATTTATCATATTGTATTATAAATCACCATTTCTCTAACACATCGAGATACAATTTTTTTGTCATATTTCCCAATATTTCCCAATAAAACATTCTTAATGTAGGCTACTGGCCCTTTAAGGGGGTTTTATGTATTTATTGTATTGTTTTTTAATTGTTTATTTCCGTTTCTCCTAAGCACATCAAGGTACGAGTAATTTTTTTCTCTCCATCATATTGCCCAGCTTTACATTAACCATCAGAAATATCATATCATAAGGAGACATTATGGGAAATAGTCTAAAACAAATGTATGTAATGTAGGATGCTGGCCCTTTAAGGTAGTTTCTTGCTCCAAACCTCTACCTAGCTCTTTCATGGAGGGCCTGGAGAGGAGCTGCAGTGTTGAATCAGGTGTATGGGAGCAGATTAAAGACTAATATGATGTATTCAGAGGTAAATACAGGAGGAGGACGAGTAGGGCCTCCATTCTGGACTGATATCACCCCTGTTTTTCTCAGTTTGGAGCAGATGAGCTACAGAACAGAGCAGTACAGGGGTATGTCTGTGTTAAGTGCGCATGTGCTGAGTCTCTCTATAGGCGATGATGCTGGGCTGTTTAATCCAGCGCTGAAGCTGAAGGGCTGCTCTGCTGCTCTATTAATAATTCAGCACAAAATGGAGATGGAGCGGTGAAGGCGCCGGCCTCGTTTTAAACAGTCTGCACACAATAAAATACTGGTTTAAAGGAACTGATCTTTCACAGTTTTTATAGGGAAGAGCAGGGATGAGTGCGGGGAGCGTGACAGCTGCTGCTGCTGCTCGGCTCCGGGATCTGGAGACAGGCTAAGATAAAAGAGCCTAGACTCGGTCAGATTAGACTGCAAACTAACGCGTTAACGCTGCACTGCAGAGCTACAAACTAAACCACCCATCAGCTCTGAACAGAAGGAGTAAAGAGGAGAACATTACCTGCTCTGGAGAAGGAGGAGGAGGAGGATTTCTACCGCTGACTGTGTGATGGAGCTCAGCGGCGGTGGAGGCGGAGGGGGAGCACGAGCGGTCCGCTCTTAAAGAGACAGTGCACCAAAACTGCGCAGGTGTCACCCGTAAATATCTACCTGCTTCCAGAATTTTTTATGGAAGCCCATTCCCGACACCTACGATAAATAAAAATCGATAAATAGCTCAGCTTAAAACACTGCAGCTCCAAACACTTTTATTCTGTAACGGCACTTTTATATTATGTTTTATTCATGCTTTATTCTTTTTTTCCTTGTTGTTCTTTTACAAGTTTTTAATTTAATTCTCTTTGTTTTAATCATGGTTGAATCAATCTTGCTTTATTCTTTATTTAGATTTTATTTCCATTTTTACTGTTAATCTTTTACATGTTTTTTTTTATTTGACTTCTCTGTGTATTTTCTAATTTGTAAAGCACTTTGAATGACCGTTGTGTATGAAAGGTGCTATATAAATAAACTTGCCTTGCCTTGACTAAATAAAAATCGATAAATAAAAATTATTATTAAGTAAACTGCTA
Source organism: Astyanax mexicanus (assembly GCF_023375975.1). NCBI lineage: Eukaryota > Metazoa > Chordata > Actinopteri > Characiformes > Acestrorhamphidae > Astyanax > Astyanax mexicanus. The sequence continues at coordinate 31,805,425 of NC_064419.1, read as the reverse complement.
TCTCATCATTTTTAGTCACACTAAGTCATTATTTTGATATAGGAAGTGTGTTTGTTTTCGGATAAAAAAATGTTTTTGTTTTTTCAAAATAAAAATCTAAAAATAATAAGATAATATCTCAAAATAATAATTTACCATTTTAAAATAATGATAGTATCTCAAAATAACAACTTACTATCTGAAATTATGACTTTCTCAAGATAACGGCTCTCAAAAGAATGAATTAGTATTTCAAAATAACGACTTATTATCTCAAAATAATGACTTGTTACTTATTATTTTATGTATTTTTCTTAGTGTTAAGTAAACTGTCATAAGTCATTTTTTGAGATAGCAAGTGTGTTTGCTTACAGATTTTTTTTTTTCCAAAATAATGATTTGGTATCTTAGAATAATGACTTACTATCTCAAAATAATGAGACTATCTCAAAATAATTACTTACTATCTTAAAATAATAAATTAATAATAATAATAAATTATAATTTTTTTTTTGTATTAAGTTGCTTTCGGAAAAAAGTTTAACGTTTAATGACCTACTTTCTCAAAATATTGACTTACTATCTTAAAATAACAACTTACTATCTCAAAATAATGACTTACCATCTCAAACTAATGAGAATGAGAGCAGTTTCCTTAATAATAAGAAAGAAGTTGAGAAAATCAATTGAAAAGCAAACAATACTGTGGAAAAATGTAAATGCAATCCACAAGACGCATTGCCTTTCCTCACTAATATGCAGAATACAGGCCAAAATAAAATGTAAACCACTATTACATTACATTTTACTGCAATCTATCTCTTTATTGTAAACCAGTACACAAGAATTTGCATTTATAAAACCAAAGGCTGAATTTGTGTCAGAATTGCAAACAAACCTCCATTAAAATACAATCAGCTTAACAGCATTGTATTTCACTGTGTGGCGCTGGGAATGTTCAAAAGCTAATCACAATGCACAGTACTGCATTTTGTCTAGGAGCAGTGCAGCATTCCTGCCAAAATGAAATGTAATCACTGTCCAATCAGAACCCACTACTGAAATTGGGGTTGGACTGAGAAACCAGTCAGAGGTGAGCACCCATAGCTGTACTGTAAACCAGAGAAAATGTATTTTGCAACAGGATACAAGAGTAAAAAACACTAATTCTATAAAATAAGCCTGGCACAGTTACAGACGACTGCACGCTTTTCAGAGTTGAGTAGATTTTAACACAGGCTTGGTTCTCACACTTGGGGCGTTTTCACACTGACCTTTTTTCTCCAGAGCCGGGTGCGCTTTTTCCAGGGTATCGGTACATTTGGTCCAGTAAGAACACTGATTTTCAGGAAGCAACCCTATCCTGGGTCCTCGTAGGGTGGTGTGGGTGAGTTTGGTTAATTTTTAAAATGTGACAATACTCCTTATTTAGTGTGGAAAAGCTCCTCTGGTGATGCTCGCAGCAGCCTGGGACTCACCTCCACTGTGGAGACTGCCATGTAGGCTTGTGCTGGATATGGAAAGATGTGCGCTGTGCTCGAATATGTTTGTAAATGTAATTAGTTCAGTAATAACTTCAGACTCCACCCTCAGCTCAAATTTGAACAATGCTTTAAAAAAATGGAGGAGTACTTTGGGAGGGGGTGATGTATGGGTTTAGGGTCAGGGAAGGAGGATGTTTGAAAATTACCGAAGTGTTAAGCAGTAGTGATATGTTTCACAACTTCAAAGAGCACATTTCAGCTATCAATGGAAACATATGGTTCAGGGTTTAGTGCCTCTTTGCTGTTATTGTGCTTAGAACCTGGACAGAACAAGTAAAAAATGGAAAAAGCTTTGTTCTTATAATAACATTGTTCAGAGTTTGTAGAAAGAAAATATGTTTATTTTATTAGCAAGCTAACTTTCTGGATTGGGAATTTAATATTAATCTAATAATACGCTTATTAAAACAATTTAAAGCTCTGCTCCGTACATCAGTAAATAACTGTCTTCGTTAAAAAAATCAATGTTCTGCAAATTTTCCCCACTGACTAATTAAAGATATGTTATTCTAAAAGTCTTGTTTTTTGTAATATTGATTATAGTTTTAATAGCATTGTATTTTGGATAATTTACAGGCGTTAAAATGTCGCCCCTTCAGAATTTTAAGGTTCTACATTCTTAGCGGTTTTCAGAAACAGATAATAATTTGCGTTCCATTCAGCAACACTGATATGCATTTTCCAGGAAAGAAAAGCATAGAAAAAATACACCTCACAAAATTAAACAGAATATGTGTGTATGGGCTGGCTCCAGGACTAGGCAGCCTCCAGCCACCAGAGGGGGGCAACAGGTAGGTTCTGGAGGCAATCAGGCCTGACTGGCAAAACCTGTAGCCTGCCTTTAAAAGAGGGAGGAACACAGACCAGCAGTGGCTGGGTCTTAATGTGTGTGATCAGCCAAGTTGCTGCTATTCTTTAATATGTAATTTTTACTTTTTAGATGTAAATTATTTAAAAGTGTTCAACTACACTTACTCCTAAAGGCTTACGTTACCTCCCGTAGGCTGCGCTTCTCCAGTGAATGTGTAAATTTGGTTTTTCCTTAGTTAGCAAATGCAGTATAGTGAATAGTACATTAATGAATGAGGGGATCATTTCGAACACAGCTATTGTATCTTAGAGTTTCACATGATTCATTTACAGTCCAAACTTAGAGGCATTCCCATTAAACCCATTTAGAGGTGGGCTTGTTTGTGTGTTTTGGATCATTGTCCTGCTGCAGAACCCAAGTACGCCTGAGCTTGAGGTCACGAACAGATGGCCGGACATTCTCCTTCAGGATTGTCTGGTAAACAGCAGAATTCCTGCTTCCATTTATAACAAAAATTTGTTTAGGCCCTGAAGCAGCAAAGCAGCCCCAGACCATCACACTACCACCACCATGTTTTACGTTCAGTATGGTGTTCTTTTTCTGAAATTATGTGATAGTTTTACAACAGATGTGATGGGACACACAAAAAGCTCCACTTTTGGCACATCAGTAGAAAGAATATTAACCCAAAGTTCTGGAGATCATCAAGATGATTGTTGGTAAATGTGAGACGCGTCTTGTGTTGTTTTTGGTCAGCAGTGTTTTTTTGCCTTGAAATTCTCCTATGGAGACCATTTTTGAACAGTCTCTTTAACCTGACCTTAACTGATGCAAGTGAGACCTGCAGTTCATTAAATGTTGTTCTGGGTTATTTTGTGACCTCCTGGATGAGTTGTTCATGCCTTTTTGGAATAATTTTGGTCGGTTGGTTTTTCCTGGGAAGGTTCACCAGTGTTCCATGTTTTCTCCATTTGTGAATAATAGTTCTCAATGTGGTCTGCTGGGGTCCCAAAGCTTTAGAAATGACTTTATAACCTGTTCCAGACTGATAGATGATCAATGATTTGTTTTCTCAGCTGTTTTTAAGTTTCTTCAGATTGGGGCATTATTGTATTGATTTTTGAGACTGTTTAGCTGCTTCATGTTGTCAGAAATGTTCTATTTAAGTGATTAATTAGGCCTGGTTGTGGTTAGTATTTAAATTAAACTCATCTTTCCAAAAAGTGTAATTAATTACAGTTAATTTATGGGGGGCAAACACTTTTTCACATAGGGCCAGACTGGTTTGGATATTTATTTTTCCTTAGTAAATGAAATCATCATGTAAAAAGTGCTTTTTATATTTACTCAGGTAATATTTGTCTGATATTAAAGTTTGTTTGATCATCTGATAATTATGATTATTATTACTGAAAAGTAAGGGGGGGGGGGGCAGGTTCTGGTCTTCAAACTTCTGAACCTCCTTCCACTTGGCAGCTGTGAAAACAGGGAGTGGTTTGGATGGGACGGGTCCTTCATGATCGTTCTAGATTTGCTCAGTCAGCGGTTGGTGTATAAATCTAGAAGGTTTGGGATCTGAACTGTACGCACTATCCTCTGCAGGGATTTCCTCTCCAGAGCAGTACAGTTCCCATCGCAGGTGGTGATGCTCCCTGTCAGGATGCTTTCCACAGTGTGGGTGTAGAAAGTCCTGAGGATGCTGGGGTTCAGACCAAATCTCCTTAGCCGAGGAGGTTTGCGGAAGTACAGGAATTGTTGTGCCTTCTTCACCATTCATGTGGTATGTTCTGTCTATGTCAGATCCTCGCTGAATTGAACACCAAGGAACTTGAAGCAGTCTCGTTAATGGAGATCAACAAGTCTGCTCTTTCCTGCTTCTTGAAGCCCACGATTAGCTCCTTGGTCTTGCTGTCGTTTAGAGAGGGGTTATTCTCCTGGCACCAGTTTTCCAGGATGTTAACCTCCTCTCTGTAGGCCGATTCGTCGTTATTGGAGATCAGGCCTACAATCGTTGTGTCGTCAGCAAATTTGATGATGACATTGGAGCTGGCTGTGCAGTCATGGGTGTACAAGGGAGTACAGGAGCTCAGTTTTTGTAGTCCTGGGGACAATATAACAGTAATCACGAACATGGGAGTGGTAGTGGGGGGAAAAGTGGACCTGACTACCCAGGGCCCGAGTAGGAAGAGGGATAGGGGCCCACTGACATTAAGAGTGTACAGGGCCCAGAATTTGCTTCTACGCCCCTGATCACGAAAGATTAAGTTGCTTAATCATTGTTTAATCAATAGCTGCTCATGTCATTGGTTTAAAAATGAAAACAATATCCAATACTGAACACTGACAGCAGATGGCATTGTTTTGCAAGTTCCCCAAATGGGTCCTTAACCGATTCAGGGAAACCTATTTCAACAGTGTTAACAGTTTAACAGCTGTTGTTTTATCAGTTCACTTTAATTTGCTGCAAGTATTTTTGACAAATTAGTAGTTTTTGTTTTATTGTAGTACAGTTTTTTTGTAAAAAAAAAAAAGTGTTTCTAAAAATGAAAAGACTATTACTGGTAGATATAGTTTGAATGACTGGAAGAAATGCTTGGTTTTGCTGTGTTTTTATTAAATGTACATTCCTAAATCGCTTCTACGTTTACTGAGGTGTTAAATCATAAAATGATAATACACACACATTAGTACACGTGGATCCTGTGACTGAATGCTCATCTCATTTTTTGTCCACTAGATGGCATGAGACACTGCAAATGAAGACACTGACTCCTGTATACTTTATTGTATTTCTTTCTTTCTTTTTTCTTTCTGTGCATGTAAGCATGCCATGGTGTCGCTTTTGATGTTATGTAATAAACATTTAATGAAGAAAATAATGTAATCTTTATATCAATAAAATAGTAGCTGGGAGTCTGTTCCTCTTTGCTGCAGTTACAGCCAGCCACTACTCTTCTGGGAAGGTCTTACACTAAATGTTGTAACCTGTAAGGAGGATTTAGTTTAGATATGTTTAGTTTTACTCAATTTAAATACTAACAAAACCAACAAACAAATAACATAATATCCTGTGCAGAGTAGAGACAATAAACATAAGGACTTTCACAATATTATAGAATGTATAGTACACTATATATAACAGACATAATTTCAAATGACATCAATTTAATATGTAAAACAAAACAACTCTGAATCTGTATGCATGTATTATATATAAACTGTGACAACAGATTTGTCAAATTGCATTTTAAATATTTTCTAACATATCTTATGTGGTTGATTCTCTCAATTTGCAACAAAGTAGTTTATGGGCCGCTCTAGAATATTTCCTTCATCCAAATGTATCAAACAAATAAAAATACATATTTGAAATAGATTCATGGATAGAAAGAAGTTGAAGTATCTGAAACAAAGGATCAGATGTCACATCTTATAAATATGATTGGGTTGCGATCCTAGCAGAAGTTTTACAGAAGTTTACAGAGAACCTTGATTTGTGAAGACTAGTAGAAAATGTACTCTTTCAAACTACAGTACAGTGCAAATATATTGATAAATTAGGCAATAATAAAGTATAGTATTATATTAATTGATTTATTGTTTTTCTGCTAACCCAGTCCACTGTTTACTAAATCTGAAATTCTTATCAACATTGATTTCTAAGAATTTTGTATTTTAATTTTGAGGCATTTCAACAGACTCTATAACATATAACAGTATACTTTTTACCGCTAGAAATGATCAAACTATATCAAATTATATATTTTTTGTTTTATTTAGTACAAGCTGGTACAGAACATTTGTCCATGGCAGTTTACTACAAAAAAAAAAAAAATATATATATATATATATATATATATATATATATATATATATATATATATATATATATATAAATATACAAACATACACATGTGGAGAGCACACAGGACTCCTTACTGCCAGTGACTGAAGTTTTGATCAATTCCAAAGCCCTAAATTATCCTCTTTGCATATCCAGTCCATGAATGTATTTGTTCTCAATATCTTTACTGTAATATACTGTAATAATGTATTCAGGCCAGCAGATGGGGGCAGTGAGCTCTCTCTGAGAAACACAGTGTCTCTTCAGGTTGCATCTCACTCTGTCCTAGTAACAGATGATTCTGTAATGTTGTGTGCTCTCATTGGTTATATGATAAAAACACTAGCAGCACATTGAAGGGACTTTCTGGATGGAGTGACTGAGCCTGTTTTTGCAGAGTGCAGAGATTTCACTTCAACTTCTGTGGGTTTTCCAAATCTGATACTTAATTGGCTTTAACATCCTGTTTCTGCAAGTTCTGGATAAATGCTGGAACTGATACAGCAAAGCAAACTAAGAGAACTGAAAGTGGCCATTTAATAAAATAATAGAGACACAGTGTTTAAGAAATCCAGCACTGCTTTATCTGTAGTCCGCTAATACAGAACTTATTTTATTTATTTATTCATTTTTGTAAAATCACATGACTGATTAAAAAAATACTGTAACAATTTACTTGGGGAAAAAAATATATCAAAAAACAGTGTTGCTCAAGGGAGCCCAACAAAAAACCCACACTTGCCTTACCCAAGGGCCCAATAGCTTATTGCACATGGGCATTGAGCCCACAACCCTGTGATTGTGATGGATAACTCAGTGTTCTCTGTGACTGCATTAATCCTTTTAAACAGTTCCTTCCCAGTAAAATGTTACATTTTAATGGTGGATTTAGAGGAAACTAACTGAGAAATAAAACTTTTTTTTGTTGTTAAAAAATAGAAATACTTTATTTAGTTTTACAAAAATTAATATAATTTGTTATGCATATATATATATCAATGTCAAAATACAGTTTATAACTGGAAGAAATAAGCAAGAATATAATGAGGAGCTATGAGGGAGATGAAGTCTCTAATTAGAAGGCTGCTTAGATACTTAAAGGGCAAAGTGTACTTCATAACACTTAAACACTTACCCTAAGTTTGCAATGTACTTCCCTTGCTTCCTTGGTGCTTTTAATTAATTGATTAATAAAATTGCATATTTAGGACATAAAAAAATCAACTGGTACTAAATCACTGTTAATAGTGCCATTATGGCTCTTTACACTTCCCTTTAGGCACTGTAATAATGTATTCAGACAAGCAGATGGGGGCAGTGAGCTCTCTCTGAGAAACACAGTGTCTCTTCAGGTTCCATCTCACTCTTTCCTAGTAACAGATGATTCTGTAATGTTGTGTGCTGTCATTGGTTATATGATAAAAACAATAGCAGCACACTGAAGGGACTTTCTGGATGTAGTGGCCGAGCCTGTTTCTGTCGACTGAAGAGCTTTCACTTCAGCTTTTGTGGGTTTTCCAAATCTGATACTTGGCTTGGCTTCAACATCTTGTTTCTGCAGGTTCTGGATAAATGCTGGAACTGATACAGCAAAGCAAACTAAGAGAACTGAAAGTAGCCATTTAATAGGATGCTGTTGAGAAAGCATAAAATAATAGGATGAAATACACAGTCCGGACAGACTGTGGACAGTCATGACCACCTCCTTGTTTATACACTCTCTGTCATTTGCACACTGTAGCACTGTCCATAAATGCATACTTTATTATCCTTGTTTCACCATGTTCTACAGTGGTTATAACCTCACAGGACCACCACAGAGCAGCTTTTATTTGGGTTGTGGGTAATTCTCAGCACTGCAGTAACGCTGGTTTGGTGGTGGTGTATGAGGTGTTAGGGTGTGTTGTGCTGGTGGATGAGTGGATCAGGCACAGCAGCGTTGCTGGAGTTTTTAAACCCCTCATGGTCACTGCTAGACTGAGAGTAGTCCACAAACTCGAAAAAAAAAAAAAATCAACAAATGAGCTTCTGTCTCTGATTTTACATGTATAAGGTGGAGTAGCTAGGTAGGTAAGAGTGTATAATAGAGTGGACACAGTGTTTTAAAACTCCAGGCCTGTTAATCTGTATTCCATTTATACAGAACTGATTTTATTTATTTATTTTCATAAAATCACATGATAAATAAAAAAAAACGTCTATTTTTGTTCTTTTTTTTCCCAAATATAAAATGACAAGGAAACACTGTAACAACTTACTGAAAAAAACAGTGTTGTTCAAGGGGGCCCAGCAATAGGCCCACACTTGGGCCCAATAGTTTTGTGGATGTGGGAATTGAAACCACAACCCTGTGATTGATAACTCAGTGTTCAGTGATTTGGTTATCTGAAAAAAACATTAAATAGCAAGAATATGAATTAGTTTTTTTTTTTATGTGTCATGGGATTTTACAAAATAATTCTGTAGAACTAGAACATAGGAAATACCTTTTAATTGGGTATTTTGAGGAAACTAGCTGTGAAATAAAAAAAGTTTTCCTGGTTAAAAAATAGAAACATTTTCTTTAGTTTCACAAACAATTATAATAATATGTTATGCATATGTATCACTGTCTGAATACAGTGTATAACTGCAAACAAATATGCAGTTAAATACATTTTCTGTCCATCAAAACTCACAAAGTCTCATTATATTTAATCTTTTTTTTATTTTATCACAATGGATGTTGTAATGATTCAGGGTTTATTTATTTATTTATTTTTTTTCAGGTAGCGACAAAAAACTAATTGGAGACTATGGGAACTAAAGGCAGTTGAAATCTTTAATTAGAAGGCTGCTTAAGCAAAGTGTACTTTTTAACATTTGCACACTTACCTTAGATTTGCACTCATTTGAAATACCCTTGGTGCTTCAAATGAGAAAAAAATGACTTAACATTAATTGGTACTGAATCACTATTATTAGAGTCATTATGGCTTTATGCTCTCTGTTTACATTAGCAGGCTGCTAAAGTGCTTTAGTCACTGTAATAACACATTCATACCAGCAGGAGGGAGCAAGTGAGCTCTTTCTGAGAACCACAGTGGCTCCTCAGATTCCATTTAACTCTTACCTAGTAACAGATGATTCTGTAACGTTGTGTGCTCTCATTGGTTATATGATGAAAACAATAACAAAACATTAAAGGGACTTTCTGGATGCAGTGGCCGAGCCTGTTTGTGCAGAGTAAAGAGCTTTCACTTCAGCTTCTGTGGGTTTTCCAAATCTGATACTTGCCTTGGCTTCAACATCCTGTTTCTGCGAGTTCTGGATAAATGCTGGAACTGATACAGCAAAGCAAACTTAAAGAACTGAAAGTGCCATTTAATAGGACACAGAGAGCAGAATATTATGACTACCTTGTTTCAACACTACCCAATTTATCAGCTCCACTGAGCATATAGGAATATATTCTATAATTACTGACTGTAGTCCTTCTGTTTCTCTGCATACATTATTATCCTCTGTTCACCTTGTTCTTCAATGGAGAGGACCCCACAGGACATCCAAATAACACTTCACTGTCACTGCAAGCCTGACAATAGTCCATCACTAGTGTTCTCTAACAGACCACTGAGGCCTCCACAGAACATCTGTATTTATACTGATACTAATGATATACTAAATTACACCCAGCTGGACTCAGTGTCTTCTGAAGGCAGTTGATTGCACTGGATTTTGTTTACAGGTTTTGGTGTTAAGAGGGGGCTGAATACTTTTGCATGTCAGACTTTTAAGATTTTTATTTGATTAAACTTTTGAAAACCATGTATTATTTTTCTTTCCACTTTACAATTATGTGCTACTTTGTGTTGGTCTTTCATCTTACATCTCTTAAATTGCTTTAAAGAGTGTGTGTGGTGACAAAATATGAAAAACTTTACAAGGTTTGAATACTTTTGCAAGCCACTGTACATCAAGGAGCTGGTGGATATTAGACACCTTATACTCCTCCATCTTCCGCTTGTGGATGCCCCACATGTGTTCAATTGGGTTTAGGTCTGCAGGGCATTTGTCATCTTGGAGGTGTGTTTGGGGTCTTTATTATGTTGGAAAACTGCTATGCTGCCCAGTTTCTATAGGTGGGGATCATAATCTGCTTTAGAATTCCACAGTACATGTTGGCATTCAGCTCCCTAGTGCCAAAAGCACTCATACAGCCCCAGAACAAGATGCTACCACCACCATGCTTGACTTGCTTCCTTGGTACTCCTCACCTATATGCTTTCACACATGCTGGACACCATCTGAGCCAAACAAGTTTATTTTGATCTCGCTAGGCCACAGGGCATGGTTGCAGTAATCCAGGCTCTTCAGCAAACTGTTTGTGGGCTTTCTTGTGCAACAACTTCACAAGATGCTTACTTCTAAACCTGTGCCATGCAGACAGAGATGATGGAGTGTGTGGTGTATGGTCTGAGCACTGCAGGCTGACCTCCCACTTTTTTAAACTCTGCAGCAATGCTGGCAGCACTCACGTCTATTTTTTAAAAGCCGACCTCTGGATATTATGAGCAAAATGTTTTGAGTGGATCATGTTCTTGAAAACTGTTGTATGACCTTGACCATCTTTTTGGGGAGCAACAATTCTGTTTCTCACATCCTGAGAGAGTTTTCTTGCCAAGGAATGCAATGTTGAATATCCAGTGGCCAGTGTAAGAGAATTATATACAAATACAAACATTACATTTAACAGGTTTGCTCCCCATTCATAACTGGGCACAATTAGGCCATTTTCACTGAGGGCTGTACTCACTTGTGAGGGCACAGCAAATTTACACTTACACCGATATAAGCTGTACACTACTTTACATCGTATCAAAGTGTCATATCGTCAGTGTTGTTCCATGAAAAGATAAATAATATATATATTTTTTAATGTGAGGGTTGTAGTCACTTGTTAGACACTGTAGGTAGGACTGTCAGATAGAGTGGACAGTATGTGAACATAGTGTTTAAAAACTCCAGCAGCACTGCTGTATCTGATCCACCTACACCAGCACACTGCACACACTACCACCATGTCAGTGCAGTGCTTAGAATGTTCCACCACCTTAATAAAACCTGCTCTGTGGGAAACCTGTGGTCCTGTGGGATTTGTACAATTGAAGGACAGGGTGAAGGGAGGATAATGAAGTATGCAGAGAAACAGAAGGACTACAATCTATAATTATAGAACTACAAAGGAAACCTATATGGTCAGTGAAAATAAAAAGATGGACAGGAACCAGTAGAAACAGTGTAGAAACAAGGGGGTGGCCATACTACTGACTGGACTGTGTATATTATTATTATTATTATTATTATTATTAATAATAAGGGCCTTTATTGACATTATACTTGTAGACTTACACATCTGCCCATCTTCTTATTTGTTTCTTTATGGTCAGGGTCATGGTGAGTCCGGTGCCTGTAGTTATTGGGTGTACTGGATGGGGACAAAGGATATTGCAGTGTATCACACACATTCACACAGTTCACCTATCTTTTTATCTTGGACAGAACTGGATCAAGCCCACAACAGTGCCACTGTGCTTTCCTACAGCTACACAGTGTAAAGAAATTGTTCTGTTTGAATATTCAGGTCAGAGATCAACATACAGAGTAGGGCTTGGTGATATATAAAGGGGGGGGGGGGGGCAATTAAAATCCTTTTTTTCTCCAAAAAATCAACAGTGTGCCATATAATCCAATGAGTATTATATATGAACTTTACCAGTCAGGTTGTTAGAAACAGGAAAGCTACTCAGCGTTTCAGTTTAGTTCTCCAGCACCAAGGTTACAGCAGTATTAGCATTAGCCGCTAACTGCACTAAGTGCTGTTCAGAGTTGAGTATTATCAGCTTGTAGCCAGCTGCTAACCCTGGCTAGCACTGCTGGAGCAGGATTATCATTAGCTGCTTACCGCACTAAGCGCTAAGCTAAGGTCTTTTGCAATTTAGAGCTAAGTATTTTTGGCCTGTAGCCTGCTGCTAACTCCGGCTAGCACTGCTGGTGCAGCATTAGCATTACGTGCTAACCACAGTGCTATCCCTTTCGCCATTCAAAAGCCATTATATCGCACTGTAGCCTGCGCATTTACCATGGTAAAAAAGCTGCGTGGGACGAACCACTGTCTAATATCGCCCTGGCTTACAGCAACACTCAGGGTTTCTCTGTGTAGCTCTTTACATTTACTAGTGCTTACCGCAGCTAGCGCTAGTGGTTAGCCACTACTACTAATTCTGCTGCACCCAGCCTTAGTGGAAATCTGGAAATCTAAGCTTACAGTAAATAAAAGGAAGCACTTTACTCACCTAAATAAACAGTTTTCATGTGAGAAACTTGTGTAGATTAACATCCAGGGCTTGTTGGACTTTAAAAGAAAATGTTTTTTTTGAAGAAGAAGAAGAAGAATTACAGCTTAGCTTAGCTTAACCTAACTTGCCCTCACCTAACAGCTCCTTCACACAGTATAAGAATAGACCTGATATCCTTTCATCCCAGATTGATATAAAATGAAAGTTCAACTCAATCTGCACTTTTTATTTAATTATTTACTAAGCACTATTTTTCTTAAGCACTTTATATGCACTTTTGTCCAAAAGCACACTGTATTTTTAATGTGTCCCTTGTTTTTAGACTACTTAACTACATTTTTAAAGAGATGTATTTGAATTGCCTCTCAGTTGTTGATAACATAAAATGATGGTAGAAATACTAGGCTAATATACAAGATATAGGACTGAATAAGAACAATGTCTGTGTAAAATCTGGAACATGTAGCTTTGCCTCAGAAGTGTCTTTTTTATTTATAGGGTGAAAAATCAAGATGCATATTGTATATCTCCATTCAGCAAAAAAAATATATATTTTTTTGTAAACCATAACACCCAGCCCTAATACAGAGTTAGCCATGTTACAGCACGCCTTGAACAGAGAAGGTTAAGGGCCTTGTTTAGGGCCCAAAGTGTATAGATGTGGGCATGTTCAATTTAAACCATTGCATAAGAAGTAAAGCAAACATCTTAAATAAATCCTTAATCAGTCATTAACCAATCCTTAATCACTATTGTCTGAATCAGCCTGCACCAGATATAAAGGAACTTAAAGTAGCTGAACTAGTAAAGTCAAAGGCTGCTCAGTCACTTTTGGGGCATAGTATACTTTTTAGAAACTTGCACTAGATTTGCATTGTAATTTCTTTGATGGTTTTGATCAAAAGGAAAAAATATATAAATGTGAACATTTTCATAAAATAGCATATTTAGGACACTATAATTATTAGCACATTGCAGTAATCATTGTAATACACATTCATACCAGCAGGCTGAATGAAGCAAGTGTACTCTCTCTGAGAATCACAGTGGCTCCACAGATTCCATCTCACTCTTACCTAGTAACAGATGATTCTGTAATGTTGTGTGCTCTTATTGGTTTTATGATAAAAACAATAGCAGCACATTGAAGGGACTTTCCAGAAGCAGTGGCTGAGCCTGTTTCTGCAGAGTGAAGAGCTTTCACTTCAACTTTTGTTGGTTTTCCAAATCTGATAATTAGCTTGGCTACAACATTCTGCTTCAGCAAGTTCTGGATAAATGTTGGAACTGATAGAGCAAAATAAACTAAGAGAACTCAAATTGGTTGTTTAATAGAATGCTATTTAATATAATGCTATTGAAAAAGACAGTAAAAAATAATAGGGTACAGAATACATTATTAATCATAAGAGCCCATAATGATATATACTTACACATCCATCCATTTATCTTCTTATAGTCTTCTTCCTGTTCAGAGTCACAGTTGTGCCAGTCCAGAGCCTACCTGCGCTCAGTCAGGAACACCTCCTGGACTGGGTGCCAGTCTATTTCAGGGTACAACACACAACTTTTCACTCACACATTCACACCTAGGGGGCAAGTAAGCTTCATCAGTTCACATACCATGTGCATTTTTGGGACCCACAACCCAAGGGTTCAAGCTGTATGAGACATGTGCCAACCTGCCACATATCCAGTTCAGATGTCAGAGTACAGGGTCAGTACAGGTCCTTTTCCCAAGGACTCAAACGCTTATTGAATATAAGCATTGAACCCACAGCCCTTTGACGAATAACCCAGCACTCTAACCACTGAGCCATCACTGGTGGTATAACAACAACAACAACAATGATAATAATAATGATAGTAATAATTATACCATTTTGTTTTTGCATTTGTGTTTAAATATACATAATTGCAAACATGTGGCAATGGAGTTTATAGAAAATTGCAACAAACAAATCAAACAAGAACAATATATTTAGCTCACCCTAACTAACATGGCAAGGGTTTTCTTCAAAATGCTATACAAAATGCTAAGTCAGGAGAGTTGTCAAAAATGTCAGAGAACAGATAATGCCAAATGCACAAACAAGGATAATGATACAAAAAGGGCACTGGTTTTTCTGGCGCTGGGAACTTGTAGCATGTGGAGAGCATGGTGAATTTAGTCAAGCATCAGAAAATCTTGGGAAACAACATCATGAATTATGTGAAGAACCTGAGGGTTTGCCATGTTTGGGCATTCTAACAAGATTATGATCCCAGGTATACTTCAAAATTCCTGGAAGATTCCTGAGTAGACATCACAGTTATCAGATTTAAAACCCCACAGTATTTCTTTAGTAGACTACAGATATATTTGATGAAAACAGAAGTTGCAGCACACTAAGGGCCACTGGCCATGAGATATGGGCTATGATTCCTCATGAATGCTGACAGAATCTGGTGTCCGGCTGTGCATCTTTAAATTGTTTCTCTGTTTGGTTTGTTTATTAAAAACATCTGAACGTTGTACATTTTGCTAAAAACTTAATTTGTTGTGGGGGTTGCATAATTTCAATTGTAGTTATCATTACTGTATGTAAAAGGAATACACAACCCTGTATGCGTGTATGACATCAAGGATGCTCCAGCGCACGCAGTTCTGTATGAATCTACCCTCACTTAGCAACAGATGATGCAGCAGCTCACAGTGATTTTCTATTGGTTGAGATCAGGTTTTCAGTTCTTGGGGGAATTTCTGACCGCTCCTGCTGTGTGTGTGTGAGAGGTTTTAGTTCTGCAAACACTTTCACTTCAATATAGACTCTTTCTGAGAATGAAGTATCACATGACCTTTAAAGCCTATTTCTTTACCATCATCATCTCTACAGCTCCACAGTTTATAATCCAAGACCAGCTGACAAATACCTGACAATGTACCACCATAGGTCAGATTTATCCGTTTGTTTTAATCTAAAATCAAGTAAGGTAAAGTAAATAATATAGTGTACAAAATGAGTAATTGCAGCTTTTAATTTTTTTTGTGAAAGTCAGTAATTTTGGTGAACTTGTAATAGTTTGTTCATCATGACATTTTGGTAAAAGATTCACATTATGCCAAAAAGTACAGGTTTTGGTATGACAGTGATAAAGTGTGGTAGTAGAGTACAGCTAAATACATATTCTATAGTAATACTTTTAATTAATAACTTATGTAATAATCTATTTCTCAATCTCTAGGAAACATTAAAATAAGAACAAAAACACAATTAACATCAACAGCAACAACAACAAAACAACAACAAAAAACAGAACTACAGTCAGAAGATATTGATCCAGCAGAAAAAGATGCGGTACACTGAAAAAAATGATGCGTAAAACTTTCTGCATTAGCTTTTTTTTAAGTAAATTTAATTTCATGTAAATTTAAGTAACTTCAACTCGGTTTCAAGACTTAAATGTTACATGAAGTAAATAAGTGAACTGAACTTCAGTCAGTCCTTTCTTTTAGTAACCTTTACTTAATTTCTGCACACAATATTACCTATTTACAATGACTTAATTTATATTACTCAAATAAATTATAATACATAATATTACTGTCTCAACACATGGGTGGCATGTAATACATGTAATACAAAATATTTTTTTAGTATACTAAAAATATTACATGCCATCCATGTGTTGAGACAGTGAGACAAACAAAATAAATCTTTAAGATTATGTAAATATTTGAATGTGTGTTTCAACTAAAATTATATATAATAATACTGTATAAATTAAGTAATTGTAATTAGGTAATATTGTGTGCAGAAATTAAGTAAAGGTTACTAAAAGAAAGGACTGACTGAAGTTCACTTATTTACTTCATGTAACATTTAAGTCTTGAAACCGAGTTGAAGTTACTTAAATTTACATGAAATTAAATTTACTTAAAAAAAGCAAATGCAGAAAGTTGCAAAACCTTTTTTAAGTACATTTTATGTGTCATTGTTTTTCAGCATATGAAGGTTTATTCAAATCTAGAAAACACATATTTAAGCAGATAAGGGTCAGGAAAGGTTTACTAATTAGTTTAAGACTTAGGGGAAATCCTGATGCACTACAATAATTGGTGAGGGCAGCATCATTTGTTTGATGATTTTTTTCTTTTATAATTTTATTTAATTTTTTCCCCATTTTCTCCCTAATTTTACTCTGCCAGATACCCAACCCCTTTCATTAGGACTCCCCCTATCACTAGTAATGCCCCAACACACCAGGAGGGTGAAGTCTAACACATGCTTGCTCTGATACATGTGAAGCCAGCCACCACCTCTTTTCGAGCTGCTGCTGATGCAGCATTGCCGAGTAGAATCATAGTGCGCTCGGAGGAAAGCGCAACGACTCGATTCCGGTACATCTACAGCCCTGTGATTCCAGTACATCTACAGCCCCGGCAGCTGATGGCAAAACTGCATGAGTGGGGATTCGAACCTGCAACCTCCCGCTCATAGTGCCAGCACTTTAGACCGCTGCACCACTCCGCGCACATTTGATGTTTTTTTGTGTAAATGCCTTTTAAAGGGAAGTCTAACAGCCACAAGTCATCTACAGTATCTCACAAAAGTAACTACACTCCTCACATTTTTGTAAATATTTTATTATATCATATTTTTCATGGGACAACTCTGAAGATATAATACTTTGACATAATGTAAAGCAGTCAGTGTACAGCCTGTATAACAGTGAAAATTTGTTGTGACCCCAAAATAACTCAACACAGGCATAAATGTCTAAACCTCTGGCAACAAGTGAATACAACCCTAAGTGAAAATTGCCAAAGTGTACTCAATTTCCCTCCCTGGTATCGTGTGACACCAGGGAGAGCAGGGAGCAGGCCTTTCAAGTTTGGTTAAATTCTCTTATACTGACCACTGGATATTCAACATGGCACCTTATGTCAAGAAATCATTCTGGGCATGTGAGACAGAATTGTTGCTTGTCAAAAAGATGGCATAGGCTATAGGATTGCTAACTGAGATAGAGGACAATGGCCAATATCATATAGCAGTTTTCCAGGATGGGGTACACTAAGAACAGGCCTCCCTGGGGTAGACCAAAATTGAGTCCATTTAGCATAATATCTAGAGATTGGCTTTAAATAATAGATGCATGAGTCTATTTCAGGGTACAACACACAACTTTTCACTCACACATTCACACCTAGGGGGCAAGTAAGCTTCATCAGTTCACATACCATGTGCATTTTTGGGACCCACAACCCAAGGGTTCAAGCTGTATGAGACATGTGCCAACCTGCCACATATCCAGTTCAGATGTCAGAGTACAGGGTCAGTACAGGTCCTTTTCCCAAGGACTCAAACGCTTATTGAATATAAGCATTGAACCCACAGCCCTTTGACGAATAACCCAGCACTCTAACCACTGAGCCATCACTGGTGGTATAACAACAACAACAACAATGATAATAATAATGATAGTAATAATTATACCATTTTGTTTTTGCATTTGTGTTTAAATATACATAATTGCAAACATGTGGCAATGGAGTTTATAGAAAATTGCAACAAACAAATCAAACAAGAACAATATATTTAGCTCACCCTAACTAACATGGCAAGGGTTTTCTTCAAAATGCTATACAAAATGCTAAGTCAGGAGAGTTGTCAAAAATGTCAGAGAACAGATAATGCCAAATGCACAAACAAGGATAATGATACAAAAAGGGCACTGGTTTTTCTGGCGCTGGGAACTTGTAGCATGTGGAGAGCATGGTGAATTTAGTCAAGCATCAGAAAATCTTGGGAAACAACATCATGAATTATGTGAAGAACCTGAGGGTTTGCCATGTTTGGGCATTCTAACAAGATTATGATCCCAGGTATACTTCAAAATTCCTGGAAGATTCCTGAGTAGACATCACAGTTATCAGATTTAAAACCCCACAGTATTTCTTTAGTAGACTACAGATATATTTGATGAAAACAGAAGTTGCAGCACACTAAGGGCCACTGGCCATGAGATATGGGCTATGATTCCTCATGAATGCTGACAGAATCTGGTGTCCGGCTGTGCATCTTTAAATTGTTTCTCTGTTTGGTTTGTTTATTAAAAACATCTGAACGTTGTACATTTTGCTAAAAACTTAATTTGTTGTGGGGGTTGCATAATTTCAATTGTAGTTATCATTACTGTATGTAAAAGGAATACACAACCCTGTATGAGTGTATGACATCAAGGATGCTCCAGCGCATGCAGTTCTGTATGAATCTACCCTCACTTAGCAACAGATGATGCAGCAGCTCACAGTGATTTTCTATTGGTTGAGATCAGGTTTTCAGTTCTTGGGGGAATTTCTGACCGCTCCTGCTGTGTGTGTGTGAGAGGTTTTAGTTCTGCAAACACTTTCACTTCAATATAGACTCTTTCTGAGAATGAAGTATCACATGACCTTTAAAGCCTATTTCTTTACCATCATCATCTCTACAGCTCCACAGTTTATAATCCAAGACCAGCTGACAAATACCTGACAATGTACCACCATAGGTCAGATTTATCCGTTTGTTTTAATCTAAAATCAAGTAAGATAAAGTAAATAATATAGTGTACAAAATGAGTAATTGCAGCTTTTAAATTTTTTTGTGAAAGTCAGTAATTTTGGTGAACTTGTAATAGTTTGTTCATCATGACATTTTGGTAAAAGATTCACATTATGCCAAAAAGTACAGGTTTTGGTATGACAGTGATAAAGTGTGGTAGTAGAGTACAGCTAAATACATATTCTATAGTAATACTTTTAATTAATAACTTATGTAATAATCTATTTCTCAATCTCTAGGAAACATTAAAATAAGAACAAAAACACAATTAACATCAACAGCAACAACAACAAAACAACAACAAAAAACAGAACTACAGTCAGAAGATACTGATCCAGCAGAAAAAGATGCGGTACACTGAAAAAAATGATGCGTAAAACTTTCTGCATTAGCTTTTTTTAAGTAAATTTAATTTCATGTAAATTTAAGTAACTTCAACTCGGTTTCAAGACTTAAATGTTACATGAAGTAAATAAGTGAACTGAACTTCAGTCAGTCCTTTCTTTTAGTAACCTTTACTTAATTTCTGCACACAATATTACCTAATTACAATGACTTAATTTATATTACTCAAATAAATTATAATACATAATATTACTGTCTCAACACATGGGTGGCATGTAATACATGTAATACAAAATATTTTTTTAGTATACTAAAAATATTACATGCCATCCATGTGTTGAGACAGTGAGACAAACAAAATAAATCTTTAAGATTATGTAAATATTTGAATGTGTGTTTCAACTAAAATTATATATAATAATACTGTATAAATTAAGTAATTGTAATTAGGTAATATTGTGTGCAGAAATTAAGTAAAGGTTACTAAAAGAAAGGACTGACTGAAGTTCACTTATTTACTTCATGTAACATTTAAGTCTTGAAACCGAGTTGAAGTTACTTAAATTTACATGAAATTAAATTTACTTAAAAAAAGCAAATGCAGAAAGTTGCAAAACCTTTTTTAAGTACATTTTATGCGTCATTGTTTTTCAGCATATGAAGGTTTATTCAAATCTAGAAAACACATATTTAAGCAGATAAGGGTCAGGAAAGGTTTACTAATTAGTTTAAGACTTAGGGGAAATCCTGATGCACTACAATAATTGGTGAGGGCAGCATCATTTGTTTGATGATTTTTTTCTTTTATAATTTTATTTAATTTTTTCCCCATTTTCTCCCTAATTTTACTCTGCCAGATACCCAACCCCTTTCATTAGGACTCCCCCTATCACTAGTAATGCCCCAACACACCAGGAGGGTGAAGTCTAACACATGCTTGCTCTGATACATGTGAAGCCAGCCACCACCTCTTTTCGAGCTGCTGCTGATGCAGCATTGCCGAGTAGAATCATAGTGTGCTCGGAGGAAAGCGCAACGACTCGATTCCGGTACATCTACAGCCCTGTGATTCCAGTACATCTACAGCCCCGGCAGCTGATGGCAAAACTGCATGAGTGGGGATTCGAACCTGCAACCTCCCGCTCATAGTGCCAGCACTTTAGACCGCTGCACCACTCCGCGCACATTTGATGTTTTTTTGTGTAAATGCCTTTTAAAGGGAAGTCTAACAGCCACAAGTCATCTACAGTATCTCACAAAAGTAACTACACTCCTCACATTTTTGTAAATATTTTATTATATCATATTTTTCATGGGACAACTCTGAAGATATAATACTTTGACATAATGTAAAGCAGTCAGTGTACAGCCTGTATAACAGTGAAAATTTGTTGTGACCCCAAAATAACTCAACACAGGCATAAATGTCTAAACCTCTGGCAACAAGTGAATACAACCCTAAGTGAAAATTGCCAAAGTGTACTCAATTTCCCTCCCTGGTATCGTGTGACACCAGGGAGAGCAGGGAGCAGGCCTTTCAAGTTTGGTTAAATTCTCTTATACTGACCACTGGATATTCAACATGGCACCTTATGTCAAGAAATCATTCTGGGCATGTGAGACAGAATTGTTGCTTGTCAAAAAGATGGCATAGGCTATAGGATTGCTAACTGAGATAGAGGACAATGGCCAATATCATATAGCAGTTTTCCAGGATGGGGTACACTAAGAACAGGCCTCCCTGGGGTAGACCAAAGTTGAGTCCATTTAGCATAATATCTAGAGATTGGCTTTAAATAATAGATGCATGAGTGCTACCAGCATTGCTGCAGAGCTTGAAGAAGTGGGAGATCAGCTTGCAGTGCTTAGACAATATGTCACACACTGTGTCAACTCTGTCTGCATGACATTATCAAAGAAGGAAGCATTTTCTGAAGCTGATGCATGAGAAAGCCCACAAATAATTTACTGAAGACAAGCGGTCCAAGAGCATGGATTACTGAAACCATGTCCTGTGCTCCAACAAGATCAAGATAAACCTGTTTGGCTCAGATGGTGTCTAGCATGTGTGGCGGCGTACCAAAACAATGTTCCTTTGCTTACCATTAAGCATAGTGATGGATGCTTGAGTGCTGCTGGCCGTGGGGAGCTAAATTCCATCATGTACTTTCACATTTCAAAGCAGAACATGATCCACCCCTTCAGAAATCTAGGCCGCATAGCAGTTTCCCAAACACACCTCCAAGATGACAACTGCCTTGCTGAGGAATCTAAAGATAAATGTGATGGACTGGGCACTCTGTCAAAAGTTTGGAAACACCTTTTCTCATTCAGTGTGATTACTTTTTTAAAGTTTTTTTTTTTACATTGTAAATGTAATATTACAGACATTAAATTTATACAGAAACACATTCAGAATAATTTTGTAACCAAAAAAGGTGTTAAAATGTTTTATACTTTAGATTCTTCTAAGTAGCAACATTTAGCTTTGATGAAAGATTTGCACTCCCTTGGTATTTTCCCATGGACTCTATGAAGTAGAGTAATCTGGAATAGTTTCTCAGCGTCTTGAAGGAGTTCTTGGAGGTGCTGAACAATAGTTGACTGTTCTTCCTTAACAGTGTGGTCCAACTCCAATCACCATCACTCATCTCAGTTAGGTTTAGATCAGGGGATTGTAGAGAACAAACACTTTTTTTGTTTACTACATATAATTCCATATGTGTCCCTTTTTTAATGTGGAAGAGTATTCCAGTAGCAACCAGTGCAGCTCTGGTGAATTCCATTGCCCCAGTGGCAGTGTTAGATAATAACGGTGGTCATACAAAATAGTGGCACTGGGCACAATTTGGGCATTTTCACTGTGAGGTGTACTCACTTGTGTTGCCAGCTATTTAAACATTATTGGCTATATGTTAGTTTATTTTCAGAGGAAAGCAAAACTATACTGCCATACAATGATTACATTTATATCCAACTTTATTTTCTATTGTCCCATAAAAAAGATACATTTGCAGAAACGTGAGGGCTGTACTCAATTTGTGACCAGACCAGACAGAGTCCTCAGGAGTGAGGAAAGTCCCATGCAGCCTAAAAGGCCTCAGAGCCTCAAAGTGTAGTGTGATATAAAGTCACTCCAATGATAGACTACAAACATTCCAGAGACAATATGGATTCACTCGGGTGGGTGGTTTTACTAGCCTCTTAGCTTTTATTTCTTTTGGTGCAACTTTTGTATCAATATTTTTCTTCACTAGTGGTTGAAGAAGATGATCAATTTATTCTTTTAATTAGCAATCTTTTCTTCTATTTTGCACTCCTGAAACCACTAGTCTGACAAATATAGTCCTGCATACAATTTTAATTTAAAGCATTATTGAGTAGTAATCTTTCTCTAAAACATGGGCAAAATCATATTAAAGGAGAACTCTGGTGTAAAATTGACTTTGGTGTAGTAAGACATGACAAAGGGTACTAAGCTTTATTAAATAGCTCACCTCTGCTGTCTCACAGCTTTCGGTTTGTCCAAAATGCTTTAGAATGGGTAATACGGGGCATATTTCCCACTGCAGATAAATCGCTTTTTACACCGTTATCCAGGCTCAAAGTAGCTCCACACCTCATAGCCCTGACATTTAAGACAAGGCACTGACAACTTTAAAACTGCAGAAGAAGCTTTTTTAAAATAGTCTGTTTACATTGTGTAACAATACACTAGTTCTCTGGGTTAAGTCGACTGTTGAGTATGAATGAATAGGTAGGATCAGGGAACCGTTTGCAAATTAATTCAGTGGAAATGTATGAATTCCGGATGTTGCTGAAATTATCTGGTTACTGGCGACATTGGAGGAGCACCTATAACAAATTAAATAAACATTGCTCAAAATGCTTTCCTATTTGTGCTCGACTGGAAACTTATTGTGTCATGAATTTAAGATGGTGGCCCCAGAGAACTAGTGTAGTGCTATGCAATGTAAACTGATCATTTTAATAAGCTTCTTCTGCACTTTTAAAGTGTTCAATGCCTTGTTTTAAATGTCAGAGCTCTCTGTATTCTACCAACGAGGTGTGGAGCTACTGAGCCTATAAAGGGCAATAAACGAGATGAACAATAATTGAGAACGCGGGAATAACAAACAACAGGGAAAGGTGCAGAGAATGACAAGAAATAGAAATAGAATGGAAAGAAATAGTTGTTCCAGGTTAAGAAAGAGGAGTAAAAATGTGTGGTGGTGTTCAAATAAAAGTAAGGATTATTTTTGTATTTTTATATTTTCATTTTGCACATATGGAACTTAATCTAATGACGTTTACAATAATATTTTTGCAGAGTTTGGCAATAATGTCATGTCCCTATACCTTTTTTTACTGAATGACTGCCACAGACTATTTTTTGTTTACACTATAGTTCTACAAAATAAATATCACTCAATTACTTGTTGACAACATGTTGCACACATTTAAACTCAAGTAATTTTAATTTAATTTTAATTATAAAAAAAAACTTATCATAGCCTCTTTTTTATTATTAATACATAAAAAATTATGTATTAGTTATAATAGCTTTACACCTGCTGTTGTTGCAGAAGCAGTAGTTATATACTGTATTTGAGGTCTGGAACATGAAGTAGTTAATTTTGACAAGCTATATTCAAGCAATTGTAAATAAATAAGATAAGAAAGATCCAGACAACTAATGTGACTACAGATTGGACAAAAGCATGTTAGCGACTGTAAAAAACTGCAGAGTAAGGATTATTTTTGTTTTTGTGTATTTTAATTTTGCACATATGGAACTAAGGCTAATGACATTTATGATAACATTTTTGTAGAGTTTAGCAACAATATCATGTTCCTACTGTTTTTTTTACTGAATGGCTGCCACAGACTATTTTTTATAAGTATTTATCTATAGTTTTATAAGATAAATATCACTCAATTACTTGTAGACAACATGTTGCACACATTTGAAACTCAAGTAATTTTATTAAAAATTATGAAAAAACAAAACAAAACAAAAAAACAAATGTAAAGTTGTTTCTGTAATGTCACTAGCTTTTATTATTTTGACAGAGGTTACACAGTGATTGACTATACATAGCTCTGGAACAGAGAACAAGCATTAGTGTTTTGAGATTAGTTGATGCTGATCCAGTTTTTTTGTGTTTTGACAACAGAATGTGCTTTTGTGCAGGAAATTAACTATTTGGTTCATTGTATGAGGTAGATGTGTTGTTTAGAAAAAGTATCTAAAGTACTGTTAAACGCTTCTTAGCAGTCATAAAAAACTGTAACACATCTCTGTTCCAGAGCTACGTATAGTCAGTCACTGTGCAACCACTGTCAAAATAATAAAAGCTAATGACATTACAGAAACAACTTCCCTTTTGTTTTTATAACTTTTTTTTAAAGTACTTATTTTTAAAATGTGTACAACATATAGTACACAAGTAATAGGTGAGATGTATTGTATAGAACTAGAATGTAGACAAAGAATTGTTTGTGACATTCATTCAGTAAAAAAACAGTAGGGACATGAAATTGCTGCCCAACTCTACAAAAAATGTTATTATAAACCTCATAGCCTTAAAATACACAAATACAAGAATAATCGTTACTTTTATTTGAAAACCACCACACATTCTTACTCCTCTCCCTCTCTCTTATTCTGGAACAACTATTTCTTTCCAGAGGTGTCAAATAACAAACAAATACTTTGTTACAGTACTTATGTAGAAATGTAGGTTACGTATACTTTACAGGAGTACTTTTTTTGACATTTTTACACAATTATCTGATCTTTCTACTTCTTACATTTTAAAAATAGCCTATATAGCCTGTTTTCTTTCTCATCGTTAAAAACCCTATCCAGATAAATCTCTCCACCGAGATAGAGTGCATTTTATTGTGGTGGGAGGAGAAGCATAAACATGGTTTATTCAATCAATCACACCTGCAAGAACATAAGAGACATATGTAGCCTAGTATGAAGGTGATCCGTGCACTCGAGACTAACGTCCAACTAAACGTCTTTAATATATTTACATTCTACTAAAATACATTCATTTACAATGAGCATAAATGTAGCTGAAACACTACAGAGCCCAGTGTATCGCAAATTTATCAACATTAACATTTAACATAGCATTATTTCTACTATTATGACTCCGGGATCAAATTTGTTAGTTAACCTATTTAATGTTTTAACGTTTTTTAGCAAAACAATGTACATGTATTTTTTAAAGAAGTTATATATAGAAACAGTCTCTTCTAGTAGAGTCTTTGGCGTAGGCCATCATTGGTCTTTGGCATAGGCCGTCATTGGCCCAGGACTTGATATGTAGGCCAGGTCTTTGGAGTAGGCCGTCATCGGCCCAGGACTTGATACATCTGGGCTCTGCAGATCCTGTCGTACATTGGAGACAGGGCAGAGCCAACCCCCCCGAGCAACCAAACGGGACCAACCTGGAGGCGGTGGGGAAGGAGGTGGGGAAGAATGACCATCAGCGTCTGCAAGGCAGCAAGGTACTGAATGAGTGATCTTATTTAAGCAGAAGGGAACAGCTAAATGGATAGGTAATTAAGTGACGTAGCATTGAAGTCTGTAGTAGAACTTACGCTGCGCTTTCATAGTCTGTATGGCTTTTAGAAAAATGTGTTTTGGGGAGGGGGGTTAGTGCACTATAGGACTCAGTGGCATGGCCTAAGCTTTTCCCTTCTATTACTTTTACTCTTTTACTTTGTAGTTTTCAAATCAGTACTTTTACACTTTTACTTGAGTAAAAAGCTTGTGTTGATACTTTAAACACTAGTATCTATACTTCTACCTACAGAGTAATGAATAGAGACACTTTTGTTCCTCTCTCCTATCCTATCTTCTCTCTCTCTCTCTCATATATATATATATATATATATATATATATATATATATACATATACATACAGATTCTTTTTTATATATTCATGTCACTGACAGCAACTGGTTAAGTCTAATGCTAAGATCCAGAACCAGCTTATGGTTGGCTTATCATAGCCTCTTATTTATTATTAATACATTAAAAATTGTGTATTATAATAACTTTACACCTGCTATTGTTGCAGAAGCAGTAGTTTTATACTGTATTTAAGGTTTGGAACATGAAGTAGTTTATTTTGACAAGCTATATTCAAGCAATTGTAAATAAGATAAGAAAGATTGGGGAATCTTGTTTGTTAATAAAATGTAAGCATGTTTAAAATATGCTAATTGAATGTATATTGTGTGATAGCAACATTCATTGTATAAACATTATAGTCCACAACAGACAGATGCTGTGTCAAGCATATTTAGAGTTTTGAAAATGTGACTACAGATTGGACAAAAGCATGTTAGCGACTGTAAAAAACTGCAAGAGTAAGGATTATTTTTGTATTTGTGTATTTTAATTTTGCACATATGGAACTAAGGCTAATAACAACATTATGATAACATTTTTGTCGAGTTTGGCGTTAAGTGTTATGAAATAATTTTAAAGATGTTGATGTGGATCCAGGTTTTTGTGTTACTTGCTATCATGCTCAAGAATCCTAAAACAAGGGCAAATTGTACAGAAACATGTTTTAATTCACAGTGTAGTGTTGGTCCCCCCATTTTTTTGTGAAACTGTGGAGAAGCTGAAAACTGAAGTTACCCAGATACAGATTAGTCACAGTGAAAGCAAAAATCCTATTGGCTGATTTTCCTGAAGCCTCTCAGTCAGAGAGCAACAGAGATATTATATTCAGTTCTCTATCGCCTCTGAATGAGTTTAGTTCATCTTCACTCATCAACATGAAGCTGTGTTTGATTCTCACCTGCGCTCTTCTTCTCTGCACAGAGGCTAAAGGTCAGTGCATGGCAATATTTCACAGTTTAATGTTAAACTGAATGAGACACTGTAATTCTGATATATTATAAGGGTTTCTGGGGTGGTCTCATGAGACGCTCTGATGAGAAAGACTATTAATTTAGAGTGGAATTTAATGATATACTGTGTCTGATTTATAGTGTATAGTTTACATGTATTTTATTGATTCACAAGGAACATCTGGATACTATAATACTTATTTACATACACACACACACACACACACACAAAATTGAGGAGATTGTTATTACATTATCACACCACCTTTATTTCAGATCTTCACAGATTATATTCACTGGACCAAAATATCACCATTTCTGGAAATGGCACCTTGTATATTGTATTTATTTTTTGTAAAAACTAAACTAACAAAAATAGTGCAAAATGGCTTATGATTTATCACAGGTTTTGTTTCAACGGTGCTGATTTTTTATTTTTTTTTACTTTTCTATCAAGGACATTGTCAATGTATGTTGGGCTGAGAATAGATTAACAAACAGAAACAGCTAACAGATAAATCTGCTCATAAACCAGTAAACTGTGTTTATGTATGTGTGAAAGGAAAAGCACAGTATGTGTGTGTCTTTGTGTAAGCGTGCAAGTTTTTTTTGTGTGTATAATTGTGTGTGTGAATGTGTGTGTGTTTGTTTTGTTTGTGTGTGTGTATGTATGTGTGAGAGAAAACACAGTGTGGAACTGTGTGTTTTTGTTTGGGTATGTGTGTAAGTGCTCAACAGAGAGTATTTTGTTTTGTGTGTGTATACTTGTGTGTGTGTTTGTGTGTGTGAACGTGAGTTTTTGTGTGTGAGTGTGTGTAAGAGAGTATATTGTTTTCTATGTGTGTGAGTGTGTGTCTGCGTTGTATGTGTGTGTCTGCGTATGAGAGAGAGAGAGAGAGAGAGAGAGAGTGTGTGTGTGTGTGTGTGTGTACTGATTGTTGTTTTCTTGTTTCAGTTAAGCACAGAGATCTCGGATTAACCCTCTGTTCAGAGACGTTTGGAGAGTATATTTATGGTCTTGATGGAGAGGAGAAGGGGCATGTTGATTTCAAACTGAAGAAAGGAGTGATGACGCTGCCGCAGTTCGCAGATCCGGCCTCCTATCCAGAAGGAGAATATGAGGCCGCTGCTGCTGAAGTAGGAATCTGCAAGCAAAACTTAGCTGTCTGTAAAGAAGCTTACAATGACCCCGCAGAACCAAAAGGTAATCATCACTACAACACACACTTTATATACACATAAATAAAACACATAACAAGGACCAAGAATATTAAAAAACAAATATTAATCATGTATTCATAAAATAACACAGACATAAAAAAGCACTGAGAACACTATATCAGATTACGTTACTGTGCAGTGACGAATTTGTTTAACTATATCAAGCTGATTGTTACCTCATTTAGTTAATTACAAAAAAAAGTTATTAAGTCACTACTCACTACAGTGAGCTAAGATGTCTGTGGTGGTATTTGGACCCAGTGTCACAGCTCTAGGCTTGTGTGCTCATTAATGTGTTTGTGTGTATTTTCTGCACGGATGTGTTAAAGGCAGAGGTCAAACTCCACCCGTGTCCAACACAAATGGTGAATATCAGGGCTAATTCTAAGATCAGCACTGTAGGAGTGATGATATCTTTAAACAAAAAAATCAACACCCCAGATTTCAACAAAATGTTGTCCTGTGAGGGAAATTTAGTAGAGTTGTATGAAGTGTCATGTCAAAAGAATTTGAGTAATTTAGATTAAATTCAGACACACTCATTTTAATAACCTGTTATCAGTATTGTACAGTGGTTTGAAAAAGGTTGGGCACCCCTGATAATTTCAATGATTTTCCTTTATAAATCCTTGGTTGTTCAGATCAGCAATTTTGGTTAAGTATATCATGGTTTTTGATGGATATTATTTTTTTATTTCCATCTTAAATTCGATAATGATTTTTTTTAACAGATCTTTGAGTTTGATTTTTAACCTAAATTCAACGTCTGTCTATGGTTGGAACTTGATGTCAAGGCAATTTCAGGATTTGACATCAAACCAATTTTAATTTTCATTCAAACTACAACTAAATATCTGTAACATTTGAGCTTGAAATTAATTTTGAGTGATATCTGACTTTCATAAAACACTCTAATTCAGCGTCTGCCCAACGCTGGATCTTGATGTCAAACTGATATTGTGTTTTGACGTCAGTCTGATTTTCATTTCCAACAAAAAATGTACATGTATACAACGTTGGATCTTGATGTCAACCTGGCGTTGGGTTGATGTGAGTAAAGAACGAGCCAGTTCTGTGAGTGTTTCCCAAAGTGCTTCGCAAAGTAAAAATTAACAACAAGTTTAAAGAACGTCTTTGTTGACTCCTCCCCCGACAGAGCGCGCTCAATTGAAACATAAACATCTATTCAACACTACCAATATGCAGTATTTATTCACTACTACACCCTAAAAACTTATAACTGTGTTGTAATCAACAACATTAAACAATTTAAATTACAAAAGGATTTTGGCATTGATAAAATATTCATAAAAATACATATGACTTAATAAATAATGCAAAAATCTAATCTTTTTTAAAACATTAATGTATTATTATTATAAAATAATATAATTATACATATACGTAGGCCTGGACAATATTTCGATATCGGTATTTATCGCGATAAGAAATGTTTCAATAACGGTGATATCATTTTTGTGATATATCGATATGTATTATGTACAGACAGGCGTTTTTTAGCGGCGTCAGTTCACTGCAGCCCTGAACATAGCCGGGCTACATCAGTGCGTGATGACGCAATCATACAGGCACGTAGCCAGATAGGCTAGGCTAGGCTAGGCTAGGCTAGGCTAGGCTAGACCTGGGTCGCCTCCGCTCCGCTTCGCACCTAAAATCTCCCGCGATGAAGCTAAACCGACCCTAACCGAGCGGATCTCAGCTCCGCACCTAAAACCCGCCCGCGATGAAGCGAAACGACCCTAACCGAGCGGATCTCCGCTCCGCTCCGCACCTAAAACCCGCCCGCGATGAAACGAAAACGACCCTAACCGAGCGGATCTCAGCTCCGCTCCGCACCTAAAACCCGCCCGAGATGAAGCGAAACCGACCCTAACCGAGCGGATCTCGGCTCCGCACCTAAAACCCGCCCGCGATGAAACGAAAACGACCCTAACCCGCTCGTTGTCCTCGCAGGAAATTTTAGATGAAGATTGAGCGGATAGTTGAGGGAGGCAGGTCTAATTCAGTGGTTCGGCTTTCAAAGGTTTGATAAACTTCAGACTTCAGCTTGCTCCAAATTGTTCTGGAGAGTGGAGCCGACTAGCAACAGTAATACATCCTTTCCTCCACCTCAAGCAGTTTCACTACACACAATATCTTCCTTATTCTGGCTAAAACACTTTTGTAGTTTATGTTGTATCTAAGTTATTTATAGTTGATATAGGTTTGTTTATTTGACAGGGATATCATGTTCCCTTTATGTATATGAAGCCTTTTTCTATTCCCTATTCTGGTTGAAGCACTTTTGTTTTGATCTGTTTAATATGTTTACAAAAGAATAAGAAGCTCTGCCTCTGTTGTAATGTAAAGTTATTTATATTGGTAATTTGTATATAGGTTATAGGTTTATGTTTGACAGGGATGTCATGTTTTTATTTTGCTACATGCAAATAAAAGTGAGCATTGATTTATTCTGATAATTTTTTATTTATAAAGTATTATACAGTTTTTTGTGAGAGGAGGCTTTAAAGACTTCAATTTAAAATTTCAGACTGTACTGTACAGATTTCCATTGCAGGGATTCTTAGCAGTTTTTCTGAGGCCTTCAAAGTATTTATATCGATATCGAAATTATATCGTATCGACCGAAATTAAGGAATATATTGTGATATAAATTTTTGCCATATCGTCCAGCACTACATATACGTATGTTCCTGTATGTCTATAGTATAAAACATATTCTGGTTGGTTTAAAAGTTATATATATATACATTTTAAACCAACCAGAATGTTTATACATTTAGCTTTGAGGACAGATCTGCACACTCTTGGTATTTTAATCTCAATGTCTTCATGAGGGTGTGTCACCTGGAATAGCTTTCTTAATGTCTTGAAGGAAGGAGGTTCTGAACAATATTTACTGCTTTTCCTGCACGTTGTGAAGCCCCAGCTCCTCCCAAATCACCATCTCAGTTGGGTTTAGGTCAGGGGATTGTTTACTAGATAATTCCATATGTGTCACTTAATAGTTTTCATGATTTAAATATTAATCTACAATGTAGAAAATTAATTAAGTAAAACAATTAAGAAAAAAAATTGAATGAGACGTGTCTAAACTTTTGACTGGTACTTATATATTTGCGAGCTGACACACCCCAGAGTTTGCCCAGATGAACGGCCACAATGTTGGTTAGAAGCACCTGATTATGCAATATTATTAAATATTACCTGCACATTCACCGACACCCTTTACAATACCTGTAGGTGTGATTAAAGACACCACGGACATCCCCTGCACCGGACCTACAGTACCAGGGATTTTCCCAATAGCATGGAAAAATATAGTGTGGTGCTGTAATTCCCGGGCTGGTGGGACCTGTATATAAATGTGTGTATGGCACAGTAACAGCCTGATTACAGAATCCATGGACTTAAACCGTGAGCATCATCTGCAGGAATTCATTGATTGCATTCCTTGTATCAGTAATGTCAAGAACTCTACCATCGCTAATCTGGATTTTAATGATTTATTCTTGAGTTTGATTGGTCAGTTCCAATATGCCCAGTTAGACTACAAGCCACAGACAAAGTTGGCATTATAATATAATATAATTGATTCAAATTTCTCCCTCAAAATTGGCGGTCCCTGGTGTTTAAAGTGCTGAGCTGCAAGCAGAATGCCCTTTAGGTAGTTCTTTCTGATTAACGACTGGGTCTGGTTACTTGTTAATCTGCGAGCGAGTTTATGTAGTACTTTAGTTACGCACGGGTTTGGGACACACTCTTTAATTAACAATAATTCTCTAGTACGAGTTAACGAAGTTCTTAGCGTTACAAAGCTTTCGGGAAACCCACCCCAGTTCATTGAAGTTTGACAGTTTCTGAGCATGAACAACCCACTTTAAAACTACACCACAGATTTCCAATAATATTCAGGTCTGGGGACTGAAATGATCATTCCAAAATGTTGTACTTGTTCCTCTGTATAAATGCTTTAGTAGATTTTACACAGCATTTAGGGTCGTTGTCTTGTTAAAGTATCCAGTCTCTGCGCACTTTCAACTTTGTCACTGATTCTTGAACATTGTTCTTAAGAATCTGCTGATATTGACTGAAATCAATGTGAACTTCAACTTTAACAAGATTCTCAGAACCTGCACTGATCACACAGCCTCTCAGCATGATGGAACCACCACCAAATTTTACTGTGGGTAGCAGTAAAGTGTTTGTCTTGGAATGCTGTGTTTTACCATACCATCCTCCAAATAACTTAATTTTAGTTTCATCAGTCCACAGCACCTTATTCCAAAATGAAGCTGGCTTGTTCAAATGTGCTTTAGCTTTAGCATACCTCAAGCGACTCTGTTTGTGGCGTGTACTCAGAAAAGGCTTCTTCTGCATTACTTTACAATACAGCCTGTCCTTGTGCAAAGTGTGCTGAATAGTTGAACGATGCACAGTGACTCCATCTGCAGCAAGATGATGATGATGTAGGTCTTTGGAGCTGGTCTGTGGGTTAACTATGACTGTTCTCACCATCCTTTGACTCTGAGATTTTTCTTGGACAGCTGAAATCTCGTTACAAAAATTAGTGCTAAAGGTATTCCAATAAATAAAACGACAAGGTATACAAGGTGCCTTTGGATATATACACCTGTCTAATTTTGTTTAAATAATTATTGCACACTTTCTGTAAATCATACAAAACTTCATTTCACTTAATATCTGCTATATGATATATTTAACTGAAATTGCTGATTCAAACAACCAAAGATTTAAAACATTATCAGGGCTGCCCAAATTCTTTCATATAACTGAACTTTTGAGGATTTGACACACTGTAATGCACAGGTGTCAGGTGTTTTACTTGCATTTTAACATATTTTTCAGTTGATAAGAAGGTGATAAATCAAATATTGTTCCACAGTAAAAGCTGCAGTGTAGGAAAAAGTGGAGCATATCATTTGAAAGGGTGACAAGGGTATGTGTGTGTGTGTGGTGGGGGTAATATGATAATATATTATGTTTAAACGAATGTTTTTAAAAAAATCAGCTGTAAAGACTTCCCTATAAAGACTACACAGTAAAGTGAAGTATATTCTCTGTTTTTTACTTTATATTCTCTGTTTTACATTAATCTTTTTCCACAGATGCTCCTCATAGTTCACTCTACTCTAAGTACAAAGTTCAGCTGGGCTCTGAAAACACCCTCATCTGTCACATCACTGGGTTCTACCCAGCACCCGTTGGAGTGTCCTGGACCAGGAACAATGTAAACGTGACGGATGAAGCCAGTCTGAGCAGATATTACCTTACTAATGATGGAGCCTTTAACTTGGTCTCTCGCCTGAGCTTCACTCCAGAGGAGGGAGATATCTACACCTGCACTGTGGAGCACGTAGCCCTGGAGAGACCTCAGACCAAAACATGGAGTGAGATTATTCAGCAGATTCTGATTTTAGTAATGATTTGATAGCAGCAATACTGGGAGTTACATCCAGATAACATAAAATATGTGTGTGTTTGTGTTACAGATGTGAAGGTAGCTCTGCCCGGTGTGGGAGCGTCTGTGTTCTGTGGAGTGGGTCTGGCTGCAGGGCTGCTGGGAGTCGCTGTTGGAACTTTCTTCCTCGTCAAAGGAAACAACTGTAAATAAGAGTAAAGACTGTAAAGAACAAACATAATGCATTAGAGTATGTTTAAATTGTTTGGAATATTCTCAGATTATTTAGATAATTTTTTATCATTTTCTTTTACCATTAATTTTATGATTATTCCTTTAATATAAGTTTTGTTTTCAAGCCTTCGGGTTGCAATTTGTGTCTATTGTAAACAAAAACTAAAACGAATAAAACTGTTATATGTTTTATACACATACTGCATCCACATATTGTGATTACCTACAAATTATTATGAGTTTAATAAAGAAAACTAAGCAATGGCATAATTTTATTGGTTAGTGTTTATTTACCTGCTTTTCTATGAGCTTGTTTCTGAAATGCATTCTGTTGTGGTAATAAAGCCAAGGAGTACTGTCTGTATGTGTATAAGTTATTATAATTAATGTTACAGAATTATATAAAGTATAATGAAATATATAATTCCTAATTCCTGTGTGTCCTGTGTGTGTGTAGCACCAACCATGAATATTTGATTGTTTTTCCAGGAAAAAAGCCAGGTTTAATTAAGAGTTTTAAAGTCTTACTTTACAATATGTTTTAATTAAAATGTAATTAAAAACCATCTCACTTCAACAGTAAGGAAAGTCAAACTTATTTCTGTAGCACTTTTCACTTAGGAAACTACCACAGTGGTAGGAAAAACTCTCCAAGTGACAAAAAAGCAACCTTAAAGGAAATCAAGACTTAAAAGGACAACTCATCCAGCAGAAAGTAGAAATAACTGATGGATACACAGTTTAAAAAACTAATAAAGAAATATAAGCAAGTCGAGTGATTCGCTTAGATTATTTTGTCCCAGCTTGACAACACCAAAATGTTGTTTTTTCCTGTTTTTCTGGGTCAACGAGGAAGCAAAATTCAAAGCTTCCTCTCTGAAACTGAGGCAATAACTGAGTTTGTACCCAGAAAATGAACTTGAGGAGTACTGTCTTGGGTGGGGTATGGGGTTGGGGGTTGGGGTGCTAGCATCAACTTGATAAGCCCCAAGGTGACAGTGATTGAGACTGTGGTCTAATCCAAATAGAGAGCATTTAAGAGTCATCCAAAAACTCTTCAGTCCATGGAACTCAAGTAAGTGGACAATGAGGACCGTAATAGTAGGTGCTACATTTGCATAATTGGCATTAAAGGTACTAATACTTGAGGCACAATGACCACAACATATAAGTTTGGCACCAACACCCTGTGTAATGAGTTGGAGGCAGGATGCAAATGAACGTAGAGTATTTTTTGACATCTCAAAAAACAAAACAAGAACAAACAACAAACAAAATCTAACAAATTAGCAAAACAAACAAACTGAAGAAAACAAGTGAGATATATACAGTGGGGAAAAAAGTAATTAGTCAGTGACCAAGTGTGCAAGTTCTCCCACTTAAAAAATGAGAGAGGCCTGCAACTGACAAGACCACTGCTAATCGCCTGAAGTTTGCTAGTGCGCATTTGGATGTTCCGGATGAGTATTGGGAGAATTTCATATGGTCAGATGAAACCAAGATAGAACTGTTTGGTACAAACACACTTCATCGTGTTTGGAGGAGAGTCAATGCTGAGTTGCATCCAAAGAACACCACACCAACTGTGAAGCATGGGGATGGCAACATCATGCTTTGGGGCTGTTTCTCTGCAAAAGGACCAGGACGACTGGTCCGTGTACATGAAAGGGCCATGTATTATAAGATTTTGAGTGCAAACCTCCTTTCATCAGCAAGGGCATTGAAGATGAAACGTGGCTGGGTCATTCAGCATGACAATGATCCCAAGCACACGGCCAGGGCAACAAAGGAGTGGCTTCGTAAGAAGCATTTCAAGGTCATGTAATGGCCTAGATCTCAACCCTGTATAAAACCTTTGGAGAAATTTGAAAGTCCATGTTGCCCGCCGACAGCCCCAAAACATCACTGCTCTAGAGGAGATCTGCATGGAGGAAGGGGCCAACATACCAGCAACTGTGTGTGCCAACCTTGTAAAGACTTACAGAAAACGTTGACCTCTGTCATTGCCAACAAAGTATATATAACAAAGTATTGAAATGAACTTTTGTTATTGACCAATAATTATTTGCAAATAAATTATTTAAAAATCAGACAATGTGATTTTCAGATTTTTTTTCTCATTTTGTCTACCTATAATGTCAATTACAGGCCTCTCTCATCTTTTTAAGTGGGAGAACTTTTGGTGACTGACTAAATACTTTTTCCCCCCACTGTACAGGGACTGGGCAAAAGACTAGACAGTGACAAGACTAGACAGGGGACAAGAACTGGACAGGGAATTTATGCTGGAGAACGTGGGGCAGGTCTAGAAGAACATGACCTGGGGACAGGTCTGGAAGTATACTGTAAGACATGGGGGTGAGTATAGTTCTGGGAGCAGGCACAGGAATAGGGTCGGCAGGCGCCACTGGCACACTAACAGAGCCGGCAGTGGGTGCCGATGGCTGGTACTGGTACTGGAACTGGGGCAGTGAGCACTGCTGTAGTCTGAGCAGCTAAAAAAAATCAAACAAACACACACATTGGGCAAAACCCTTAAATTCTCCTCTTACATTCATCTCTTTTCAAAATGGTGTTTTGTTTTCAGATTACAGACACAAAATATCATATGAATAGACATTTATAAGAAGCAGTTGAACACGGATGAGCTCAAATGATTAATGCAAAACACTTCTTCTCTATTCATCATAATGACGTTGTCCTTTTTTGTTTAGTGTTACACTTACTACAGACAGTAATACATAACTGTATTGTAAAATATTTTATAATATTGTTGTTATATTCAGAACACACAAATACACACTAAACAAATATATTTTATTTTCCCACTAAAACAATGTACAAAGTGTACATTCAAACCAACACAAAGTTGCACATACAGTGGTCTGCATACAAAACAACAGCAGCATTTGCTGTATTCAGTTACAGTGAAAGAAAAAACTGTGGAAACTGTGCTGCATTTGTTTCGGTCTGACCACAGCACCTCATTCACATCACAAGTTCATAGTTTTCCCTGGCCAAGCAGCAAGGAAATATCCCCTAGCATGACAAATCCAGTCATGAAAAGACTTCATTGTACAAATAGTAAAATACTGTAAATACTGTGTAGGAACACAAGGTAGGAATACATTTCCAAAATAATTGAAACATACTTTTTTAAAACTGTCCTACAGAACAGTCCACAGGCAATACTGTACTACTGCACTAATTGATACTGTATTTATTTGCAGTACTGCAGTTTTCTAGTGAGAGTAGATTTCTTACCCACAGTTAAGGAAGTAATTATTTGATCACTTGATGATTTTGTAAGTTTGCCCACTGACAAAGACATGAACAGTCCATCATTTTAAGGGTAGGTTAATTTTAACAGTAAATCTGTAAAATCACATTATATAAATTATATGCATTTATTTGCATTTTGCAGAAAGAAATAAGTATTTGATCCTCTACCAACCATTAAGAGATCTGGCTCCTACAGACCAGTCACATGCTCCTAATCAACTTGTTACCTGCATTAAAGACAGCTGTCTTAAACTGTAACCTGTATAAAAGACTCCTGTCCACAGAATAAATGAATCAGTCAGACTCTAACCTCTACAACATGGCCAAAGAGCTTTCTAAGAATGTCAGGGACAATAGACCTGGGCAAGGCTGGAACAGGCTATCAGACCAAAAGGCACTTGGTGAGAAGGAGATAACCATTGCAAACCGGTGCAATAGTAAGAAAATGGAAGCAGGGCCGGAGTGGGCTCCTTTTTCAGCCCGGGAGTTTCATGCCCAAATCCGGCCCACTTTTTCCATGGAGGAGGAATTCTAATAAATGAAACAGCAGATAGCTCTTACAATGTTTTTTTATTGCATATAAGTTCAAGTATATGTTGGTAAGTTAACAGAACACCCTTCACTTAAACATGTTTCATTCAAATTTAAATCAGATAAAGATTTAACAGGTAAAAAAAATATATTTTATGAATTAATATTACTTAGCAGCCTTTACAAAATTTTACTGAAAACACTTTAAATTATTTAATTGAACATGTAATGGTCAACATATGGTAAAAAAGATCCATAAAGAATCACCATGTAAAATTATAAACTGTTCCCTTTCACTGGTTAGATATTATAGAGATTTAAACTTGGAATGGTATTTTCTTTCTCCAAAGGAGAAAGCTGCTCCAGTTTCTGTGGCGCTGCTGTGTTCTCTTTTCTTCCTTGGTGAAGCTGTTTAATCCAACTGTTATATTAATACCATTTTAACGGTCATTAGATTGTTGTTTTTGTCTATTCTTTTAATTTGTTTATATATACATTTTTCCTTTGAGTGTTGTTTGGTTTGTTTAATTTCATCCCCAGACGCGAATTTGCTTTTTCCGTTTTTTTTTTTTTTTTCAGTATTACAAGTCTTAGTCATTTTCTTTGGTTGTGTGGAGTTTTTTGTTTCTTTTTATTGAAATTCGTTAGATTTTGTCAACATTTTGGGTTTATTTTCGCTTGTTATTTTTCTAATAATAATAGTAATTAC
Source organism: Astyanax mexicanus (assembly GCF_023375975.1). NCBI lineage: Eukaryota > Metazoa > Chordata > Actinopteri > Characiformes > Acestrorhamphidae > Astyanax > Astyanax mexicanus. Next base: position 31,766,672 of record NC_064419.1, on the reverse strand, counting down.
ATAATTTATTTTCTTTTGTTCTTTTTTACGGGACGAATAACATAAAAGTAAGGCAATAGTTACTTTTACTGGTAACTAGTTACTTTTATAGTGGAGTAACTTCGTAAGTAACTCTTTTTGGAGAAGTAACTAGTAACTAGTTACTTTTTCAAAGTAACGTGCCCAACACTGAATATAACATGTACAAAAAACGCAAATATGGTAATTATAAATCATAATTCTAATAAACAAGGCATATTTCGCCCTAAATATTTTCTGAAAGGATATACAGCTAGATAACTGAAAAGCAGAGATTCCAAGCCTTAAAATTGCATATTGGGTGTCTATAATTATTCATAAACACAGCCAGATATTAATAATGACATATTTCTGGCCCGCCGGCAGGCCAGGGCATGTTAAGAGGTTAATGATGTGTATTGGGCTCTACAAAATAAACTAGACTAAGTCGACATTGCAAACGTTGCGCAATAGCTGACAATTCAAGATTATTTCCATATCTCTGTTTACCGGCTGCAGCTGGAGTCTGTCCTCTGGAAAACAAGTTTGTTAATTTTAAACGTTTGGCAGCTTCTTCTTCCATCTTCTTTTTTTTTTTTTTAATCTGGCCTTTTCAGCTCCACCTGGCCTCATTTTACCCTCCATCACAGCCAAGTGATGCTTCTGCTATTCTGTTGCTATATTTAATTTTATCGCTCCAGAAAAGACCACTCGTGGGCGCAACCAACTCAAGCTTTTGGGAGAGGAGAATTCCCTCAGATGGTTAAACCCATCTAATCTACTGTGAAGTAGGGGCTGTGCTGTCAGATGAATAGAGAATGTATACGTAGTTGAATGGAAATTAATGCAAGAATAAGATTAGATAAGGGACAGATAAGTGTCAAAATAATTTTTTCCGTCCAACCGGCCCAAACTTGAGATTGACATGAGCCGGCCCATCGGGAATCCTCCCAAATCTCTCGATTAGCCACTACGGGCCTGAATGGAAGTAATACAAAATGACTGTCAATCTACATCTATCAGGGGCTCCATTCAAAATTTCACCTAGTGGGGTTTCCTTGATAATGAGGAAGGTGAGAGATCAGCCTAAAACTACACAGGGGGATCTTGTTAATGATCTCAAGGCAGCTGGGACCACAGTCACCAAGAAAACCATTGTTAAAACATTACGTTGTAATGGATTAAAATCCTGCAGTGCCTGCAATATCCCCCTGCTCAAAAAGGCACATGTGCAGGCCCATCTGAAGTTTGCCATTGAAAACATGAAAGTGACTGGGAGAAGGTGCTGTGGTCATATGAGACAAAAAAATAGTTTTTTGGAATCAACTCAAGTTGCCGTGTTTGGAGGAAGTGAAATGCTGAGTATGACCCAAAGTACACTGTCCCCACTGTCAAGCAAGGAGGTGGGAAAATTCTTTTTTGGGGTGTTTCTCAGCTAAGGGCACAGGACTACTTTAACGCATGAGTAGGTGAATGGATGGAGCCATGTACCATAAAATCCTGAGTGACAACTTCCTTCCCTCCGCCAGGACATTAAAAATAGGTCATGGCTGGGTCTTTCAGGATGACAATGACCCAAAACTTACAGCCAAGGCAACAAAAAGGAGTGGATCAAAAAGAAGAACATTAAGGTCATGGAGTGGCCTAGCCAGTCTCCAGACTTTAATCCCATTGAAACATATGGATGGAGCTGAAGCTCCAAGTTGCCAAGCAACAGCATCAAAATCTTAATGAATTAGAGATGATCTGCAAAGAGGAGTGTACCAAAATTCCTCCTGACGTGTGAAAACCTCATCATCAACTACATCAACTTCAAAAAAACGTCTGACTGCTGTGCTTGTCAAAAGTTTTGCCACCAAGAATTACAGTTTTTCTGAATTGTTTGTACACATTTTCTGAAAGCATACCTCATATTCGCAGAACTTTACACAAAAATTGATCAGATACACACACACAAAGGGCAAAACCCCTTAGATCTCCTGCAAAATGAAAACTTTAAAAATGTACATAAAAAATGATATCTCTTCTCAAAATGGTGTTTTGTGTTTAGATGACACACACAAACCATCATATGAATAGACATTTATAAGAACCGGTTAAACACTGATGAGCTCAATGTAAAACATTTCTTGTCCATTTACCATGATGACTTGGGCCTTTTTTGTTCACTGTTACACTTATTAAGACAGTAGTACATAATTGTATTGTAAAATATTTTATAATATTTTTATTCTTAGAACACACATACACAGTAAAACATATTTTTGCCACAAAAACAAGCCATAGAGAGAGAGAGAGCCGCGTCAACTCCGTTCACTCCAATGGATCAGTTTTTTACAGCAATGGCGGACCGTGGAACCTGTCAATAGTTCCCGGACGTTAGCAGCAAATACTATCAGCACAATGAAGCTGGAGCAGGACAGACCATTTGTGATCCACTTTTACAGGTTAGTACGCTTAAAAAACCTGATTGTGTATTAGCAGGACACCAGAATCAAACTAACATGTGCATTGAAGCATTTTAGTGAATTATCCCCCTCTTAAAAAGCAGATTTAGTAAACTAAATCTATGCTTAGACAACGCGAATACAGTTACTGCCATTTAACATTAATGACTGAGAGCCTATTAATTGTAAATTCCTAAATATCTTAATAGCTTATATATTCAGATAGAGCATGCTAACCTAACTAAGTAAAAATCTAATATATCAATATATTATATATCCTAATTAATTAAAAATCTGAATATCTTATATACAGATAGACCATGTTAACCTAACTAAGTAAATATCTTAATATCTTAGTGTTGTTAAGAATTAACAAAATTTTGGAATATGAACCACGCCTCAATTTCAAGAGCTCCTCCCCCTGATCCTATATATATATCTTCCAGGTGCTCACCTACGTGACTTTCGACCTTGCACGTGACTTCGACCTCGCACGTGACGATCCTGCCGCCCTGGGCCTTGATCTGGTTGCCTCGGATTTCGAGCTGTTCTCTAACCGCTCATCCTCTGCCGCTCTCATCGCACTCCAGGCTGCGCTCCGTGGTCTCTTCGGCTCTGCTCGTCAGATTCCTGGCCTAGCACTCTACCTGCCTGACTCGACTCACTGATTCCCCCGCTCAGCACCGGCGCCAGCTAAAGCTACTCGACTCAGCGAGTCAGCTACCCGGTTCGGCTCTTCGGATCTTTGACTCAGCGCAAGCTAAATTACTCGACTCAGCCAGTCAGCTACCCAGTTCGACTCTTTGAATCCTTGGCTCACCGCCAGCTTAAACTACTGTGTTATATTTCGCTCCGAAATATAGATAAAGACTACCAAATGTCTTTTAAACTAGCCCAACCGGGCGGCACTTTATTAGCTCACGCACACTTGCCTCTACAGTGGTTACACAACACACGCGCTCCCCTCACCACTTCAGGTGTCACAATTAATAGTGTCCCTGTGACAACAATACATATTGTAACATCTTTTCTCTTTTTTTTCCAGTTCTTAGTCACAACCTGGACTGTAAACAAATTAACCAAACAAAGTCATCTCTGAATGACATTACTCATCAATGTTACTGCATGAATCTAAACAAAACATCCTTTAAACAAAACATATCCTTGAAGGACTATTCGGATTGCTAAATCTTTTTACCAGTCATTCACACCTGTTAAAATGAAATTACAGTTTACTCTCTTAAATAAAAGGATGTAAAAAAATAAAAGATTTTTTTTTTCTCTTGGAACAAACAGAACCGTTAAACACATTTATCACTCCTTTTTTTTTTTTTCTCAAGTCCATAACAGGCCACAACTAATATGTCACAAAGTCTTTGTAACGTTGTGGTTTCACCACTGTACGACCACTCCGTGTGGTCACATGCACGTTCTTGTCACCAGGAGAGTCTTTTTCACCTGTATCTGAAGTGGTGTGTGTTTCAAGGACAGGGTGAGGTGGAACTACAGTTTCAATGTCTATAGGCTCAATTAAGGTCTGTCCATGAGCCCTTCAGAGGTGTTTTCGATTTCTCCTGAGAACACCACCTGATTGTAACTTTACTTTGTAGGATCTTGCATCCACAGCCCCGAGAACCGTGCCTAGTCTCCAGACATTGTGAGGTTCGAATGGCTGTACACGCACACAGTCCCCTGATTTCAGTGTGTCCAGGTCCCTGGCTGCTCTGTTGTAATAGGCACTCTGATGTTGTTGTTTACTTTTCAGTCCCTGCTGTGCCTGTTCTACTTTTGGCTGTAGAAGACTTGCCTTTGTCGGAAGCAGTGTTTTGGTGCGGCGACTGAGCAGTCTTTGTGCTGGACTGGTGTCCAGTCCTTGTGATGGTGTATTGCGGTGGTCCAAAAGAGCAAGATAAGGGTCATTTCCAGCCTTTTTGGCTTTGTATAAAAGTCTTTTGGCTGTTTTGACGGCTGATTCCGCTTTTCTGTTGCTCTGAGGGTGTCCAGGTGAAGAAGTTTTGTGCAAGAATTCCCACCGTTCACTGAATCTTTGGAATTCTTGTGATGTGAACTGCGGCCCGTTGTCTGACATGACAATGTCCGGGATGCCTTGCCTGGCAAAGTGGGATTTCAGTTTCTTTATCACTGTCGCAGCTTTTGTGTCTGAGAGATAATCTATTTCCCAGAAATTTGAATAATAATCAACAGTGATGAGAGTCCTTGTTGTCAAAGGAGAATAAGTCTGTGCCTACCTTAGCCCATGGTCTGTTTGGTATCTCATGTGAGATCAGTGTTTCTTTTTGTTGCTTGTAGTCCACTGACCTGCAGATGTCGCACTTTGTTACATATGTCTTTAGCTGATCGTTGATGCCTGGCCAGTATACACACTCTCTAGCTCTCCTTAAGCATCCTTCCACCCCAAGATGGGATGAATGCAGGCGACTAACGATGTCTCTCCTTAGTGCATTTGGTATGACAACACGTTCACCCCGGAACACTATTCCATCTTGATGGCTCAGTTCATCCTGGAATGAGAAATATGGCCTAATTTCAGTCGGTACCTGTGTCTTTTCATTTGGCCATCCTTCCTGTATGGTTTCAATGAGAGTCTGCAGTGTTGAATCCTCTGTTGTTGCAGACCGGATTGAGCTAAGGCTGTCTGCTGAGATTGGTACATGCTGTAGCATATTGACAGTCTCTATTTCAGCTTCAACTGAGCCATAGGTTGAGCACTCAGGAAGATAAGCTCGACTCAAGGTGTCTGCTAACACCATATCTTTCCCTGGCAGGTACACAACCTCAACATCATACTTCTGAATGCGCATCATCATTCTTTGCAGTCTTTTGGGTGCACTTAGTAGTGGTTTCTTCACTATATACTCTAGAGGTTTGTGGTCACTCTGTACAGTTACTCTACGTCCATAGGTGTACTGATGAAATTTTTCCAAACTGAAAATCATTGCTAAGAATTCTTTTTCAATTTGGGCATAGCCCTGTTCTGTGTGTGAGTGCTCTGCTTGCAAATGCTATGGGCTTACCCTGCTGGACAAGAGCAGTGCCCAAACCTGTCTCCGAAGCATCACACTGCACCGTCAGTTCTTCATCTGGACTGTAGTATTTCAGCACTGGTGTGTTCATTATAGTCCCTTTTAGTTTGAGAAATGCCTGGTCATGCTGGTCTGTCCATTTCCACTCACTGTCTTTGTGTGTCAGTTGCCTGAGTGGTTGACAGTGGTCCGAGAGATGGGGACAGAATTTGGCCAGGTAATTCACCATTCCCAACAGCCTCTGAACTGCTTTCACGTCTGTTGGTTTTGGCATTTGTTCTATGGCACGCACCTTTTCTGGATCTATCCTTAGACCACCAGCTGTTAGGAGATGTCCTATGTACGTAGCCTCCTTTTGTCTCAGCTTGAGCTTATCTGCATTCAATTTGATGTTCTTTTGTCTGCATCTAGTCAGAAACAATCTCAGTTTTTTATCATGATCTTTCTGAGCCAAGTCTTCTGTTTCACCTTGTCCTGTGATCAGCACATCATCTGCAATTATGTATAGACCTGGGAGATCTTCCAAAGCCTGTGTGAGCTTACGCTGAAAGACCTCTGGTGCTGGACTGACTCCCATGGGAAGCCTCAGCCACCGATAGCGTCCAAATGGCGTAGCAAACGTAGTCAGGAAGCTTGACTGTTCATCTAATTTGACATGCCAGAACCCACTCTTTACATCACATACTGTGAACACTTTAGCTTTAGAGAGGTCAGGAAGTATGTCTTCAATAGTTTGCAGTGGGAAGTGACTGCACTTTAGTGCTTTGTTTAAGGGTCTTGGATCAATGCATACCCTTAACTCCCCACTCTGCTTTTGAACAACAACCATCCCATTAATCCAATCTGTGTTGCATTCTAAGTTACTTTATTAGCTCACGCACACTTGCCTCTACAGTGGTTACACAACACACGCGCTCCCCTCACCACTTCAGGTGTCACAATTTATAGTGTCCCTGTGACAACAATACATATTGTAACATACTGGACGCAGCCAGTCAGCTACCCGGTTCGGTCCGTCGGATCCCTGGCTCATCGCTGGCATCGCTGCACGTCTCGGATCTCTGGTTCAGCGCCTCCCAGCGCGATTGCTTGGCTCCCAGACATCGCGGCCAACCTCCCTCCCTGCCGGTGAGGCCGATCTAATATGGAATTAATCCATGGTTCCCTCGGTTTAATGTATTATTCCCTCTATTAAATGTATTCTTCCCTTGATTTATTTTGTTGTTCCCCCTATTTAATTTCTTATTTACTTTATTTAATTTATTGTTCCCTCTATTTATTCATTGTTCCCTTGATTTATTCTACCATTCTCTCGATCTATTACACTGTTCCCTCGATCTATTACACTGTTCCCTCGATCTATTACACTGTTCCCTTTATCTATTTTTCTGTTCGATTTAATTTATTGTTCCCTCTATTTAATTGTTTCCCTCTGCTCGTTGTTACCTCGGTCTATTTCTCAGTTCACTCGATCTATTTCTTTGTTCGATTTATTTATTGTTCCCCCTATTTAATGAATTATTCCCTCGATTTATTTCACTGTCCCTCGATCTTTTCCACTGTTTCCTCGATCTATTTCAATGTTCGATTTAATTCATTGTTCCCTCTAATTCATTGTTCCCTCGATTTACTCATCATTCCCTCAAATTATTCATTGTTACCTCGATTTATTCATCGTTCCCTCTTTCTATTCCACTATTAGATTTAATTTATTGTTTCCTCTATTTACTTTATTGTTCCTTCAATCTATTTTTTTCCCGTTCAATTTAATTTATTGTTCCCTCTATTTAATTCCTTGTTTCCTTTATTTAATTCGATTCCTCATTTTATATAATTGTTTCCTCTATATTAAGTGTTCCTTCAATTTATTTCATTGTTCCCTTGATCTTATTTTATAGTTTCACCGATTTTAATTTATTGTTCCCTTAATTTGATCAATTGTTTTCTCGATTCTTTGTTACCTCGATTCCAGCCGGCGAGGCGGACCCCTACGCCCGGCATTATTACTTCATTTACAACGAAGGGCTGCGACGGCTCCTTTATGTTTCCTATATTCTTTTCTCTGTTTCCTCGATCATTGCCAGCGAGGCGGACCCCTACGCCCGGCATTATTACTTCATTTACAACGAAGGGCTGCGACGGCTCCTTTATGTTTCCTATATTCTTTTCTCTGTTTCCTCGATCATTGCCAGCGAGGCGGACCCCTACGCTCGGCTTTACTACCGTGCATTTATTATTAAGGGAACGCGACGGTTCTTTTCTGCCCTCCATTCTTTTCTCTGTTACCTCGTTTCTTTTCTCTGTTACCTCCATCACTGCCAGCGAGGCGGACCCCTACACTCGGCTTTACTAATGTACATTTACTCTTAAGGGCCATTGACAATTAACAGTTTGTTTCTAAACTGGTTAATGTTGATAACTTACGTTAGGAGGCAATTGTCTTTATACCTGTTTGGCAACTAGCTAAGCTAACGTAAGCATAAAAATATCAGCAGCAGATGTCTGGAGTGGACTACATTTACTTTAATTGGACTTTTGCATAACAAGCAAACTCTGTTCACCTTCGGGATAGAAAGCCACCAACAGCTGCCTCCCCTCATTCTGCCTTCTTTCTTTTTCCTTCCTTTCTTTCTTTCTTTTGATAACCTTATTTCTTGCTTTTTGGGCAGTATGATGTGTCTCTAGCCCCCAGGTCTTTAAATCTTGGCTCATTGATGGTACACCTGTAGCTGGTAGCGTCGGGCGGACTAAACCATTTGACAACCAGGAGGGGGCCCTAGAATGTCCTATATGTTGAGAGGACTGTGCTGCATTCTTTAGTCAACGCTTCCCTCCGCCTGCTGGTTGCATCCCATCTGGTGTCCGTGTTCTTCGTCTGGGCGCCACCCTGTCTGCTGTGACGACCATTGGTCCTGCCTGTTGCTCAAATTTTATTTTGGGGGGGGGGACTACGCAGGACTCTGTCTACTTCAGGCTTCTCTTCCTTGATTTATGGAACACATGAACACACGTCAGGCCGAAAGGAACAGTCAGACCACCATAAACTTTCAACCCCTGTAAGCAGCTGAATGACCAGAAACTTTGAACTCTGATGGGAACGGGTGTCATAAACTAGTCGTCGATTTAAATTTACACTGTCGTCACATTCCTTTGTCGAGAAGAAAACTCACATTGCCACGAAACCTGTCAAACTCCCCATTCAGTCAAGCTTATACTGGTCTGCAAATCTTATCACGAGGATGATGCTAACTCTGTATACCATCTACTATAAAGACATTTTCGCTCATACCACCCCTGAAACGCTACTAAAGATCTTATAAAATTCTGCTGAAGACCTCAGTCTCTCACCATAGCTTACCTCACTTTCAGTTCAGATTCGGCCGCTGGTCCTCCCACTTTCGTCTTTTTGGGGGGACCTGGCTTGAGAACCGTCTCAAGCTGTTCTGAACTGTGCCCCAAGCAACATCATCACAGTTCCCCTCCCCGCATCGCGTGGGCGGGGTTCATTATAGCAAAGTGTTAAGAATTAACAAAATTTTGGGATATGAACCACGCCTCAATTTCAAGAGCTCCTCCCCCTGGTCCTATATATATATCTTCCAGGTGCTCACCTACGTGACTTTCGACCTCGCACCTTCCTCCACCCCATCACCACCCTCATCTTCATCACTCATCTTCATTACTCATCTAGCTGCGGGGGGAACCTGGCTTGAGAACCGTCTCAAGCTGTTCTGAGCTGTGCCCCAAGCAACATCATCACAGTTCCCCTCCCCGCATCACGTGGGCGGGGTTGATTATAGCAAATATATCAATATCTTATATATCCAGATAGACCATGCTAACCTAACTAGCTAGGTAAATAAAGCTTGATGTAACCCAGGTTAAATTATTTATAATAATTACCACTGATTATAAGAATTTAATAAGTTAAACATAAGATAATTAATTATTATAGAAATAATAAAATTAGATATTTCAAAAAAAAAAGGTACTTACCTCTGAAAATAACCTAATAAAAATAAGGAAACGTAAAAAGAATATATATATATATATATATAATATAAAATAATGGTATTATTAGAAAGGCAGTGACGGTACAAAGAACCGCCCACTACGCCACAACCTCACCAATAAAAAGCAAGTTAACCACCCACTGCGGAAAAATATGACCAATTAAAAAGTTATCAAGTAAGTTAGTCCAGAGCCACCCACTGCGGAAAAATACAACCAATCACAAGTTAGTAAGCAAATTAGTCCAGAGCTACGTGACAAAGATCACTCGCACTTACGAGTTGGAAGCTGAGCCAGCCGGATCGCGGCGCAGAGGTTGAGCCAGGAGACGGAGCGAGCCGTTTAGAATTTTAGATCTAACAAGTGAATATCGCGGATCAGGAGCTATTAGGCACTTTTCTTAAAGCTGGGAAACTAATACGCTAGTTTAGCCTTGTCAATCTGCCGAGTGGATTGGACTTCTGGAGTCATCTCGAGCGCGCAACCGAGTTTTCGCCACGGGTTGCCAGATAATCTGAAACTAAACGATTCCGGATCGGATTTGGCCAGTTTTGATTGGGATACACTGCTGATAAGAACCTGCCGCCTGGTCACGAGAGCCCAGTCGAGTAGAAGACGCGATGGCGAGCCTCAGCCCAAAGGAACTTCGTACCTGAGCATTGAATCTTGAGTATCCCTTCTGTTTTTACGGTTGGACTTTTTTTTTTTTTTTCTCCTCGTTCCAAGTGAGTTACACTGCGTTACCTGCATAACGAACAGAAACCGATAAACCGATTCTTGGACGGACTGAAACACTTAAAGAACAGACTTTGCTTCGTCCAGTCACATTTAATGTGAATTGAACTGAATTGATTTACATCGTAAATACTGTGGGTTTAATTCTAGTAAGCTGATACTGAATTTTGATACTGAGTTTTGTTATTTTATTTTATTATTTGGGTGAATTTGTGAATTATTGGGTTTTTATATTGTGTTGGGAGAAAAGGTATCGTGGTGTGTGACATTCCAGAATTATAACTACAGGTTCAATACTCACCTCTTAACCAATTGAAATAGACAAGTGAATACTTACCTTAATCCTCTAATCAATAATTATACTTACCCTAATTCCCTAATTAATAATTATACTTACCTTAATAATTATACTTACCTTAATTGTCAAACCAAAACCTAAAAGAAAGATAACGAGATAACCATTAATAATAACTAAATAATACTAAACCTAAAATAATAGTAATCCTTAAAGTACTAAAATTATTCCAGAGGACTGAGTTATAAAATAGGAAACCTTTAGAATATTATAGACCTTGAGACATACCACAAAGGGAAAACCAACTATATTTTTGTGAATATATATTTTTATATACTGATTGTTTACTTTTGAAAGTAACTACCTGAGTTGTTTATTTGAAATCTTGCTTATATTTTTCTGTTTTATTTTATCTACTGTTTTATTTACATTTCTACATCAGTTGCCTCTATTCTAACAGTGTCAATACATTTACTGAAATACATTTACTGAAAATTTCTAAAGTCAGATTGTGTGTCTTTTTCCTTTCTGCTTCATGAGCGAACCTAGACTGGTCCATCTTCTCTCTTTATCCTTTGGGATTAAATGTATACCTGCAGCCGACCCCCAGGGGGCGCTACAGAGCTTGGCGAGCCAGCCAGGAGCAGTAAAAGCCGAGACACAAGGTTAGGTGATAGGAACATACCAACTAATTGCAACCCACTAAATTAGAGCACTTTGTCAATAAACCTAATAAAATTAAAACAGTCAACATGGAAATAGTAGAGCGTGAAACTGTTAACATAACTAAGTCGGTCCTCGTTAGTGGTTTAACTGAAACTGAAGCAGATTCAGATCTGACCAACTACCTAGAGCAACATGGTCCTATTAGCAGGGTTCTTCGAATTGATGACCCTACTTCAACAAGAATGTGATAGTTGAATTCAAGAGTTCCTTCGCAATGGACACACTTAGGCCACTCCTTCCATATACTTATACTAGCCCAAGTAGAGATGTTTTCCACTTAAAGGCCCTAGCAAAAGCATATGTGCCTCCAGCCGCTGGAAGTGCCACACACAGTTTCTTAGATGAACTACGAAAACTCGCAGCACAGAGCAACAAATCTTTCTCTGAGCTTCTGCAAGAACATCTTTCCTTGTGCCATGAGTCCATTCTTGCCAACGAAGTAAGTGACCACGCCAGTCAGGGAGATGTTGAGACCACAAGCGTCAGTGATGTTCCAGCAATCAGCCAGGCACACCCTTCTCAGGCTCACCCAAGTGAAACAATGGCTGATTCCAGAAGGTGTCCCACAACTGATCCAGTCATTTCGTTGACTGACGTAAACCCACCTGCAGTGCAACGTGTTGTTGTTGAGCACATTGTCAGAAGTGAAGAAGCAGCATCACACATGCATTCAGCAGCAAGGGTTCGAACCTTCTCAGGAAAGACTCCACACCACAATAGCGAGGTAGATTATGACACTTGGCGCAACAACGTTGAGCTTTTGTTGAAAGATCCCTCCCTGTCCGATCTACACAGATCTCGCAAGATCCTTGACAGTCTTCTGCCCCCAGCTGCAAACCTGGTGAAACACTGGTGAAAGCTACTCCAAAGGCCTATCTTGACCTGTTAGATTCTGCTTTTGCTACAGTGGAGGAGGGTGATGAACTTTTTGCCAAGTTTGCCTTCTGAGTATTTGCAGAGGCTGCATGCTGTGATGAGTAGAGTCACAAAACAAGGAGTTATTCCTGCTACTGAGGCTGACAAGCATCTGCTGCGTCAATTCTGTCGCAGTTGTTGGGACAATGGATTGATAGCAGATCTTCAGTTAGAGCAGAAGAAAAACAGACCCCCACCATTCCCAGAATTGCTACTTCTACTTCGCATTGAAGAAGAAAAGCACACAGCAGATCAACAACAAAGCTGCTCATGCTACATGCCATGAACAACTGCCACATAGATTAGTGGGAACGAAATGTACCTCACATGTGACTATCGATGGCCAAAGTTACAACTGTCTTCTTGACACAGGGTCCCAGGTAACCACCATCCCGCAGTCGTTTTATGAAACCCACTTGCCGCATGTAGACTGTAAACCTCTTAACGACCTACTGGAGGTGGAAGCTGCCAACGGACAACCTGTGCCTTATTCTGGCTAGATTGAGTTAAATATCACTTTTCCTAAAGATTTCCTAGGCACCTCTATTGAAGTCCCCACTTTAGCACTAGTGGTTTCTGACACATATGGATCAACTCAGTCCCCCCTGTTAATAGGCACCAACACATTAGATGCTCTCTATGACAGCTACTGTGAAGGGAGTTCAGCAAAGTACCAACCACAGCATCATGGGTACAAGATGGTGCAGAGAACCCTTGAAGTTAGACACAAGCAGACTGAAGACAGCAAGGTGAGCAACGTAAGACTCTACAGTGATGAACCGCAAGTCATCTTAGCACGTCAAAGCTTGGTGTTGGATGGCTTAGTGACCTCAAGAGGCCCAGAAAAGCTGTTTGTTTTACAGCAACCCACAACATCCCTTCCTGGAGGTCTTATAGTCACCAGTAGTCTGCATAATTTGCCCAACAAACTCCAAACAAAATTACCAGTGCTGCTAAAAAACGAATCGGATCATGACATGATACTCACTCCTAAGAGAGTCATAGCCGAACTGCATGCTGTGCAACGGATACTTACCAGTGCTCCCTCCACAAGAAGTTCAGTCCCAAATCCACCATCACCAGTTCCAATGTCAGGAGTGCAATTTGATTTCGCTGATTCCCCTATCCCTGCAGAATGGAAGGAAAGAATAACCAGTAAACTTAACGCCATACCTGAAGTGTTTGCCCAACACGATCTTGATTTTGGTCACTCCAGCAAAGTGAGTCACCACATTAGGCTGAGTGATGAGACTCCTTTTAAGAAAAGAGCCCGTCCTATTCACCCACAGGACATCAGTGCTGTGCGGCGGCATTTGGAAGAGTTGCTAGAAGCTGGAGTAATTAGGGAATCTGAGTCTTCATTCTCATCGCCAATTGTTGTGGTCCGTAAGAAGAATGGCGACGTAAGGCTTTGTGTTGACTACCGCAAGCTGAATTTACAAACAGTAAAGGATGCTTACGCCCTACCCAACCTTGAAGAAACATTCTCAGTGCTAACTGGATCACAGTGGTTTTCAGTACTTGACCTAAAATCCGGTTATTACCAAATTGAACTAAATGAAGCAGACAAACACAAGACTGCCTTTGTGTGCCCCTTAGGATTCTGGGAGTCTAACAAGCTCCCGCAAGGGATCACGAATGCTCCTAGCACGTTCCAAAGACTAATGGAAAAGTGCATGTCTGACCTAAACCTGAAAGAAGTCATTGTCTTCCTGGATGACCTCATAGTATTCTCTGAAACGCTGGAGGAGCATGAACATCGCCTGCTGAGAGTCCTCCAACGATTAAAAGAATACGGATTAAAGCTGTCCCCAGAGAAGTGCAGGTTCTTTCAGACGTCAGTCAGATATCTCGGACATATTGTGTCTAGGAATGGTGTTGAAACTGACCCAGAAAAGATTGAAGCCCTCAAAAACTGGCCAAATCCAAAGAATCTTAAAGAGCTCCGTTCATTTTTAGGATTTACAGGGTACTATAGAAGATTTATTCAAGACTTTTCAAAGATCGTAAAGCCCCTGAATGACTTAACCGCTGGGTACGGCCCTACCAGGAAGAAGTGCAAAGCTGACAATGTAAAGACTCATTATTTCAAGCTTAAAGAGCCATTTGGAAGCCGCTGGACAGAGAGCTGCCAAGTAGCATTCGACACCATCATCAACAAGCTCACTTCGGCCCCTGTCCTGGCCTATGCTAACTCTAAACTCCCATACATTTTGCACACTGATGCAAGCACCACAGGTCTTGGAGCTGCACTTTACCAAGAGCAGAATGGTCAGATAAGAGCAATTGCTTTCGCCAGCCGTGGACTTTCCCATAGCGAATCCCGTTACCCTGCCCATAAACTTGAATTTTTATCTCTTAAGTGGGCAGTAACTGAAAAATTCAGTGATTATCTTTATGGCAACTCGTTTACAGTCATCACTGACAGCAACCCCCTAACATATATCCTTACCTCAGCAAAACTAGATGCCACAAGCTATAGATGGTTATCTGCCTTATCCACCTTTTCATTCAAGCTCCAGTACCGCCCGGGAAAGCACAACCTGGACGCAGATGCTCTTTCACGACTTCCTCATGACACTGGTATAGACGACCCTGCCTCACAAAAAGAGCAAGACAGGATCCGCCAATTCACATTGCAGCACCTACCTGAGTTTGCTCATCACACCAAAGTTGGCCCTGAAGTAGTTCAAGCCATTTGTGAAGCCCGTCTTGTGCGCCAGCCATCTGACTCTGCATCCCAAATTTCCAGTGTTCCATTGGTGGAATCCCTGGCATCACATCCAGATTCCCTGCCTGATGGTTTTGTACAAGGGGAGTATTTCAAAGGATTCCCCGTCATTTCAAAATTGTCTGAGGTAGAAGTATGTGAAAAACAGAAATTTGATTCTGTTATTTGGGAAGTGATCTCCTCTCTAGAAGGGGGAGGGGTACCCTCTCCTTCTGCTAAGAAGGAGATGCCACAACTACATCTTATGTGCAGAGAATGGAACAAATTGCTTCTGAGAAACGGAATACTGTACAGGAAACGACAAGAAGGACATGAGGTACAGCACCAGCTAGTTCTTCCAGAAGATTGGAGAGAAATGGAACCTGTAGGAAACATGGAAGAGAATGTTCAGATTCAAGATTCACAGTCCCAGTATGCATCTGAAGATGATGAAGTTGAGATCCCAGTAAGGCATTCCACAAGACACAGAGAAAGGGCTAAGAGGCTAACATACCCTGAACTAGGAAACCCCCTTGTCTCCATAGTGCAATCTCTATTCCAAGGCTTAAACACTGCCCTTACTGAATCTCTCACAAATGCCCCCTATGTAAATTCATTCTCACCTTCTAAAAATGCCCTTTGCATGCACAGGGACGTGCATACAGTTTAAGGCGGGAGGATGTAACCCAGGTTAAATTATTCCTAATAATTACCACTGATTATAAGAATTTAATAAGTTAAACATAAGATAATTAATTA